>NC_143215.1:12443000-12778712 GCF_030267445.1 Bombyx mandarina | reverse complement strand
TGATCCCACTTCGTCTGGTTTTTTTTTTTTTTTTTCATTAATAAATTACAGCCCTTGATCTGAGCGAGGAAGGAAGTTGTTCCGTTACGATTTTGTTGTAAGTTTCTAAGTAGTTCACACGCTCCAGTTTAAGAGAACGATGAAGTTTGCCTCATAAGGTATTTAGGTCGCATTGAAATTGATTTTTGTATTTTCGAGGAGGTAGTAGTAGCCCTATTTCTTTTATTGCTTAGAAGAGTGAATGGGCATTCGGCCCGCCCGGTGTTACCTAAGTGTAACTGTGCGCATAAACTTGAAAGTACATTTTTTTTATTTATTTTTTATTTGTTAGATGGTTGGACGAGCTCACAGCCCACAAGAGGTCCTACCATTAGTAAGAGAGGTCCTACCATCAGTAAGAGAGGTCCTACCACCTGTAAGTTACACTGATGATAATGATTCGTTTACTAATGTACTTTTTGTCGATCTTTTATTGTGATATCGCGTTTCGAGATAGGGATTGAAGGTAGTAAGTAACAAGGTTGAGTACATGATTGTTTGGAGATAGAACTTGGCTAGACGTTGGTAACCCAACCACTCGGTAGACTCAAGCCAAATGCACTGTTTAGTGTGTTCACCGGAGTCTTTCTGTGTGCTTAGTACGACTTTTTTAACTTCTCGATCGCGTAAAAGTTAACTCAAATTTGTATGGAGTTGGAACAGCGTCCCTAGCGGCAAATGAAGGGAAGCTGCTCCAACTCCATACAGATTTGAGTTAAATTTTATGCGCTATACTTAACTAGCTAAGTGTGCTTAGTGCGAGCTTCTTAACGTTCTCGATAGCGTCAAAGTTAAGCCAATTTTGTATGCATTTGGAACAGCGCCCCTAGCGGCAAACGTAGGCAAACGATCCCATTCCATTCAAATATGAGTTAACTTTTACGCTATCGAGAACGTTAAAGAACTCGCACTAAGCACACAGCACACTGAGCCGAAAAAACCGATTTCGGTTGCTTGTTTTCCCAGCGTCCTGTGTGCTTAGTGCGAGTTTTGTAACGTTCTCACTAGCGAGCCAGTTTGCTCAAATTTGTATGCAATTGGAACAGCGCCCCTAGCGGCAAACGTACTCGGTGTTATTTTGTGAGTGCGAGTTCATATTAACGTTGTGATCTCGTAACCGAGTAATTTTACCGAAATGAGTACTACGAATGACATTTGTGCGAGTGCGTGTTACAAATTAGTGGATTTTAACGTTTCGATCGAGTATTTCTTTAGTAGTTTTATTTTTCCAACTAGAGAGGCAAAAATATCATGCCATAGAGCCTAATCTTTTTTTATGAAAAATGATAATATGGAGTGAAATGGATTTGATTAATTTTAAGCATTAATCAATTGGCATGGAATGAAATGAAATGAGATCAGATAATATGGGATAAAATATAATCTCTGCAAAATGCTGATTATATACTGAGATTTTTTTCAGTGGACCTTTTCGAAGACTTCGAGAAGCTACGTCCAGCGGTTTTGTTTA
The DNA here is from genome assembly GCF_030267445.1 of Bombyx mandarina. NCBI lineage: Eukaryota > Metazoa > Arthropoda > Insecta > Lepidoptera > Bombycidae > Bombyx > Bombyx mandarina. Next base: position 12,777,202 of record NC_143215.1, on the reverse strand, counting down.
ATTTTTTTAAATTTTCGCACTTTCACAGATACTAAGCAGTTAACAAACCCACGTTACTTTGTTATTGCACAGATGGGTGGACGAGCTCCCGGCCCACCTAATCTTAAGTGGTTACCGGAGCCCATAGACATCTACAACGCAAATGCCGCCTCCCACCTTGAGATATTAGTTCTAAGGTCTCAGTATAGTTACAATGGTTGTCCCACCCTTCAAACCGAAACGCATTACTGCTTCACGGCAAAAATAGGCAGGGTGGTGATACCTACCCGTGCGGACTCACAAGACGTCCTACCACCAGTAATTACAAAAATTAATTTTGCGGGTTTGATTTTTATTACATGATGCTATTCCTTTACAGTGAAAGTCAATCGTAAACATTTGATAAGTACGTATTTCATTAGAAAAATTAATACCCGCCGGCGGGATTAGAACACCGGTGCATTGCAAGATACGAATACACCGGACGCCTTAACCTTTAGGCCAGGACGGTCTCAAAATTACACTTATACACGAAGAAATATTAAATACGCATTAACTAAGAAACATTAAATAGACAAAATAAAACAATTCACACAATTTAGCTCCTCGCGGTCCCTCCAAAATGTCTTTTCATCTTTTTTTCCTAGTTGTTCAATTGTAAATGAATAAATCAAAATCAAATCGAGTTTACGTTCTATACGGTGAAAAATGAAGAATTGTGAGTGTGAGTTGAAATATGCTACTCGCTTCGCAGGGCGTTTATTCACCGAGAGCAGCAATAATATTATTTCTCGTATATTGGTAGCACGTGATGTTTTGGCATTAGACCGTCTAAATGAAATACAACGCATTTTAACAGCATTTTAATGGGAACCAACTACTTTCAAAATTATTCGGGTAATGTCACGTGTTCAATACTATTTTGTACCTTTAGAATTAAAGTGGCTCAACCCAAAATTCTTAGTTTCTGGTAAACTTCAATATTGTAATACAATAATTGTATTTTTTTAGTTTTTCGGTTTAAACACTTTAAGGCATGCCATTTTATTTGAAAAAGACAGAAAGAGTACTTTGTCCTTTTCTAGACTAAAAGAGACTGTTTAATTTTATAAGCTGATAGAATAATATAGAAAAGAATAATAGGATACCCTCTAATCGTCACATTGGAAAAAGGTATGGCTTTATCATTTTATCATTTAAATTATTTTTTATTGCACTTATAAAACTAATTTAATTTACAATATGTAACTACATATATCTATAACTAATCCGTACTTGTCAAATTCCTCATAAATTGTCAATATTCTTAATAAAATTCCTATTAATAATATACAAGTGCAAATGTTGAGCTGCTTGCCAGAAATGATATAATAGTGTTTTGTTTTTTTGTTGTTTCCTTGTAGGCTGCCTGTAATAATCTAAATCTGTGTGAAAGGCAATCAATGATTTTATTATTATCTACTAATGGTAGTCCAGTGGTCGAAATTTGACCATAATTTATTTAAATTTTAAGTTTGAACATTATTATAGTTCTATTGTCACCTTTCTATTATCATCATTTCTATAATAATCATTGCTCTATGTCGCCAAGGCTACATTATAGAAAAATAATATTAAAGACAAAAAATATTAATCTATTCTCAATTTGACCACAGATTGATAAATCAATAAACAAAAAAAGTATAAATGCATGTGTGTGTGTGTGTGTGTGTGTCAAATACATGGTAATGTGTGTAAGGTTTTTTTATTCATTTAGTTTATTTTTTTATTGTTTATGCACAATTAAAAAAAAAAATTAGCAATCTGCACTACTTCTCTATATTCTCTATGAGTGTGGGAAATTTCATACTTCTCCGTCCGCGCAATTTTCGTAAAAAGGAGTCCAACATTTTTGCTGCACGTATTACCTACTTAAAATGTAGTTTTGAAATATAAAACTAATCTTAAATTTTTTAGTTATACCACTTCCATTCTAAGGGTGCAATTTCGTAAACAAACTTTGCCGTAATGGCGTAACCTTTAAAATACACGAAAACTGCCCAGCATAAACATATTTTTTTAGTAACTTTAATAGAAGTATTAGAATTAGAAGTTTATTATAGAATTTATTTAATTGTAATTACATATTTAGACATACTTAACATAATTAATCTTGGAATAGGTAATTATTTCAGCTTTTTTTAATTAAAGAAATTATGTTTTACATAGGTTTAATCTTTTACCCGTTGAACGTTTATAAAATGATTGTATTTACGGTAATAGTGTTGATGATCTTCATTAGGTGGCCCAAATATACTAAAATTATTACGAGCATCCATCCTTATTTATAAATGTGTAAAGAAGCAAAATTATTATTACATTGTTCAAATTTCTATATAATTTATAAATATAAATCTGTACGTATGTACCTGTAAATATGTATATTGCGCGCGTGTGTGTGTGTGTGTGTGTGTGTGTGTGTGTGCGCGTGTGTATGTGCGTGTGTGTATATATTTCTATAATAGATAGATACACAGTGTGCAATTCATTTCGAAATTATTCTTGCCCATCTAATGGTTGTCTGGAAGAGATCACTCTTAGCGATAAGACCAAGAAAAAATGTTTCACAATATTAATTCATTTTGTGTACAATAAAGAATACTCTTTCACTGGTGGTAGGACCTCTTGGGAGTCCACACGGGTAGGTACCACCACCCCGCCTATTTCCGCCGTGAAGCAATAATGCGTTTCGGTTCGAAGGGTGGGGTAGCCGTTGTAACTATACTGAGACCTTAGAACTTATATCTCGAGGTGGGTGGCGCATTTACGTTGTAGATGTCTATGGGCTCCAGTAACCACTTAACATCAGGTGGGCTGTGAGCTCGTCCATCCATCTAAGCAATAAAAAAAAACAACTCTATCTCGCACTCTCTCTCTCATCAAACAACTCTTTAAAAAAAAGCAATGATTTAATAAGAATTAAATGAAAAAGCAAAGAATTAATATGTATTTACAACTAGCTAGACGTCTATAAAATTTTCTAACCGAAAAAATATATGTGTATAAACCATTAGAATAGATAAAACCTTAAAAAACAACATTATTATTAAAAACGAAAGAAAAAATCTTGATATTGTATTGGTTTCACGGCAAAATTTTTAGTGACTACTTAACTTGCTTGAAAGTGAAGAAATACTCTCAAAATCCATTAATTTGTAACTCGCACTCGCACATACAATAATCGAGAGGCTCACTTCGGTAAAGCTATTCGATACATGAGACAGCAACATAAACAAACCTTCTCTCTCCCACAAAATGAGATTCATAAGCTTACCACTAGGTGGCACTGATACAAATTCACACAAATTAAACATAACATTAACATCGACTGAGTAATTAAAAAAACTCGCACTAAGCACAGGTACATTACCCATTACCCGACTAATTATAAATATCGTTAGAAAGCTTGGCATTTCAATTAAACGCCTTAAAAAAAAACTTGCATGCTACCAATATAAAAGAAAAAATTATTGCTTCTAAAGATGAATAAACGTCCTGCAAATCGAGTAACTCGCACTCAGAGCTCCGCACGTTTCACCGTGAAGAGCGTACACTCGATGCGAGTCATTCGATTCGATTTTTGAAACTCGCACTAAGCCTACTGCTGTACACATCAACGCCATGTGACGAGTGACGACTGACGAATTGTTCACAATTAATAAAAGACGTCACGCAATCGCGTGGGGACAGGTCACACTCGGTTGCCGCACGAAACTTATTTATTTACTGCTAAATTCAAATTAAACAAACCATACTCAACCTTTTTTCAAAAACGTTAGAGTCTATATACTGGAATCGTGTACGTAAATTAAAAATGTTCTCATTAGAAAAGTTGATTTCGACTTGACATTCAATTCTGAGCCGTGTCGTCTAAAGGATAAGGTCGCGCAGTATTGTACTATTAGCAAAAATGCATTGCGTTTTGCCGCCAATTTTAAAAATGCGTTCGAATTTTGAATATTTCTTCAATGTTCTATCGAAGTTTTAGATTGTGGTTTGTATTTTTATGTTGGTTTCAGTACTGGACGCACCGTGGGAGAAAGCGTAGGGCTAATCAATATGAAATATGTATAAGTTTAAAAGGTTACGGATACACCTGGAATTATGAACGACAATGAACCGTATTGTGTATGTAAATAACTACGCATTAATTACGTAGTTAGGTTTGAGCAGGAGTTAATTGGTGTGTGACTTAAGTAATTAATATTTCGGTTGAAAATATGGGTTCGTGATTTCGCCTTTTTCGAGTATCAACAATTTCGTACTAAATTTGTCTAAGCTTCGAACACAGTCATCCGTCACGAAAGAAGTAACTTGAAAGTCACTGTCTAAAAACATAATTTCATAATTACTTGATCACGACCCATCTGATGTTAAGTGGGTAGCGGATCGGATAGACAACGATGCGAATATTAGTGGCAGCACACAATAGCAGAATGGCGATGCCTACCCTCGTACTCTTCTAATAAGCACTACAATTAATCTAAGCGCAAACAAAAAATATCTTGACCTTTTTTCGTTATCAAAAAAATAACTTCGATAGTGTTGCGAAATTCTCAAGTCCACAAAGAAAGCTACACGCTAGAGGACACCAACCCTTGCACCTTCAAACATTCCCACACATCGTGAGAACCGTTCACAACCCTCCATAAAGAACCGTATTTAATCGCCAGCAAATTTCATATACAAAAACAGCATACTTCATGTTCACCTTCCCTTTACGCTACACGGGGTTCATGAAGTACCGTGTTATTTATCAAGGTGTTTTGTACGAAGGAATAACGTACTTCATGGACTGGGTGCGTTTCAGAAAGTACCAAGTTTATAATTGAAGAGTGCGTGGGAAATAATTCCGGTGCTTCCTGAACGCGTATACGGTGTAGCATTCCCATACAATACAGGATAGGGGAGCGCCGCGCGTAGCTTCACTTTTGTTCATATAACATTATTATATAATAATATTTTGTTTAAAGAAAATTTATGATTAAAAATATTTTTAATTGCTAAATTTTGTAAATTATATTTTTATAGATTTATATTATTATTTTATTACTCAAAACCAAGACAACAAAATAACCGAAAAAAATTTTTTTTTTGTGTTATCCTTTTTCAAGATTAATTCCTAAATTAAATAAAAAATGATACTCTTAAAAGTAGTTTCTTCACTACTCAGTTTAGTAGAACTTTTTCAACTCACTAATCCCGCATTTAAGTTTGTAGCAGCTTAGATTAAAAGAAGTTTTTATTGCATTTTGGTTTGTCATGTTCGATTTTTGGTCATCGAGATGACAACGAGATGTTTCTATTAAGAAAATAATAACTATTAATAAATATAAATAACTTATTTACTTTATATGTAAATACGTTATTACTTATTTAATTGACTTATTAAATTATTTTAAATAATAAAACTTGTTTTTGCTTTATCTTATCCCTTCCAATTTTTCAAAAGGTTATTTTTTTATATTATTGTGAATTAATATGTGTCTGTTGAGCTCAGCTCTATAAACATTCAAATAGCACATTTAAAAATCTAATTGGTACACACCGAATCGAACTCAAACTCAACTCTACGCTGAACCACTAAGCCATAGCTCCCATTCACAACAGGTTAACCGAGCGAGCGAGACGGAACGAAAACAAAACATTCCGACACAGTTCCCACGCGCTTCTAAAACGTGTTAGAAAGAGACAAGCGTATTTCCTCGTTGCAGCCACCAACCGGGATGAATCAGGAAAGAGGGCAAATTGAAATTTTTATTCCTACGTTACATACGTGCAATACTTTCACACAGTTTGTCTGACCTCCATAGAGGGAGGACGTGTTCTAATTATTTTTTTTGTAATGGCTCGTTATCATATTAGTTAATTTTTTTTTATTCCGAGAACTGGTCGTCCTGTGAATTATATTTATTTATAAAAAAATTTATGAGTGTAAAAATGCCTACCAGTGAAGACGATGATTCGCAAACCGGGTTCATCTCCGAACCAACTCCAGGAATGTCAAAAGCGGAGTTAAGAAAGGTAAGAGAAATGTAACATTCGTTATTTTAGTAAGTATAATCAAAACGCGTCTTTCAAATTAAAATTAAAATTCTGTTACATAGGTACCCAGAAACTGGTGATTTATTTATTTTAAATTTTCTTCAATTTATTAACTGTATTTTTATAAATTTGCACTGGTATTAATTCGAATATATAATTTGAAAACAAAATCGTTACATTCAAAACATTATATTATCGGCAGATGTGAATATTTAGTGAAATTATAAATGGATTAAAAAAAAATATATTTGTAAAATTTACCACCAAATTCGTTTGCAATAAGGTCAATTTTGTTCACAATACCTTAGACGTAGAAAAAAATTACTTTTTAAAATCCGTAATAAATATTCCCAAATTCCATTACCTACCTATGTTCTTATTTTAAATCTCGCGACAATATGACGTTGACCATGAAGTATTAGTTAAAAGTTTACGATGATAATAGATATGAGAAAAAGTTTTTTCTTCACAGATTATGGGTATTGAGGCATTTAGTTACTTTTTGTTTCATAATTTTGCGCTGGCAGACAAGTCAGTTTAAACGCAACCGAAGCCGACACCCATTAAAACTCATTTGACAATAACAATAAATTAATAACATGCTGACCAACCACGACAAACGAAAACTGAAAAATGGTGGTACGTCTTTTTTTTTTTTGGAACGGAACTATTTCCTTTTGCCCGGAAGTCGGTACGTTCCTAATCGAATCTGCGATTTCATGTAGAAGAATGATTACTATTAAACGTTTTTTTTTCTTTTCTAGACGAACAAACCCATAATGGAGAAGAAAAGGCGCGCTCGGATAAACCGCTGTCTGAACGAACTGAAAGACTTGTTGCTGGACTCTGAGAAAGATGTAGGTATATGCAAATAAAAAATATACTAATTTAATAATTAAACATAATGAAATTTTAAGTTATTAACATTACATCTTGAGGGAGTCCGTGTAGAGTCCCTTCTTTATTTCGTGGGAAAATCGTGTTTTTGGATCACTCGTAATTAAACTACAGTTAAAACAATAAGAGTTTTATTGTTGCAGCGGTTTACACAGTTCTAAGTTATACACATTATTATTTTTTGTCCTATGTATTTTCGGCGGTAAAAATTTCCCGTGTCACAGACTATCTTCTTTTTTCCACCTCTCGTGCGTTCCGGATTACGCATCATAAAAAGGTGCGTTTTTAAACGCCACAATCTCTTATATTACAGCCAACTCGTCATTCGAAGCTCGAAAAGGCGGACATCTTGGAGCTTACCGTGAAGCACCTTCAGAAACTTCAGCGCCAGCAGCTGGCGGCCGCGATAGCCGCAGACCCCGCCGTGCTGCAGCGCTTCAAGTCCGGTTTCGGCGACTGCGCGGTCGAGGTACGTCGGTACCTATCGAGGTTGGCCAGCGTTCCAACCGGACTAAGGCATCGGCTCGGGAACCACCTCACATCTTGTATATCAGGGATCGAAAGACTGCATCCCCCGGCGGATTACGGGTCACTAGTTCCTGATCCGTTGAGGCTGGACGACGACCGACCGAGCGCCTTCCATTTCGTCAAATCTTTAAGGCCGACCAGTCCGCCTCTGAGTCCGCTGTCCTGCGACTCCGCCTGCGACTCCTCCACTGAACTAGAAACTCCCCCGCGTCCGGTCCAAGCCTTCCCCTTCCCGACGCCGCCGAGCAGGTCCGCGTCGGATCAAGACTCGAGCCCCGAAACCCAAAAACCTACAGTATCTTCAACGACGATATCTCCCGAAACTTTGAAACAGGAAGCAATGAAGACCAAGAAATACATGGAGCCTTTGTCCATAGTTATTGACGTTGAGAACTACAAAATAGGAATAGACGCGTCCCCTAAGAGAGCCGTAGATTATTCAATACGGCACAAGCTTAAAAGACCGATGGTCGATTTGAGTGGGCCGATACCGAAACTGCCCAGAGTAGACCCAGAGGGGACACCCGTAATGCCAGAGAAAAGAATGTATCGTTCACCGGAAAAGGTATCTGCCTTCAAGCGAGTACCGGAACGACATCCGATTTATGTTGAAAGGAGATTGACTATACCCGAAAGTATTCCATCGGTTGGCGAAAGATTATCGATTCCAACGACGTCTAGGACGGTCATAAGTCACACGGCGGTATCGTTAGCGCAATCCTCTCGAAAAGACCAAGATAGAGAGACCAGGCAAGAAGCCGATACGAGTTCTAAATCTCCGGGGCAAGGGACATCGAGCGGTTCGGAAATGTGGAGACCCTGGTGATTTGCTGAAGCGTTTCAAGTTAGAAGTTGTACAAGTTCCAGGGTCTTTGTTGTACCGATCTTCGAATGGCCAAACAAACAGCGTTGTTACTGTTGGAAAGACATAAAAGATACAACTAAGATGATAAAAGCACAACACTAATAATACGAGAATAGCTCGGTTAAACAAATATTTTAACAAGTTATTTATTTTGAAAAGAAACGATATAAAAAAACCTTATTAAATTTTACAATATTCTCTACGGTTTTGCGACTCGTGGACAAAAATTAAAACTGATTTTACGGTTTAAGCTCGCATTTTTTTAATTGCCATTATAGTACTTCTTAAGTTTCGTATATAATTCCTTAAGATTTCGTGGTAACAAACGACTGTCTGTGAAAGAAGCTTTAAATAACATTATTGTTCACCGCATTGAATTAATAACAAAGATCTCAATCCTTATAAAGTTCTAGTGTAAGTTTATTAGATATTTGACACCCAAGCGATTAGCAAGCACTAAGGCATATCTTTGTCCTTATTCGTATTATTACGAAGATTTAATGTTTAGTTATTTGGTCGATCGTTTCAAATCTGTTATGAGATTGGTATACACCACGAAAATAAAGGTAGCGTTAATAATATACAAATGTTTATACACGAAAATACCGAAGCAATCTAAGTTGTGATATACAAAACAGAACTTTAATCGATTAATAACCCTTTTTTATGAATACTAGTATTTGTACCTAATACTAGTACCCACTAAGTTTGTAATTCTGATAGCAGTCACTTAAAATATTGCTCTTATATTTCACACTATGGGTAGGCTTGGCTCTGCCCCTGGCATTGCTGAAGTCCATGGGCGACGATAACCACTCACAATCAGGTGGGCCGTGTGCTCGTCTGTCTACAAGGGCAATAAAAAAAAAAAAAAACTACTAATCATGTTCACGAGCTCACGGCTCACCTGGTGATAAGCGGTGACCAGAGCCCATAGACATAACGTAAATGTGGCCGCTCATCTTGAGATATGAGATCTACGCCTCAGTGTTCTTAGTAAGAGTTTTTTAATGTTTTCGATAGCGTAAAAATTTTACTCAAATTTGTTTGCATTGTCTTCGTTTGACGCTAGGGGCGCTGTTCAAAGTGTATGCGCATTTGAGTGAACTTTTACGCTATCGAGAACGTAAAAAAACTCGCACGCACACAGGTGAGTTGAAGTCGTCCATCCATCTAAAAATAAGCGTGTTCTTCTCACGATATTCATATTTAATGAACTATCGATATTTCGATGCCATTGCAAGAGCCAGCACTGATAGGATATGATAGTTCTTATAATGTCAAAACTAGCACCAGTATTAATAACCTTAATAACCTTATCAATGCCTCAATATATCGTTTTTGGTTTGTTGGTGTTTACAAAGTTTAGTTTTTAATTTTTCAGCGTGATCCAATGTTATCGTTAGACGTTAACGAAGTATTTTAATTTTTAATGTAAAAACAACTTTACGTATAGGAAGCTTATGTTGATATTTACCTGTGCGGTATGTCACTTTACGACTTTAAGAAAATTAAAAAGATTAATATTCAAATCAGTTGCAGTATTTTATTTGCCCGATAACATAATGAATAATAATAGCGTTTGTGTTATAATAAAATCCGAACAAATTCTACAATGTTATCGTTGCTATAACGTATATTTTTTTTGTACATAAGCCCTCTGGCAGTTAGGAATTTAAGCTTGATGCCTCCCTAGGTCCTGTTTATCGCGCCGCCCTCATGCTAGAATAAATCTTATTAATTTTGATCCAATATTTTTTCAAATCGTATTTGATTGAACATTTCGACCATTTTTTTCAAATCGTATATGATTGAATAGGGCATACGCTAGCCTAACAAGCCTTTCGCTAGCCTAACCTAGCTCGCTTTGTCCTTTCCCTCTTTGCACGGTCGAGTGGTACGCGAGACGCTCTATCTATTTTCTCACTCTAACTCTTCCTAAATTGTATCTTTTCTCTCTAGCCGTAACGAATCTGTCGCGAGTTCAATTTTACTCTCAACGCGCTTAAAGAAGTTTCACTTCTAAAAATTACCTATTAACCAAAACCGACACGCACTCTTAAGGATAATCTAAAATTTTTTTGTGAGCCCGCATGGACAGTTTCCGCCACCGTGCCCATTTTTGCCGCGAAGCAGTAATGCGTTCACGTTAGACAGCTCCGATAGCCGCTCAACACCAGGTGGGCCTTAAACTCTTCACTCAAACAAAAATAAAAAACGCAGATCATAACTTTATCATTGCTTTATTTATTAAATTCCCTAAACACTACTAGGTACTAATGTCGAGTTCATTTCTGTTTGAGGAAGTCCTTCCGCTGCTGTTGCAACTTCTGTTCTAATATCGTTATCTTCTCCTGGTATTTCCCGTTCTCTCGATTCAGGGCCTGTATAGCGGAGTCCTTTCTTGCCACGGCCACTTTCACCCTAATAATAAGAAAACAATTTTCACTTTCAAATCTGTGCTAATTTTTTTTTTCCTACCTAATCTGATAGCCTTGAGAGGTTATTTCAGCGCAACCTTAACTAGTTGGTGAGCTCGCGGGGCTCAAACCTGACGACGTTGCTAACACGAACCCTAGCAAGAGCCGTGCTTCGCAGAATCTATCACCGGATCGGAAGCGCGACCCACTGAGAAGATCCGGCGAGAAACTCAGTGGGCTGTGTCTGAGGGTTAATTTACTCGTCGAGCCCTTCGTCGCGGGCGACGGTTTCGACGAGAATGATGACCGGTGCTTGAGGTCCCTAAAAGCACCGTTAGTGGATCGGGAGGATCCGAAATGACGTGCTGTGCTAAGATATATACACATAAGTCATATACATAGACATCAAAAGACAGCTGATTGGCTATTCTTTATCATGAGCAACGTGAATCAAGTTCCATTTCAGCGTTTATTTTTTTTAATTGCTTAGGTGGGCGGACGAACTCACAGACATCTACAACGTAAATGCGCCACCCACCTTGAGATACAAGTTTTAAGTTCTCAGTATAGTTACAACGGCTGCCCCACCCTTCAAACCGAAACGCATTACTGCTTCACGGCAGCAATAGACAGGGTGGTGGTACCTACCCGTGCGGACTCACAACACGCCCTACCACCAGTAAAAAAGCATAGTTCAATAATGGAAGTACAGGAGGGACAAAGATCAGCTCGAGTTGGGACTGAAGGAGCTGGCCGAGACGAGACAAGCGACGTTCCACACGTTCCGGAATGCTCATTGGGACGAGGCTATCGGCTGTACTCAACCAAAATAAATAAACCTTTGAATTTCTCTCCAGCAGGCGGTCACGATAGATCAAACTCCAGTGGCTTTCCACTCTAGGCTGACCCCACACAGCCAACTAAAGTGAACTCACTTTGCGTACAGCTGTTGCATTTGTTCCTCGTGGATCCTTTTCATGTCTTCTAAATTTTTGTTTAATGCGTCCACTTTCGCCTGCCACACCTTCTCACAGTTCTCTCTCACCTCCTCAGCCCGCGCTTCCAACTGACTGTTTTTCTATAAATACGTACAAACATATATTTAATTTAGAAATCCTAGATATGCTAATTAAAATTACGCGTCATTAGGAAGAAAAAATACGGTTTTCAGTTATAATTATTGCGATAGTATTGTTACGCCATCTATCGTCGAATACCAGAAACGAATATCAAAAGAACTAGTAATACCGAGAACGCTCGAGAAGTACAACGCTCTCTATTATCAAATAGCGGAAGACGCGAATTACGAATTTTAAAGTCCTCGTTAAGTGTTTTAAGTGTTAAATAGAGTTTAAATGTGTACTTCGGTGGGAGTTTTATTTATCCCGAACCCCAGGGCGTAACAGTATATAGAACTGACGTCATATGTGGCGAATGAGTATAATATCATAATGCACCCTCTTATTTTGTGCCTTTTTTTTATTGCTTAGATGGATGGACGAGCTCACAGCCAATCTGGTGTTAAGTGGTTACTGAGGCCCATAGACATCCACAACGTAAATGCGCCACCCACCTTGAGATGTAAGTTCTAAGGTCTCAGTATAGTTACAACGGCTGCTCCACCCTTCAAACCGAAACGCATTACTGCTTCACGGCAGAAATAGGCAGGGCGGTGGTACCTACCCGCGCGGACTCGCAAAAGGTCCTACCATTAGTAATTACGCAAATAAAAATTTTGCTGGTTTCATTTTTATTACACGATGTTATTCCTTCACCGTGGAAGTCAATCGTGAACATTTGTTGAGTACGTATTTCATTAGAAAAATTGGTATCCGCCTGAGATTCGAACCCCGGTGCATCGCTCAACGCGAATGCATCGGACGTCTTATCCGTTAAAACGGCCTCTCGTGCCTCTCGAAAAATCACAACGAAAGCTATCTCAAAGCGCTTAGTTCTACCTATAATGTTTTTAAATACATAGACGGGTGATAGAGGTGTTAAACGATTACCGATACCCATTGATATCGCAATATAAATGCTACCACTCACCTTCAAGAACGGGTAATATATCACAATTGTATAGTATAAGGGCTATAATAGTCTTCAAACTTTGAATTGAATACAAACAGGACACTGGTTATTCCGAAGTCGTTCGTGAGCATGAGTTAAGCACGTATTATGTTAAAAAAAAACTAGTATCTGCCAGCGAGATTCGAACACCGGCACAGATGCATCGCTCGATACGAATGCACTCGACGTCTTATCCTTCAGACCGCGACGACGGGTAATTGCTCTTGAGTTGTTAGGTCTCCTTCCGGGTAGCTGTTAGCAAATCCCACCCCTCCTCGCTGAGCCTTTGCTCGCCCACCTGTCCTGGTGAAACTGGAAAGGCCTCTGGACCACCAGAAAAAAAAACAAAAAAAACCCGCGACGACCTTTGCATGCATCAAATCAAACGTATCTAATACTTTTTCATTTGAATCATTAGCAAATTGACTACAATACTTACTTCTGTCATTATCCTATTTCTCGTTTCCAGTTGTGAAATACTGACTTCCAATTCGGCACCTAAACAAACACAATAATCATGACATGGTAGTTTTTTTTCTTACTTATGCCGGTGACCTAAAGGGTTATGCCAACGTAACCGAGCGAGTAGGTGAGCTCACGGGGCTCTAACCAGAGGACGTGGCTAACACTGGCCCTAGCAAGAGCCGTGCTTCGCAGAATCTACCACCGGATCGGAGACGCGGCCCACTGAGAAGATCCGGCGAGAAACTCAGTGGGCTGTGTCTGTGGGTTAATTTGCTTGCCAAGCTCTTCGTTGCAAGCGGGAACGATGACCGGTGCTTGAGGTACCTAAAAGCACTCTTTGTATGGGCTCCGGTAACCACTTAACACCAGGTGGGCTGTAGACTCGTTTACCCATCTAAGCAATAAAAAAAAACTCATGACGAACCGTCACTAGAAGAAAGAAGAAAGAAAGAAAGAAATCATTTATTCGCCAAGCATAGTGAAAATGAGTTATTACATAAATTAAAAGCAGCGTGTATGCTTTGTCATTATTTGACATGCGAATTTTAGTGCAGTGCATAGTTATAATATTATATAATTTACCATTCATTCATCCAACTAATAATTAAAAATCCATTTATTTTCAATGTCATCCCCAAGAAAATCATTCACGTGATAATAATTTTCACTAATAAGATTACCTTTTAGGTTTTTTTTAAAATTAAAATCATCTAAGTCTCTTAATTTCTTACTATACTTACTATACTAATATCCAGATTAATCCAAACAAAAAGGGGAAATTCCGTTAAATATCTAAAACCATCTATACTAATATATAAATCTACAGTGGTTTTTACGGATGTTCCGTTATAACTACTGAACCATGCATCCGATTGACTTGAAACTTGATATCCATGTAGAGAATACATGTACTTAATATTTATATGAGTGTTGACCCCCTACACTAGTTGCGGGGGCGTTAATGATGAGAATCTTTGTGGGGGTGAGAAATAATAATCTTAATTTTAAATGCTCAGCGAAGCGGACGGGTACAGCTAGTACTGTATATAACCCACTCACATCGGTCTTCAGTTTGTCGCACCCTGGCCTGCGCGTCCTGGTAGCGACGCAGCGTCGCCTGCTCCGTCTCCGCTAACTCCTTCAGCTCCAACTCGAACTGCTCCTTGTTCCTCCTGCACTTCCATTATTGAACTACGCTGAGATCGGTACAAATACAATACTTCCCACAAAAACGTCATTTCGGATCCTCCTGATCCACTAACGGTGCTTTTAGGTGCCTCAAGCACCGGTCACCGTTCTCGTCGAACCCGTCGCTTGCGACGAAGGGCTCGGCAAGTAAATTAACCCACAGACACAGCCCACTGAGTTTCTCACCGGATCTTCTCAGTGGGTCGCGTATCCGATCCGGTGGTAGATTCTGCGAAGCACGGCTCTTGCTAGGGTTCGTATTAGCAACGTCGTCAGGTTTGAGCCCCGTGAGCTCACCTACTAGTTAAGGTTAGGCTAAAATATCCTCTCAATATTCTCAGCTTAGGTAGGAAAAAAACCCCACAAAAACCCTTCAGTCAAGACATTGCGCAAACCGCTTTAGCGTTCTCGTTAAAGGAAGAATTCTTGAGTCACTTTTACACTCGACGTGTGCATCTAAATTGTTTTGCAACAATATACAAGTGGCTTAGATCAACACCTTCGTCTCCTCCCGGGGGAGTCGTGGGAGCCGACCGAGGGACTCGCCGGAGACTGGACAGCAGCGTTCTCCGAGTACTATATTATACTACGAAGCAATCATGGGTTACGCTTTGAAATGTAGAAGAGAGAAAGGTATACAATCAATAGAAATAAACGAGGAAGGTGTCGGGGGTGAGTGGCGACATTTACGTTATTGCTGTCCATGGACTCCGACAGCCGGTTCACGACCGTGAGCACGGTTACCTATCTTCAGACGTATTTTCCAGGGATCACATTTATCAAAAACCGTAAGAAGTTTAAATTAGCAATTCATCGTGTGATTTTTTTTCCTTTTGTGAGCACATGAGCATGCGGCCCACTTGATGATGAGTATCTACCGTCGCCCATGGATATCAGCAATCCCAGGGGTACAGCAAAACCGCTGCCTGCCGAGTGTATGCCCAGCTTACCTTAAAGCTTCCTGTAGTTCCTTCCTGCCCATCTGAGCCTCCGCTTCCATACTTTCAATGGCTTTTTCAATTTCTCTGTCTCGCTCTTGCTTATGTTGTGCGGCTATTTCCGTCACTTTCTTCTTTAACAAAACTTGCTGTTCCGCTTCGAACTCCTTTTTGTGCTCCTCAAATTTCTTTTCCAAATCTTCTTGTTTCTGCTTCAATTGTTCCTGAAAAGTGTAAGTGCAATTTTTTTTATTGCCCTTGTAGGCAGACGAGCATACGGCCCACCTGGTTTTAAGTGGTTACTGGATCCCATAAACATCTACAATGTAAATGCGCCACCCATCTTGAGATGTAAGTTCTAAGATCTCAGTAAGGGCAGAGCCAAGCCGCTGCCTACCGCATTACATTACATATTACCGCAATTAAGAAGTCAAAGTTTCGAAGTCGTCGTGGCCTAAAGGATAAGACGCCCTGTGCATTCGTGTTGAGCGATGCACCGGTGCTCGAATCCCAGGCGGGTACCAATTTTTCTAATGAAATACGTGCTCAACAAATATTCACGATTGACTTCCACGGTGAAGGAATAACATCGTGTAATAAAAATGAAGCCGGCAAAATTATAATTTGCGTAATTACTGGTGGTAGGACCTCTTGTGAGTCGGCGCGGGTAGGTACCACCACCCTGCCTATTTCTACCGTGAAGCAGTAATGCGTTTCGGTTTGAAGGGTAGGGCAGCCGTTGTAACTATACTGAGATCTTAGAACTTACATCTCAAGATGGGTGGCGCATTTACATTGTAGATGTCTATGGGATCCAGTAACCACTTAACACCAGGTGGGCTGTGAGCTCGTCCATTCATGTAAACAATAAAAAAACAAAAAAAAAATACATTAGGCTATGTTCAAATTTATGGTCGAATAAGCCACCCCGCCTATTTTCGCCGTGGAGCAGTAATGCGTTTCGGTTCGAAGGGTGGGGTAGCCGTTATAACTATACTGAGACCTTAGAACTTATATCTCGAGGTGGGTGGCGCGTTTACGTTGTAGACGTCTATGGGCTCCAGTGACCACTTAACATCAGGTGGGCTGTGAGCTCGTCCAAACATCTAAGTAATAAAAAAAAAAAAAAAAAGATTATTTAAATCATCAACACGTATAATAAAATAGTAGAAACGGGTATGCCTGTACATTGAAGTGAAGAATATATTATAGTACATAGAATATTATAACAGCGATTCTTATAAGAAATAATTTTCTGTCTGTTTCGTTGTTCACGGAACTGCATGTTAATTTCTTCACTTTCACGTTATTTTCAAAGGTCCAAAGATATTAATTTGGAGAAGAGCATGGGTTTTATTTCATTAAGATGGGTTATTTAAAAATTAGTTATTTTAATTTAAAGGTTAACGGAATTTACTTTTAAACTATTAGATGTTAGAAGTTACATGGCCAACAATCTTTAAACGAAAATTATTATGTGATATGTTTTGACGCTCAAACCACTGTATCGAATTTGACAAAATTTGGTATGTGAACAGTTTGAAACCCGGGGCGAGAACCTAAGCTACTTTACATCTCATAGCTCAAGCGATGTATGGTGTAATCCACTTAAACGAATCACACGTCATTACGGATCCTCCCGATCCATTAACGGTGCTTCTAGGCACCACAAGCACCGGTCACCGTTCTCGTCGAACCCGTCGCTTGCGACGAAGGGCTCGGCGAGCGAATTAACCCACAGACACAGCCCACTGAGTTTCCCCCCGGATCTTCGCAGTGGGTCGCGTTCCCGATCCGGTGGTAGATTCTGCGAAGCACTGCTCTTGCTAGGGCCAGTGTTAGCATCACTCCGGTTAGAGCCCCGAGAGCTCACCTCTCAAGGCTATCAGCTTAGGTAGGAAAAAAAAAACAAACGAACCTACAAACATAAAGCTAGAAAAATACGAATATCGAACCTCTAGTTTCGTTTTTTCCTGAGCTATCTCGTGTTCCAGCTGCGATCTTTTCTCTTTTAACGCTCTCTCCTCCGCCTGACGCCATTTTTCTGTGTAAGCATAGAAAAGTTTTACCCACCTGTCTATCAGTTTATGTCGTGAAGCAATATTCTTTTGCTTCGATGGTTTGATGAGCTGACAGCCCACATATTGGAGCCCATAGACATATATAACGTAAATGTCGCCACCCACCTTGAGACATGAGTTCTAAGTTTTCATTTTTTACTGTACAACGGCTGCCCCACCCTTCAAACCGAAACGCATTACTACCTTTTTTTTTAACTACCTATGCTGATAGCCTTGAGAGGCTATTTCAGCTTCACCCTAACGTGTGTAGGTGAGCTCACGGGGCTCAAGCCGGAGTGTTGCTAACACTGACCCTAGCAAGAGCAGTGCTTCGCAGAATCTACTACCGGATTGGAAACGCGATCCACTGAGAAGATCCGGCGGGAAATTCAGTGGGCTGTGTCTATGGGTTAATTCGCTCGGACGGTGACCGGTGCTTGTACCTAAAAGCATCGTTAATGGATCGGGAGGATCCGCAATGACGTGTTTTGGGCGACGTCGACTGTTTACCACTCGGTCTACAGGATCGGGTATGTGCATTACTACTGCGTGCATTCGTCAGGTTTGAGCCCCGCGTGCTCACCTTCTCGTTCTGAATCTATGAATCGGAATCTATTATAACCCCTAGAAGAGACAGAAAAAGGCTGCGCGGCTGAAATAGGTAGAGCAGTGGTAACTACCCGTGCGGACTCACAAGACGTCCTACCACCAGTAAGAAACATGCGTTACAGTTTCAAAGGTGAGATATCGGTTGGTTCCAATAGCAGTACATACGCAGTGAATACCTCATCCGTGCTAAAGTGATTAAAAAAAAACATACCCATCTCATCTCTATGAGTTTTTTCCTTTTCAGCAAGTTCAGCGGCGATTCTTTCGTTCTCTGCTCTTATCTCGGCGACCAAACGAGTCCTTTGTTCTTGGTACGTCAACTCTATTTCGAGTATCTGCTTTTCCAATCTACAGACAAGTTTATTAACCATATAGTTGACGAACGAGCCAATGGATATAAATTCAACGGACCAAAATTTTATCGAACATTGTGTTTTTGACCCTTTGCAATCGAGTGGTGGGTCTCAACATTTTGTTTGGTGCGGAAATTCGATGGTATGTGGGTAAACTAGATGTGTTACTTTATTTGATTATTATTATTATGTTTTTGACATCATCTGTTCTTATAGTTCTTTTGTTTGTAATTAGATAAATCATGTGGTGAGCGTAACTCGCCTTTAGAGCAAGGGGGTTAATTTTATTTATAATAGGCATGATGACAGTAGTAAAGTATCACCAAAATATTTAACAAATCTAATGAAACAGGATTCAAGGATTTTGAAAAATGTATTTATTCTTATATTAATGACGAGATTTATGATTTATTTGTTAAAATAAATCTACAAAATACAACAATCAGCCATTATAGCTTAAACACCAATCAGAGCGAATTATACGTCACGTCACGTCACAGTAAGCGTCATCTTGTTTCGTTTGAGCTTACGCGCGATCACTGCAATTGTAATAAAAAAACAATTGTTTTCGCTTTATCTGTCGCTAAAATACATTTTATAATCGTAGTTTACCATTTCCACAACAGAAGTTCCACAAAAGCCAGCAAGCCCTCTAAATGGGTTATTTAATCTAATTTTCTTTAGATACATGAGTATAATGTTAGAAGGAATATTGGTATGTTTTTCTATTAAATCAATTAAGTAATAACAGCTTTTGGGAACTCCAATGTAAGAACGCGGGCTCTCTGTAATTTAAACCAAGGTACATTCCAGAATTTTAGTTGCCACCTGGTTTTTATCATCTTGTATCATGTCACTGCAGTCTGATATAGATTAAATTTGGAGAGATATTGTGATAGTGATGATTCTCTGTGCATTACAGATGGTGTAAATGAAGTATCACTATCAGATTGCCCGATCCATTAACAGTGATTTTAGGCACCACAAGCTCAACGAGCGAATTAACCCATAGACACAGCCCACTGAGATTCTCGCTGGATCTTCTCAGTGGGTCGCGTTTCCGATCCGGTAGTAGATTCTGCGAAACACTGCTTTTGCTAGGGCCAGTGTTAGCAACACTTCCGGTTTGAGCCCCGTGAGCTCACCTACATGTTAGAGTGAAGCTGAAATAGCCTCTCAAGGTTATCAGCACAGGTATGGAAAAAAAATCAGATCTTCAGGGGGATATATTTGCCTTGAAGGTTTATGTAATGTGGCGTAATGTCCATGGCGACGTGAAATTGCCTCTTGTAACTTTAAATGGTGATGAAAAAACAGAATGGGTATTAGGTTTCAAGGGTGATGTCATCTGATTTATTAATTTATTTTCTGTTTGAACGGCTTTACTTCTGAACTTGTGAGTAATAAATACTTGAATAGACCTATCAGTAGTTCTCGAGGCAATGTTTTCTGGTAAATCTTCTTCTATGTTGTCACGCAAAACTAAAAAGTAAAAATAGCAAGTTATTAGACACAAATAAAATGCAGGACTTAAGAACATACAATCTGCACTTTTTTACAAACAATCAATCAAACAAAGTTGACAATGTATTTAGTAGATATTTTATAATTTACTTTTTCCATAATAAATGCTTTAGCGGGTTAAAATATTAGGTATGTATGATAACAGACAATGATTTTAATGGTTATTGTCTGAATTGATAAATTATGGTAAATAGTATAATAAATGAAATTAATCTTTAATATATTGAAATATAAACAGATAAGTAGTTACCTGAACCGCTGGATGAAGCTTCTCCAAGCTCTAAATGTTTTTTAGTAATGCTTTTTTTCTCCAATTTTATTTCAAATTCTTTAATTAGTGCCCGTTTTAGTTTCTTGACATTGTACGGTCGTTCTTTCGCATTCGCTGTTCGTTTTCTTTTAACTATCTGGCATTCAAATTTTGTGGGAATACAGCCTGGTTTCATGCGAACCTGCGACACAGATCCCATTACATGATATTCCATATAATTGTCCATATCATGTGGTAGCTGGAAAATGAATAAAGCACTCATTGAAATAAAGATTACTCGTTATTCAAGAGATAAACGGTAATATCAGAAAATATTGAACTTATGAAATTTTAGGTCACACATCATTGTAGAATTTACGAAATATGTACAAACTTACATCAAAATGATCTTCACAGAAATAAATTGAAGTATTCAGACTTAATCCTGTTGGATCTCGCCGTGCAAGAGTCAACCATTTATACCTCATTGTTTTGTTATTTGGGACGTAAATAAATAACTTTTTCGGTGTTTTTATAGATGTATTAGTGCACCGAGGGACCACACAGCACTTATACACTTTTGAATGCATATTTGATAAGCAAAATAACGAATATATTAAGTGTATAATCTATTTTATGCAAAATAACTTGATTTATTAAACAAGCATTTAATGTTTGCTATAAAATGACATACTGAAGTTTACTGAGCCGTGACGTATTGACAGAGGCCATGACTTAAGTGTATAATCTATGGCCATGACACTGAACAGCATTTTAGCGCGAAATAGAAACTTAAAATTTAAATTTCATTTTATTGCATGAAAACCTTTATTTTCTACAGAAATATGATATATTGTTAATTTAATAGATACTTCTGAATATCCATAGACTTATATAGCAGGGACACGACATATTGTTCTACAAGTTTTTTTATTTTTTTTTTATTGCTTAGATGTGTGGACGAGCTCACAGTCCACCTGGTGTATTATTGTACAATTGCTTATACAAATAGCACCCATCTTGAAGGCATACACAAACATATATCGATTTCGTTCTTACTCAGCACTGTAACTCGCAGGAAAACAATATAACAGTATTTCGGTGCGTACATAAAATGAAACATGAATATATACATACTGGAATAACGGGGTGATTAGGGACAAATTCCAACTTGATGAACAATTTTAAGGTAGTTGTTGATGTTTAAAATGTTATATCAGGATCAAAATGATTGAGTCTTGGGGGTATCTTTGTTATCTTATTTAAAGCTATGCAACTAGCATTCCAGTTTAAGCAAAAAAAGCAAAGATAGGTGCTATCCCTATTTACCCCGAAATTGCGGTTATTGGGGACGAAATTAGTGTTAATAGAGAAATTTGCTAAGGCTGGCACTCCTTGGTTATAATTAATTAATTTATTTAGTTGCACCAATAAAGTGATCATCAATAAAAAACATTGAAAAACTGACAAAAGTACATTGCAAATTGCATGAAATACCATCGACAATCGACAGTGCATTGACAACAAAAATAAAAAATATATAACTAAAACTTGATTACATTTAATTACTTATGATTAATTTATATTTACTTGGGAAATTATCCGCGACAGATTTTTCCTGTAAGTTGTGAGACAGTTAGAAAAAACATCTATTTCATCACTTAAAATTAGTTTAGCGCAATCGGACAACTCCGAATGAACATTGACGGAGACCGCGCTACCGTGGTCATTATTGTAGTCCCAAAGGATTCTGTTTAAGGGAGAGTAAGCACCTAAATTCGAACGAGCGGGCTTTCTTATCAGTGGTTTATATTTCGTCGTTCTTATTAAGTACTTAAGGTACATGTCTGTGCAAAACCGACTTACTTATGTTAAATTGCTTAGCTATTTCAACTAGACCTAATTGTTCCTAATTTCATAGGCTTCTATTACTGTTTTTAATATTAAGGCATCATATTATCTCTTATAACGATTTGCACTCTTTGATACGTACACGCGAGGCATATCTAAAAATAGAAAACAACGTAACTGATAATATAAATATTTGCCAAACAATAAAATTACGCTGCATTGATAATTTTGAATAAAAGTTCTTAACAAAAACATCATGAATAAACCAGATTCTTACCAACAATATTAAAAAATATTGTTATAACTACTTATACAACCCTACAAACCTTTCACACTATTTATTAAGAATATAAGAACTATCCCAATAAATAGATTATTAATAGAAAATAGATTCAACCTTCACAGAGATTACCAGGTTCAAATCTCAATTCACCATACGTGTTAAATGGCGATGAAGCCTATCCTCTTAAAAATTATTTGATGCGCCCATATCCACTGGGTGGTTTAAATCCGGTATAAACACAATTCAGTAGGTACGCGTTTGGTATTCTAACTAATAAATTTCGCATTTTTACGAAAAGTGTAAAGGCAAACAATAAGCACGCGACATTGATTATAAATGTTTCGTGCCTGTTACACAATATTATAAGAGAAAGAGATGGAGACAGAGATGCAGATTTTCAGTAGTTTGTTTCCCAGTTTGGAGACTCCAATATTCACAATAGCGTACGCAGATCAAAACGGAATAATCGAGCAACGTTTCAAGCATCTAGAATACGAAATCAATTCAAATTTCAAATTTTATTTCAATAATCCTATCCAAGAGTATCTATGAAACCACTACTACCATAAAATTGTTGTTTTATTTCGTCCCACATTTTTTATGACATGCCTATATTTATGATTTTTTTTTTGTCAGGAGGAAATCGCCGGACTTCCGCCCTCCACTGGGGATAGAGGGCGGGGCATGTCAGAGTCGAACTGACTAAAACCTCCTGTCGCTCAACAACCAACGTCCAAACCTCGCATGAGACAGAACTCATGACAAGGCAAAGGGGGGAAAGTGAAGCGTTTAGTGCGGAGCACATCTCTCCCATCACCCTCCCCCTCGGGACGCCGGACCGGCGGTCGTCCGCGCCACGACCACCAGCCCTCTCGGTCGGCAGGCTATCCGAAGCCCGCCTAGATGGCGCCGGTTAGAGTGAGCTATCCTACGGAATACCCCGCTGGACCAGAACCAGCGTGGGTCGAGGATAGCCGGCCTTCCATCACCCGGATGCTCTTGCGTAAAACGCGTGCAGAGCAGCTTGCACGTCGTCTTCTTAGGCCCCCCTCGCCAGTCCCCAGACCGACATATGAGGGGGGGCCCGAAACACTTAGAGGGCCAGGGCTTGGGCGGGATCCGCCTCCCTGGCCCCCGCTCGACGGCGGCGGGATTGTGCGTCTCTCACGCGCCCCGCCGCCTCCTTCTGCGAGATGGTGCACTCGCAGAAGTCGAGCATCGCCTTCCACGACTCGTCGTCGCCGAGCATCGATGCCACAACACTCGGCAACGACAAGTCGTTTCCTACTTTTGCGACGAGGACACGGCGCCACCCCTCCTATGCGGGTCTATATTTATGATGTGGATGTTTTGACATCCATATTTCTGGTCTACTCAGTATTTTCATTAATGAATTGTTCCACATCCATTATATTTTATTAGCTCAACGCGCGGTAAAAACAAAATGGTTTGTTTCAGTCGCGCGATGCCTCAATACGTCCACCGACACCGCCGCGACGCGCCACAATTCGCACCGCTCTCGACTGTGGCCAGGGGGTAAAGCTTTCATCCCTTTCCGGCATATACGCAAGTGCGAGCGAGACCGCAACATACCAAACGACGATAACGTTTAGCATGCTAGAAATGGGCAGATGGCACTGTACTACGTCATCTATATCTATACTAATATTATAAAGAGGAAAGATTTGTTTGTTTGTTTGTTTCGAATAGGCTCCGAAACTACTGGACCGATTTGAAAAATTATTTTTCCATTAGAAGCCGACATTGTCCCTGATGAACATAGGCTACTTTTTTTTTTTTTTTTTTTGTTTCATGTGTGTTTTAATCTTTCCGAAGCGAAGCGAGGGCGGGTCGCTAGTATGTTTATCTTTTGCGGTCACTGAATTATCAAACGACAACTTTATAAAATCAGTGTAGCAACTTTTAAAAATCGTCATATCGTTTACTTGTCTTAGATTTTACACATCTAAATCACATCATCTTTGCACATAACAATATACTTACTTCCTGTTAAAGTATAAATTCTACAAATAATTAATACTCAACAATATTTAAAATAAAATGAGCCAAGAACATTTATCGATAAAACCTAATAACATTAAAATCTTCTGGGCAGCACTAAAACCGCCCGGCCAGATGACGTCACAGTGGCAAGCATTTTTTGTTGACGTTTCATTTCCATAGATTTCATACTTCAGTGGGTAAATTGCAATTTGTCCACTGTGGTGTGGTGAAAATTTAGTCCGAGCGTCAAAAATTAGTCACCGGCGTCCAAGGAAGAAATATCGTAGCGCTATTGAGTTACCTTGGGGGATTCACATCAGAGTTTCAACGAACCAACTCCCACCCAAGCCCACTGCAACCAGCTCAATGTGGATGATTGTCAACGTCCAGTGAGAATGTCATTACAGATTTTCAGACATGAGCGTTACCCCTCTCGTCGAATGCGAAGAACGGTTCGGTATGCTATTTAACCCACACGTACAGCTCACCATGTTTCTCGCAGGATCTTCTCACTGGGTCGCGTTTCCGATTTGGTGCTAGATTCAGTTAAGCACGGCTCTTGCTAGGCCTATTGTTAAACAAAGTCTCTCAAACTGAGCCCCGTGAGTTCGCCTATATACCTACTCATGAAGTCAGGACCATTCTGGCCACTGATACTAGGTATTCAAACAAACACATAAGACAGAAGCAACTCTTCAATTCGGAACGCAGTTTCGATTCACGTTATAACACTTTTTTTATTGAATAGGGTGCGCGGGCTCACCACAGCTCACCCGGTATGTATTTACCGGAGCCCATAGACATCTACAACGGTAATGCCGCCACCCACCTTGATATATGAGTTCTAAGGTCTCAATATAGTATAGTTATAACGGCTGCCCTTTATACCTTTCAAACCGAAACGCATTACTGCTTCACGGCAGAAATAGGCAGGATGGTGGTACCTACCCGTTCGGACTCACAAGAGGTCCTACCACCAATAATTACGCAAATTATAATTTTGCAGGTTTCATTTTTATTACACGATGTTATTCCTTCATCATGGAAGTCAATCGTGAACATATTTTGTTAAGTACGTATTTCATTTCGACACATGGTGTCTTCGGAAGCATGTTTGACACGCAATAATCTGAACGTAGTTGTTAATTTAGATATGTAATATTACTCAATCTTACCTAGAACTAGCCAGCTGTCTCTCTCTGAGCAACGCCGCCTCCTTTTCTTCCTCGAGACATCTCCTCAACTCCTCAAGTTCTTGTGCGTGCTTCGCCTGACTCCTACCGATCTGCTCCGCATGAAACATCTTCAGATCGGACACCTCTTTTTGCTGTCGGTCGGCCATTTCTCTGAGTTCCCCTTCTAAGCCCTTGACAGTAAGTTCCTAAGGAACACATACAGGCTTTTTTGCTGTGTTGTGATAGATAAAAAACGTAAAAGTTCCTCTATTTTGTGGTGCTGTATAGCAGTGAGGCGGTGGACTATTAATAGAAAATCTAGCCGGCGCGCGTTTTAAAACAATTATGATTGGATATGACGCAAAAGACAAACTCTTCAAACCAGCGCGGGTGTTATGCTATGGGAACAGACGAAATGATGGGACCTATATTTTAGAGTCAGAATGCACACTACCACCGTTAATTATAATATTATGTTGATCAATTCCTCAGAACGGTTGTTAAAATTGTCAAATCAAACCAAATTCCCCAAAATGTGCTTTCAAAATACCTTAATTTTCTCAGCTTTCTGACGGACCCAGCGCTGTCTCGCCACCTACGGACATTAACACGTACATTAATGTACAAATGTATGTAGGATTGGTAAGAACGAAACGTCTGAAAAGAGTGTGGAGCGGTGATTGATGGACGGTGAAGATGTGAGTAAGAACCTTTCTTACCGTGTTTCCTACACGGTAAGAAAGGAAAGAAAAGTGACAGAAAAAAGCAAAATAGCGAAGATGATTTGAATGAGCAAGGCGTAAAAAAGGTGTCAGTCAATTTTTAATTATAATGAGGGAGAAGATTTTGGAAGAGAACAATAAAAGTGCAACAGTGAACTAATTTTATTTAATGCGCTCCGATCCCAATTCTACATGTACATTTAGGGAAGTCGACAACGACCGGACTGCATTTCAATGACATTTTCCAGGAATCTTCAGGTAGGGAGCGGTCGAATATCGACCAACAAAGCGGGTCGGGTTTGACAAGTAAACTTATTTATATACATCATTATAGTTATTTGTCTTTATTTTCTAAGATTTTTAAACTTTTATTAGCATGAAGTCGTCGTGGCCTAAAGGATAAGACGTCCGGTGCATTCGTATGAAGCGATGCACCGGTGTTCGAATCCCGCAGACGGGTACCAATTTTTCTAATGAAATACGTACTCAGCAAATGTTCACGATTGACTTCCACGGTGAAGGAATAACATCGTGTAATAAAAATTAAAAACCCGCAAAATTATAATTTGCGTAGTCACTGATGGTAGGACCTCTTGGGAGTCCGCATGGGTAGGTACCACCCCCCCGCCTATTTCCGCCGTGAAGCAGTAATGCGTTTCGGTTCGAAGGGTGGGGCAGCCGTTGTAACTATACTGAGACCTTATAACTTATATCTCGAGGTGGATGGCGCATTTACGTTGTAGATGTCTATGGGCTCCAGTAACCACTTAACATCAGGTAGGCTGTGAGCTCGTCCATCAATCTCAGCAATAAAAAAGAATTTTTTTTTTATTCAACAGATAAAACATTGTTTGTGGAGGTTGGTTGGTAAACACGATGGAGGTATTTAAGCCTGCACGGGTAAGTACAATCCGGTTTGAAGGGTAGGTCATTCATTGTGCAACACAATTGAAACTTGTACTTTGTGGTTCAGGATGTATGGCGGCATTCATATTGCGATGTCCTGGGACTACGGTAACGTGATTATCCGCTCATCCACAGCAATTAATGAAACTTCGCTATTGACGCCCGCTTTCTTTCCTTCCTCCTTTCCTTTCTCCTCGAAAACCTTTCCTTCTATAAGTAAGTCCCGAGTGACCTGTTGCGCCGCCGCCATCTTGTCGTGCTGGTTCCTCAGCTCCAGCTTGTACCGCTCCTCGAGGGTCTGTGCAGCTCGCTTCCACCGCTCCTCCGCCGAGCGACGCTCGTCCACGAGTTGCTCGATGCGGTGGTTCAGGGTTTTCTTGTCATTTATCAACTGAAACAATAATTTGTTTTACTTATACTTTATTACAGAGACAGGTGAATGAACTCGCGGCCCATCTAGACCCATGACTCTCTTGTCACGGCGTCAGAATGGTTTTTGAAACTTTACCTTCATCATTTTGATTCACAAACGTATATAAGCCCACTTCGATAAAGCGGCAAGATATGAAAATCCTCTCATCATTGCCGCCGAAAACTATATAGCCGATCCTGCGGACCCTTCGATCAACAATTGTAACTGTTGATCGAAGTGCGGACCAAATGGTAAACAGTCGACGTCGTCCAAAATACGTCATTTCGGATTCTCCCGATCCACTAACGGTGCTTATAGGTTCAACAAGCACCGGTCATCGTTCTCGTCGAACCCGTCACTTGCGATGAAGGGCTCGGCAAATAAATTAACCCACAGACACAGCCCACTGAGTTTCTCGCCGAATCTTCTCAGTGGGTCGCGTTTCCGCTCCGGCGGTAGATTCTGCGAAGCACGGTTCTTCAGCTCAGGGCTTCACCTCAGCTCTCAGCTAGGGTTCGTGTTAGCAACATCGTCAGGTTTGAGCCCCGAGAGCTCACCTACTAGTCAAGGTTACGCCGATATGGTCTTCTAAAACATCAGTTTAGGTAGGAAAAAAAAGTATATGAGAACCATTTCAACAATAGGTCTGAACAAAAAGATTACGAAATGTGGTCCACTGAGTTTCTCGCCGGATCTTCTCTACAACGTAAATAACGCCATCTACCTTGAGATATGAGTTCTGAGGGCTCAGTATAGTACATCGGCTGCCCTACCAGTAAAAAGCGAAACACTGCTCCTGCTAGGGCTAGTGTTAGCAACATCCTTAGGTACCCATTCGGTTACCCTGGCATAACTAGATCGCTGAGGTAAAAAAAAAAACAATTTAATGTGCCAGCTGTGTTACCTGGTCAATGAAGTTCTGGTGTCTTTTAATGGTGTCCTCGCATTCTTGCTTCACTTTGTTAATGTTTCTGATCGATTGTTTCTCCAAGTTGCTCACTTTCTGTATCATCTGAAATCAAATCAAATCAAATCAAATCAAACACAGACACAGCTGACAGAGTACTATCAACCGTGATTCTATTCTAATTTGTGTACCAAAACTTATGATTTAACCCTATGATTTACTTATAATTTTTTTAAAGCACTTTTATCCTTTTTATTATTTTCAAAACCAATACCTACAATAAAACCGGTTTATTCTATAAATTAACCGGTTTCAATCAATGCTGAAGATTTGAAATTGTTTGACATCTCTAATGTAGAGAGTCTTTTATTAACCGAACACTTAAGCTATGACTGGGATTTGGGAATCAAATCCAAAAAAAATTGAGTAATTACTGGTGGTAGTAGTAGGGCGGTATTGTGAGGTTTGTTTTTTTTTTTTATTGCCTTTGTAGGCAGACGAGCATACGGCCCACCTGATGGTGAGTGGTTACCGTCGCCCATGGACTTCAGCAATGCCAAAGGCAGAGCCAAGCCGCTGCCTACAAACGGATAAATACGGCCGTTCTGCCTACTTCTGTCGCAAAGCAGTCTTACGTTTTGGTTCCAAAGCTGGTACTGGTGCCTTGAGGGGTCTATGCACTTTGATAGCCACATAACACCACAAAAAAATTATTTGTAAGACAACAATCTTCTTAATGTCTTGTCTATATTAACTTTTTATCGTCAAATCTATGGTGTAAACACTGCAATACTTAAAATGTATTTGTGTTTAATATTCCGTGAGTCGCACCGAAAAGAGGTGTCTTTTCACTAATCTACTTTTCACTAATACAGCACCTGTTCCTTGTGATTGGCCAAACTCTCCTGCAGCAGGGCGATGCAGCAGGATCTCTCTTCCAACTGCAGAGAAGATGTCACCAGTCTTTGCGCGAGTTCTGTTTGTGACAGTTTTAGCAGGGACTCCAACCTACAATATAACGATTACTAAGACGGGTGGACGAGCCCACGGTCAGCCTGGAAAGTGGTCACCGGAGCCCATAGACATCTACAACATAATGCCACCACCCACCTTGAGACATGAGTTCTAAGGTCTTAGTTTTTACAGTACAACGGCTGCCCCACCCTTCAAATCGAAACGCGTTACTGCTTCACGGCACAAATAGGCAGGATGGTAGTAAATACCCGTGCGGACTCACAAGAAGCACAGACGAGCTGTGCCCGGAATTTCAAACGTGTAGGGTATCTTCTATTTAGAATGTTTCTTTGTGTGCTCTTACTTGGGAACAGTTTGTGGTGCGCTGCTTGTCACGACGGATAACGCATCGTTCGCACTCTGTTCAACCTTCTCCAGAAACTGAAATATTTCCCTGGAATAAACAAATAGATCCTGTACACATTAAGGTTAATAGAAGAATAATTTGACTGTGTCGTGCCTTCTGATACATGATTTCCTGTACTTATATAGCAATATGAAATTCGCCGGAAGAAAATATAAGACTTTTTGGCGGGAACGCGAGGAGTGAAGTTGTGTAATTTG
Source organism: Bombyx mandarina (assembly GCF_030267445.1). Taxonomy (NCBI): domain Eukaryota; kingdom Metazoa; phylum Arthropoda; class Insecta; order Lepidoptera; family Bombycidae; genus Bombyx; species Bombyx mandarina. The sequence goes on along the minus strand of NC_143215.1, from coordinate 12,747,134 downwards.
TTTTATTTTGTCCATTTAGTGTTTCTTCAGGTTTAAATGTGTAATAACGGTGGTTTATTAACTGTTTAATATCTGTGAAAGTGCACAAATGTGGGAAAATGAAATAAAGCCGCTGGACGTAATTTCTCAGGATCCTTTAAAAAATCCACTGAAAAAATCTCAGTAAATGACCACCATTTTACTGAGATTATATTGCATCCCATATCATTTCATTTCATTTCACTCTATAATATCATTTTTCATAAAAATTAGAATATAAATAAGATATGACTTAAAGGTTTTAGTTACCAGGTCATAAAATTTCTTAAAAAAAATAGAAAATATAAACGTTATGGCGGTTGCAAGGCTATTTCTGTTGTTCAAAGCTAAACTTAAAAGCATTCGAAATGTTAATTAAGCATACGATCCGGGGAAGCGATTCAGATAGTAAATAAGGGTTTATTTAGGACTCAGGTTAAAACAGTACCACCCTATCTCTTCTCGTGGGTGGTGTAAAAGGCGAGCAAGGAATTCAATAGAGACTGGGCAGCACTGAACTCTAAATATTATAACAGGGTACTGCAATCGTTAGCCAGCATTTACTAGCCCGCACCGGTGTGCCATTGATTTCCACCGTGAAGCAGTCACGCGTTCTGGTTTGTAGGGTAATTGCTTGTGGTGGCTAAGAGCCCAGTATTTAGCGCCTTTAACTGCTGGACCTAAGTCGGACAAACCTTCATGTGACGAATAGGTTTGATTGCTCTCTGTCTAAACAAAGCAGGAATAACGCAAATAAATTATCATTATAAATATATATTGTTCAAATGAAGAAACTCACATGAAATTATCCTTTGGTAGTGGCGTCTCTTCTTCTGTATTGCTATTCACCTTTTCATCGTCTTGATTCTTCAAAGCAGTCGTCACAGGATTATCACCACAGTTCTCAATCTCTTTCAACATTGAATATATATCTAAAACAGTTGAGTTCGAATTCAGTTCTTTCACTTTGAACGAATCCTTGTCTCTTGGACTAGTTGTTTTAGGTGAAGCGACTCTTTCATTTACTATATTATTTTCGTTACTAATCAAAGGCTCAGATCTCATTGGTTCTTCAGGAAGAACTTCCTCCCTGTCGACTTCTATTATTCTTGGCGAAGGAGCCGACAAAGACATCCAAGATTCGACGTCTTTATCATTTTCTATCCCCTCAATTCTTGCACTAGATGGAATCTTCGCAGTAGGCAAACTCTTTTGTGTTTGATTTCTTATAACTGATATATTCTGGTTTGTAGTGGATCTAGTTTTATTATTCCATTCGTGTCTGTACCCCAAATTGTCGTCTTTACATCTCAGGTTAGTAACTTTCTTTTTCAAAACTTTTGACGCGTTTTCTTTAATATCTCCATCTTTAACTTTAAAGTAATTTTGAATCAGTTCTTTCGTAGATATTTTCGAAATATCTCGTTTCCTCATGTCTAAATCGTTTCTAGTCTTAGCCGGGGAATAAATCGTCTTCACTTCTGAATAACTTGTGTTTTCTCTTTTTCTATCACCAATGTTACTGTTATCTTCAAACATCTTGTCAATATTCAAAGGAGTAGGGGATATAGCATCACATTTAATATCTTTAATTGTCAATTCATGTAAATTATTTATAGCTTGCAGTTCTCGTCTGTAATCTTCTATTACTTTTGAAGTGTAAGCTTTTGTAGTACTGTTTAGAAGATACGTAGGATATTCTAACTCGTTCTCGTTTTCGAACTCATTATCTTTTGCATCTTCCATGTTTTTAGTGTTAGAATCGTTAATCACTTTATCTTTATTTGGCGAATTTTGTGGAGGCAAGGCAACGTGTCCTTCTTTTTGCAAAAAGAAATCTTTGTACAGCAATCGGCTGTGGTTTAATGGTTCTGTCCATTGTCTCCTCTTATCCAATGAAAGTGTATTATGATAAACCTTCCCGTTTCCGGATGATGATGTACTATCAAGGCTTTTTGGTTGATCTTCTAACTTTTCTTGAGTAATAGCCTTTTCGTGTAAGGTCGTTGTTGGCAGCGAATAATTCTGACGATAACATTTATCGTCATTGATTGCGCTGTCCGGATATCCTGAATCCTTGGACGACGAGTCGGTGTGAATGGTACTCGAAAGTTTATTTTTATAAGCGCCATTACTGATATCGTCGTAAAAGCTCGTATAAGTTCTAGGCTCACTCACAAGCATTGCTGATGCTTCGCTGTATTCGTTTCCTTGAATTTCATCCATCAAGTCATCGCCCCTTGCCCTATCAATATGATCGTGACCTCTAGCATCTTCGAGAGAATTTTCAGGCGATAGACTTGATAGATTATGCGATGGAAGAGTATCCAAATCCTGTGTGCATTCTTCCTCTACCAATGACAACTGTTGTTTCGTTAAATTCAGACGACGAGAATACGAATCAATCGCATCTGCAACTTCAGATTGTACGTTCGAGCTGAAAGAAACCCTCCCGGCAATATCTTCGTTTTCTTTTCTTCCTCCGTCTAAAGGAATGAAATAAGATTCGTAAGACCTAGTCTTAGGAGGAGACAGACTTCTGTCGCGGTACATATTCTTGTTCTTCTCCGGAGACGGTGTTCTCTCAGTTATCTTCACTTCCATTGAATATTCTGATCTACTATTTTCTTCGTTAATTGGACTGTCCATTTTACTAGCTTTCTTAGCAATATTCCTGTACTTTAGCAGGTTTTTAGGGTTCGTTACTTTGGGTTTGGGGCTCAATTGCGCTCTCGCTTTTATTTTAGCTCCGAGACTTATGAACGTGTCTTCCGAACCGTAATCAGAAGCATTGCTGCAAATTTCTCGATCCTTTCTTACGTTTTGCTTCTCGCGAGCACCTCCATTCGTCAATAAATCGAGCGTTGGTGCTACAATTTTTACTGGCGTTATTGAATCTGAAATGAACCAGAATTAGAAATGACGATTCAAAATATTTAAAATAATATAACATTAAAACGATTCTAATACAATTACGAAATACAATTGTCAACAATTCACGATTTTAAATAGAAATGACAAAATGTGGGTAGCTAAATTAATACGCGAATGTAGAACATCTGTCTATCCCTGGTGCTGAGATCAGAAAGAACAGGTGTACGAGGCAATTAGTTGTCACCTCTTCAACTAAACCAGTGTGCTTAGTGCGAGTTTTTTAACGGTCTCGATAGAGTAAAAGTTAATTCAACTCTGTATCATGCAGTTGGAACAGCGCCCCTAGCGGCAAACGTAGGCAAACGTTCCAACTCCATACAAATTTGAGTTAACTTTTACGCTATCGAGAACGTTAAAAAATCGCACAAAGCACACAGTATGAAGTCACTGCAGCGTCACGTCAGCAGGCCACACCCACCTCCTAGGTTTTCTTTCCTTAGACAACGTTAATAACATAAAAATTGAATAAAATCTCTCTGTACAATAAAGAATGAAAATATTTCATAAATCGTAACATTACAATACGACACAAAACAGTTTTGATTGAGTACTTAGGTACACTAAAATAACTAAAATATACTGAAAAAGTAAATGAGAAAAATCAAACTTAAAGCTAAAGTATGGGCGGATTTATCGCTGTAAGCGATCTCATCCAGTGAATATTGATAGGGAGAGCTTTGAAGAATAGATATCGATTAATACTCTTCTTCAAACGAGGTTTTAAATCAGTGGTCAGTGGTAGGCAGCCCATAGGACTACTAATGTTCATTAGCAACAGTGACCGCTAACGATCCGTGAATCGTTTGGAGCCTCTGGGTCTGCGAAGGGACTTCAATTCCCTCAGTATTTTGTACCGTATGTTCTATAGGGAGTGCTCTAAGGAATCGTTTGAGATGATACCATCATCTCGTTTTTACCATCGTACCGCCCGCCATCGGAGTAGAGTTCATCCAGACTAGCCGGAGCCACTGTCTTTTGTGCCACGTACCATCCGGCTTTGGAATGAGCTCCCCTCCACGGTGTTTCCCGAGCGCTATGACATGTCCTTCTTCAAACGAGGCTTGTGGAGAATATTAAATGGTAGGCAGGGGCTTGGCTATGCCCCTGGCATTATTGATATCCATGAGCGTCGGTAACCAATCACCATCATCCATCAGGTGGGCCGTATGCTAGTCTGCCCATACGGAAATAAAAAACCCTGAAGCGCGTAATGCTGATCAGAATTAGCAAGAAAAATAATGAAGCCGCAGGCACTTGTTAGGCAAAATCTATATTGCGTAAATTTTAAAAAAATCTCCGTAAAAGTGAAATCATATCCCCCCTAGTCGATATTAATAGCCAGGGTAATTTATCGGAATAATTTATCGCAAGTATAGTAAAATACACCTATTTCTCGTTTTAAGCACTTTTTTAAAAATAAAATGATAAATTACTGTTATAGGATTGCAGTAATTCCGCACTGAATGTCTTGAAGAAACTTCTAGTGGAAGGAGCTCGCCCTTTCGCGTCCGCGGAGAACGGTCTCCTAAATCTTTCTTGATGTTCCTGCAACAATAAAAAAATAAATATTTACATGTAGTAGTCCAAGTAGGTAGGTAGGTGGATGATGCAGCGTTAATTTTTAACTCTATCGATAGATGGCGCTATATGTACTTTAGAAGATAAAATTTAAAAATATGTAACTAATAAGTTTTTTTCTGTCAGATATAATATAGCCTTGACAAAATTGCCTATTGGCTTCTAGACATTATAATTGGATATTGTGGGCAATAGCAGCAGAAAAGGCAATAATAAAAAAGCGTTTATTTACGTAACAAATTTAGTTAACATGGTACATTAATATCGAATCATTTAATGAAGCTTATTAATTTAAAACCGTACCGGACTAATACAGGAATTCTGTAGCGCCGATCGTGGTCTGTTTCTTATGTTCTTCCTATCGTCTTTCCTCTTACTACGATATGTTAAATTCACAGGGGACCCCAACAAACGCAGGTTCGCGTTTTCTTTAGACATTTCACGAACATAACACCTAATATAGTTAATGATTTGGTAATATTGATCAAACGGAATCAAACGTCAGTCTGTTAGCGATGCGTTTAGTTTTGTTGACATTTTTTGTGTTGCTAGGCAACGGCGCCTTATTAATAAGGTAGAATTCTACTGTACTCGTAATAAGTCAGTCTGTTTTGTTGCGAAAGGCATCCGTAACACGGCTACATAAGTATGCTAAAAATCACAAAAGAAACTTTTCAGACCATAGATTGTGGACATCAATGCATTCTCTGTATTAGTTAAGAATGAGTTTTAGTTATGTGGCAAGATAAAGGGGCATGCTTTTTTGCTGTGTATTTTTTTAGACCGGTCACTCACATTCGCACGAATACGCAAACCCGCAAGTGTAGGACGACATTTGCAAATGATTATGCAAAGTTTTCGCTGCATTGGTGGTTTTTCAAGCTGTGTCGGTTTTTTAACAGACATCAAAGCGCGCGAACCGCGATCCTTCGTGTAGTCTCCCACACATTCGTGTGACCAGTAGTCCCCAGGATTGCGAAGGCAACGGACGTTTCGCTATTTTCATAGATCGTGACGTCTACTGTGTAGCGTATCTTCATCAAAAGAATTCCCATAAAAACAGCATGGCTGTTAATGATGTCTGGGAAAGAATTCAAAACTCTTTTTCTCTTCAATGTTCTATTGACGAATTAAAAAAGAGGAGAAATTCGTGAGACATTCGTAAACAAGTGTAGGAGGAAGCGCAAACGGGTTCGCAAATTGAGTACCGAACCCATTTGCACAGCCGCTAAGTTTGCGAATGAATGTTTGACGGCCCTTCACATGCGCGAAAACATTCGTACAATGTACGAATATTTGCGCGCATGTGAGTGGCCGGCATTATAATTTAGAAGCCAACATTTAACATTACCAGGACGTCGTGTTTCTACTATTTTAGTAGATTTTACCCTTATTAGTTTAAAAAAAAAACAAAGTTTTTAAGCATGTATTTTTTTATCAATGTAATAAATGTAGTAATAACAAATATAACAATTATAAAGTATATATTTACTTTATTTTTTTAAAGCTATAGAGAACATTCTTTGCAAGAACAAAACGCAGCCCGCGATGACGTAATAGATAAAAATACGTCTCTCGGTTCGGGATCGGCTTTGAAAGTATAGTTTATTCGTGATTCGTCGACAGTCAGTTGAACCTTGGAGGTATTTCGATCGCCGCATTTCAACCGCAGTGTCGTCGGCAGTCCGATCTCGGTATTGCTAAAGTATAGAAAAATTAAAAGAGCCGGTGAAAATTATTCAGTGATCATAATAAACGTGTTGTGCTTTTTTATAAATAAAACGCAAAAATGTTCAGCGGAATCGCAGGTAAAGTTCGGAATACATTTTTGTTTTAATTACATAATTAAATGATGAATAAACGTAAGTTTATTTTTGAAGTGCTATTAGGTTTGCATGTAAGCATGTCTCATTTTTACGTAGATAGCGTTTCATCTCTGTAGGTCCGTATGAAATTACAAAAAATATGCTCGTCGTAATTAATAAGTATAATTACCAATTGAAACAGATAGATTTTGGAGTAGTTTTGCTATGTATCATAATTTAAAAAATAAAACAAAATTAAAACAATTTAACTATGCGCACTATTATTTAATTAACATGCTCTTACCACGATTTTAATTTTAATGAGCTCAAGATATTTAAATCTAAATATCGTGGTAAGACCCTTTAAAATAATATTGTTTATAAAATTAACTTTAATGATTCGTTTTACTCAAGTATTCCATCGAAACGATTAGGTAACTATTACTACCTGATCTGATCTGATTTCTGTGATATATTCCTTACATAGGTACCTAGATAGGTATATTTATGTATAATGTCATATCCGTATGGACCACGATCAAATCATTCAAATCGCAGCTACCTACCGACCGGGAATAAATTTTTATTACGAATGACAAATGACGAATACATAAAACTGACAGCTTCAATACCCTCTTGAATTTACGAAATCTATTTTTTTTTGTTCCACTGGCAAACGGTTCAATAACTGTCTATATTACTAGAGTTGATCTACATATTTTACATATTTTGCGTCGTATTTTTTTTGTTATTGCGACGGAATATGACTTCGCTGTATCGAGCATAGGTAACCGTGTTGCGTTATGGTCAAGCAGCCAGAAGTGCCTTCCCTATACTATATTAATTGATTACCGGAGATCATAGGTCCAACCAACATGAATTCCTTACCTTGAAATGACATGAGAACGATATCTCTATTTCATTAGTTTAATATCCGTAACTATCACTTAAATCCGAAAGCATATTGCAGAATGTATTTCTTTACGATCGAAATGTGCAGAAGGGTGGTTACATAATATTACCAGCACATAATTTTCATAGGAATTAGGAGGAATGTTTTGTAAAGGAGATGAAACCACTACGGAAGATGGAGAAGTATCAGTAGGTCTACAAGGTCTAATATGTCTACACATTATAAGGTTACGAATGTTCTTGGGTGCTCATGAAAAACCCCATATATCGCCATTGGCAATAAAATGAAAATAATACATTAGCAACAATTACGGACACAAAATGTTTGCATTTGTTGGATTCAGTTATTATACCTACAGACTAGGTATGTGGTTTCTACCACTTCAAACTTGGAATTCTAAAATAATTAACCTCATGCTACTTTATACCCTATACGACTATAGAGTACACTTATACTATTTACAAAGTTAAAAGCCTTAAAAATTATTATACTACGCAATATTTTACCATGGCTCGGTGGTTTTGTAATCTCTAAAACCTAGAACCACCGGGTTAAGTAATACGTCTTTACCCTTGTATGTGGCTAAATGTACAAACAGTGCAAGCTAAAAAAGAAAAACACTGAACACTTGTGTTACGTCATCTGTCAATTAGACAGTCACAGTATAAACGTTATTCTAGGGTTTAATAGACGACATGATTCTAACTATAGATGATATAAAAATTACTTCGTAAAGGTTGCTCAGCACAGTATAATTTATCATTCGCAGTATTTCATTAACCCATCATTCAGATGATCAACATTAAAAATATACGGCTTAAAGGTCGCGTTACCAATAACATAAAATCTTAAAAAATAATAATTAAAGATCATAGTTAAATAGTAATCAGTGATCGCATAAAGAAAAATCTCATGAATGTATTCTAAAAATATATGAATCACAATACTATTAGATCATGCACATTTATAACATTGTAATAGGTTGTAAGGAAGTATGTTATGTATTAGCCGTTACAATTTTCTATCCACAACTTTTTCTGTATAGCACGTTTGAATAGGACATAGAATGAGTGTATCTTATATTTTATGACACATTTGGATTTATATGAACTTAAATAATAAGTGTTATGCTTGTGAAAAGAAAAAACTTTTTTTTAATTGCTTAGATGGGTGGACGAGCTAATAGCCAACCTGGTGTTTAGTTACTGGAGCCCATAGACATCCAGAACGTAAAAGCGCCACCCACCTTGAGATATAAGTTCTAAGGTCTCAAGTATAGTTACAACGACTGCCCCACCCTTCAAACCGAGACGCATTACTGCTTCACGGCAGAAATAGGCAGGGTGGTGGTACCCACCCGCGAGGACTCACAAGAGGTCCTATCACCACCCTATCGATATTCATACCGATATTTCAACCGATTTCGACATAATATCGAAATGTTATCGAAGAACGCAGTAACTCTTGTTATAGATACACACGAGAATCAATATTAAGGACTTGACCAAACATTTTAGCTATTCAAACAATTCGTGTTGCGCACAAACATAATTGTACTCAAGACGATGCAATAAGGAAACACATTTGTCATTCAGTCCACAGTCTTCGATGACTTTAAACTATTATAAATATTATGACGACTCATGTCACGCAACGCTAAAGTAAATACTTTTAATAATTATTAAAATCGTCACAGCGTAAAGTTTAGGGAAAACTAGTTTTAAGGATAGCATCATTTAAATTAACTGTAGCACTAAAGTACCTATTACTCTGAACTCATATTGACAAAAGCTATCTTCCATAATTCCGGCGCACAGTAAATTTCGTCTGGAAAATCATTGCACCATACATAAAAAGAGTAGCTCACTGAGTTTCTCGTCGGATCTTCTCAGTGGGTCGCGTTTCCGATCCTATGGTAGATTCTGCGAAGCACTGCTCTTGCTGGGGCTAGTGTTAGCAATTTGTCTCAGGTTGAGTTTGCGAGCGCACCTACAGATACCTACCTCCGATTTTTTTTCCTACCTCATAACCTCGAGGAGTTATTCTAGATTCACTGAGTTGGTAGGTGAGCTCACGGGGCTCAAACCTGACGACGTTACTATCACGAACCGTAGCAAGAGATGTGCTTCGCAGAATCTACCACCGGATCGGAAACGTGACCCACTGAGAAGATCCCGCGAGAAACTCAGTGGGCTGTGTCTGTGAGCTAATTTATTCGCCGAGCCCTTCGTCGCAAGCGACGGGTTCGGCGAGAACGATGACCGGTGCTTGGGGTACCTAAAAGCACCTTTATTGGAACGGGAGGATCCGAAATGACGTGTTTGGGGAACGTCCACTGCTTTCCATTCTGTCCGCAGGATCGGGAATGTAGTTTCCGGCGGCCACGATGAGAGGGTTCTCGTGTTGTGCCGCTTTATCGAAGTGAGCGTTTACTCCCAAAGAACTATCCGCATAATTGTTCCGCGCGCAGTTAGAATAGCCATTAGGCTACCAATGATTAGTTAAGGAAAAAAGTTACTGCACATTGGACACGGAAAATATTTGTGATGATAGTTTTACAATAGATAACTCTCTATTAGATTACGTCACAGTCACGATATAATCATAGAAAAGTAAGAAATACAATACAGAATCTTCTAGAAATAAAAGATTTTCTATGTATGCTACGTGTAACTTGCTAGGAAGTTCGATGACGTCATCGCGAGGCTAAGCTCGATCGATACCCACTGCAGAATGCAGCAGTCCCGAAGCTCGATCGTGGTGACTCCGCGTCGCGTCGTGATGCAGTTGTTGCGCAAGATAATTCAATAACGACTCTATCACAAATGTAGGTCAACGACTCTCTGACTGCCATAATGGATGGAATAATGTCTTTCTAATTAGGATTGGAAAATTTTCAACGGGACAGCTATTTGGGTTTCAGGAAACTTATTGTTGTAAATGAAATTCTTTAAGTCTAATACAAATTTTTGAATATCACTACTTTTTACTGATAGGACGTCTTGTGAGTCCGCACGGGTAGGTACCACCACCCGGCCTATTTCTGCCGTGAAGCAGTAATGCGTTTCGGTTTGAAGGGTGGGGCAGCCGTTGTAACTATACTTGAGACCTTAGAACTTATATCTCAAGGTGGGTGGCGCATTTACGTTGTAGATGTCTATGAGCTCCAGTAACCACTTAACACCAGGTGGACTGTGAAGCTCGTCCACCCATCTAAGCAATAAAAAAATTAGAACTCAGGTGTCTATCAAGTGTTGCCAATTTTCGAGGTGAGTGGCATCACTTACGCTGTAGGTGTCTATGGGCTCCGGTAACTACTTAACACCAGTTGGGCTAAGGGCACGACAACCCATCCAAGCAATAAATTTAAAAAATCAAAACGTTACAAATACCTACAAGGAAGTTTTCCTAGGAACAAGACCCGACTAATTTTCTTCAAGAACATTTTGAGTTTCGATTCTTTCAACTTAGGGCATTTCTACACCTCTGTGGAGTACAATGAAAGCGTTTTGAAGTCGGAAAAAACATTTGATCTTGCATATTTCAAATACAGAACTGTGGTTATTCATCCTTCTTCCTTTTTGTTCTATCTGTCAAATCAATTTTATAGATTAAAGAATCTCACAATTCACAAGTAAGAAAGTAGTCTGTGATATCTCGATTGAGGTTTTATACAAAATGGTAAATGTTAATCTATACTAATATTATAAAGCTAAAGAGTTTCTTTGTTTGAACGCGCTAATATCAGGAACTACTGGTCCGATTTGATTTTGATTGAAATTCTTTCAGTATTAGATAGCCCATTTATTGAGGAAGGCTATATAACATCGCGGTAAGACCAATACAAGTGGAGTACCAATATAGAATGTTCCAAAATAGGGGCTTAAAGAGCTCCTTAACATTCTAAATATATTTCAAAAATATTTTCACTTTCTACGTAAATTAAGTGGCGGGGAAAACTTAGCGTTATGCCAAAGTATTTATTCCACGCGAATGGAGACGCGGGCAAAAGCTAGTAATAAATAATTTCTCGCCTTTAGCGAGGTAACGCCAAAGCAACATCTTCCAGCGAGCGGGTGAGATTACTCTGTAAGCTAACGGACGGATTTTTTGTCCTTCGGAAACGCGACCCGGTGCGAAGATCTGGCGAGAAACTCAGTGGACTGTGTCTGAGGGTTAATTTACTCGCCGAACCCTTCGCCGCAAGCGCCGGACACGATAAGAACAGTGACCGGTGCTTGAGGTACCTAAAAGCACCGATACTGGATCGGGAGGATCCGAATTGAAATATCGTCTTCTCGTATTAAAACTGTATAATCTCAAAACTTACTAATTTTACCGAAGAGTGTTTTAAAGGTTTAACATGTAGTATTTTTAATATTAATCACCTTTGCAACTTTTATTTTTTATTTTTTACCAGTTACATTATCTGTCTTTTAAAGTAAGATAAAATTATGTATAAATTTTGTTAATAGTAGTCAAAACATAGGTAAACTAAAAAAAACTAAAAAACGAAACTACGCTCTTTTGACAGTATTTATCTACGAATAAATAATAAGTCTATTTATTCGTAGGTATTTATGATAAAAATACTGGTGATATCAAATGATTCCGCATATTAACTCAATTTCGAATATTTTTGGAAATTGTACACTTTTAATGCGAAAAGACGATATAACGACGCGACGGTCGGAATGTTATCGTTCAGAACTTGCATCATCACTACATAGTATAAAATAAAGTCGCTTTCTCTGTCCCTATATCTGTCTGTCCCTTTGTATGCTTAAATCTTTAGAACTACGCAACGGATTTTGATGCGGTTTTTTTAATAGATAGAGTGATTGAAGAGAAAGGTATATATGTATAATAACATCCATTAAATAGTGGAGAAATTAATAATACATTACAGTTTCCGAAGCGAAACGAGGGCTGGTCGCTTGTATACTGTATGCAAGCTTATCTTGAAAATGTCGTTAGCGAGATCCAGGCATCTCTCAAATATCTTACGTTCTGTGATAGCTACGCGCTAAACCTTTAGCTTAAAAACGGACGTATTTTTGACAGTTTTCCTTTGGTACCGTCAATTTCTTAATAAAGTACGGTAAGGTTCTAGTACTGGTAGGCAGGTAACTGGCACGAGGTACTGTTATATCGACCATATGTAAATAGGGTGTCGATTGACAACATGTAAGCCGCGCAAGTCGCGCGAGTGCACGTGTACCGAAACGAAGCTAAGGTCACGGGCATTCGGTTGAATTCTGCGCGTTATTCAGTAAATTATGAATCACAAACACCGTTTTTACTCTCGTATGTGTTGTTTGTTTGCCAAATTTTAATACAAATCCACTATATTCAACAACTTTGCTTTAATAACGATTTTCACACTGTTGACTTTGTATATCGATAGAAATAGAAACTAAATAATTAGGTATGTATTACAGAATGCTGTTTTTTTTTTTAATATATTGAGGCCAACGTTATATTTAGTACCTTTGTACATACAGCCTTTGTTTAAAATATTTAGTATTAAGCGATTTTATTGTGTATATAAGTAAATCTAAATAAATACAGATAAATGACAGAACGGAAATGCATCATTTATAATAACAATAAATTGTACAAAAGCTGCCGTCAGCGAACTCTTGTCAATAAACACGTAACATTTAACTAACTAAAAATCAATTTGTATTCCGTAAATTAAAAATAATAAAAAAATTTTTACTAACTTATTTATTTATTCTTGCAAAAACGTAAATTATTAAAATATGTTTACTTGAGTGTTTAAATTTACTAGTCTACTATTTTTTTTATCTATATTTACAAATAAAAAAGGATTAAATTAAAATAATTTATTTAAAACAGTCCATAGGTGTATTTTGAGTTATTGACTATTAATAAATAAGTTTAACGTAATATTAACAAATAGTTTTGTAATAATAAACGATTGATCTTATTTTTTATTAAGGATCGCCATATTCTGTTATTCACACACTTAAAATAATAATATGTCCAAGAAAATATGTATCTTAAGAACATTTGTGGTTTTAGAAAGAGTATGGTGTCGTTATGGCGATAGGAATAGATAAACTTAAATTACCCCCTAGTGAACACTGTTGGTAATGTAAGCTGGTTTTTACTGGTGGCAGAACCTCTTGTGAGTCCGCGCGGGTAGGTACCACCACCCTGTCTATTTCTGCCGTGAAGCAGTAATGCGTTGTAACTAAACTTGAGACCTTAGTACTTATATCTCAAGGTGGGTGGCGCATTTACGTTATAGATGTCTATGGGCTCCAGTAACCATTTAACACCAGGTGGGCTGTGAGCTCGTCCAAACATCTAAGCAATAAAAAAAAAAAAAACTGGTACAGCCACTCACTCGTATTTAATTCGTTCAGGGTTTAATAAACAGACCCTATCTCGAAACTCGGAACGAAAACAACGAGTCTGCATACGATGACATCACCAAGGCCGGCCGGTTGGGTTCCAACACCATTAATAACACGTAATTTCCATCTCTCTCTGATTCATTTGTAACGAGCGAGACGACGAATGCCATTTGGTACATTCTTGAGAGCATAGCACGATATTACTGATTGCACTAATTGAGATACATATGTACATATCTTGTAATTCGAACGAAGAGCTATTGAGGTTAGTACATTTCAGGGATTTTTATTAATTCCAAAGCTTCAATCTATCGAGAACTTTAGCATAAAAGAACAAATTATATTCATATTTTGCCATATAAATTATTTTTAGGAAAGATAAATAACCTAGATACCGAGTGCAGCGCCATCTGCCGGGCTGATTTGTAAATCGAAACCATTCTCGAATCCACCTGAAGGTACACAGAAAATTTCATTAAAATCGGTCCAGCCGTTTAGGCGGATTTCAGTGACAAACACACGCACAGAAGAAATATATATATATAAAGATATTATCACCATATTACCAGTGCGCGGCTGTATGATTTGGTATTGTTATGATCTGCGTTTTTTTTAAATTCTAAATGTTTCTATTACCACTAAGAAAATGACAAAATCAATATCAATCAATCAATTATAGGCTTGGAAAGACTTAAATGCATTTTAATAGAATTAATAATAACCAATAAGATCCATTATTATTAATTATTAATTTTTTTGGGAATTGAATATGTCTAGTCAGTGGCTAGTCATAATTTTTGAGAGCGAAACTATAAAATTATCTTTGAATCTACATATTAATATGTGAAGCAAAAACTTTGTACCCCTTTTTACGAACATTGCGCGGATGGAGGAGTATGAAATTTCCCACGCTTATAGAGAATATAGAGAAGGAGTGCAAAATGCTATTTTTTTTAAATTATGCATTAAAAATAGATTAAATCAACAAAAAAAAACATTACACACACTACAATGTATTTGACACAACACGCATGCATAGTCTTTGCTTACTTTTTCCGAGTTTTAACACAACCACACGAAGTCCAAGTAATTGTACTTACCCGTATCGTTCAAAACTTTCTTCGTACTTTGGCCGCGTTTATCTCATTACGTACTTGTCACACGCGTTCCATTCGTGAGTGCTTTCAACGTCCTAAGTCGTTGAGATAATTTATATATATATATTATATTTCTTCTGTGCGTGTGTTTGTCACTGAACCCCTCCTAAACGGCTGGACCGATTTGAATGATTTTTTTGTATGCATTTGGGTGGCACCCTGGATGGTTTAGATTCACAAATCAGCCCGGCAGATGGCGCTGCAGTCGGTATTTAGGTTATATATCTATACTACAACTAAACCATAGATTATACACTTAATATATTCGAAACTAAACGGCTGTGTCGACTTGAATGAATTTACGCAGGACAACGTCTGTCGGATCCGCTAGTATATACTATATTATCAGCTGAAATCTATACTTCTATACTAATATTATAAAGAGGAAAGATTTGTTTGTTTGTTTGTTTCGAATAGGCTCCGAAACTACTGGACCGATTTGAAAAATTCTTTTTCCATTAGAAGCCGACATTGTCCCTGATGAACATAGGCTACTTTTTTAAAAAAAAAAATATTTTATTTTTTTGGTTTCATGTGTGTTTTAATGTTTCCGAAGCGAAGCGAGGGCGGGTCGCTAGTTAAACTATAAAGTCGTTGTATTCTTGAGTTACAGAGAAAAGTTAAAAACAAAGCTACGGGCTTTATTATAGGTTAGTATTTGAAATTTTTGTGGTAGAATTTAGATTGGTTAACACAAATTGACTCGACTCGATGGTGCAGTATTTAGCGGCCCTGACTTTTGCGCCGAAGGTCGCAGGTTCGATTCCCACATCGAGCAAAAATTGTGTGATTGTGTGATTAATAGGGTTGTTTGCTCTTTTATTATCTATATACATCTATTTAAACATATATAAGTATGTTTATCAGTCCTGGTACCCATAAGACAGGGAATCCTAAATTGGGGCCGGATAACCTTGCGTGATTTGTTTCGAGTTATTATTTTATATTATTATTACACATTTTATAGTGCATTCATTCAAATTCTGTCTTCATCTATCTATACTACAAAATATTTAAATTTTCCATTCCCATTAGGGATAACAACTTACCACCTTACCTAGTTTGCATGTTATCAATCTACTATATAATAATATATCTATCACGTCATTACGGATCGTCCCGATCCATTAACGGTGCTTTTAGGTACCACAAGGACCGGCCACCGTCCTCGTCGAACCCGTCGCTTGCGACGAAGGGATCGACGAACGAATTAACCCACAGACACAGCCCATTGATTTTCTCGCCGGATCTTCTCAGTGGCTAGCGATCCCGATCCGGTGGTAGATTCTGCGAAGCACTGCTTTTGCAAGGGCTAGTGTTAGCAGATTCTCTCAGGTCGAGCCCGTGAGCTCATCTACCCGTCCAGACGTAGCTGGAATAGCCCCTTAAGATACCAGCGAATAGGTAGGAAAAAAATGCCCCTGAGTCATTGCATTGCATTGGTAGGCAATTGCCCTTGTTGTAACTATACTGAGATCTTAGAACGTATATCTCAAAGTGGGTGGCGCATGTACGTTGTAGATGTCTATGAGCTCCAGTACTCACTTAACACCAGGTGGATTGTGAGCTCGTCCACCCATCTAATCAATAAAATAAAAAAAAGGAAGACGAGCATACGGTCCACCTGATGGTGAGTAATTACCGTCGCCCATGGACTTCAGCAATGCCAGGGGCAGAGCCAAGCCGCTGCGTACTGCCATGCGTTTAAACAAAGAAAATAAATACAAATTAAGACATCTCATGTTCAAACTGATTAACTTATTGTAATAGAATACGCATTGTTCTAGTTACAGTTGAATAATTATTGACGAACTAACAATGGAGGCTGAGTTAGAAGCATAGAAACGCGCCGTGTTAAGAACAATGCACGATGCAGTATGTCCGAATATATATCCGAAGCAAATATCGCGTATTCCTGACCTGGCTTTAAAAAAAAAACTAATTAAGAAATAAACTGGTGGCAGGACATCTTGTGAGTCCACACGGGTAGGTACCACCACGCTGCCTATTTCTGTCGTGAAGCAGTAATGCGTTTCGGCTTGAAGGGTGGGGCAGCCGTTGTAACTATACTTGAGACTTTAGAACTTATATCTCAAGGTGGGTGGCGCATTTACGTTGAAGATGTTTGTGGGCTCCAGTAACCGCTTATCACCAGGTGGGCTGTGAGCTCGTCCACCCATCTAAGCAATAAAATAAAAAGTTTTTTTGTACAAAATATGACATTTAAAAATACCTATCTATTAAAGATCCATTCGCGAAACAGCTGCTCTTGAGTTCTTAGGTCTCCTTCGGAGGCGCTCAGGCAGCTGTTAGCAAAACCCACCCCTCCTGATTGAGCCCGTGCTCGCTCACCAGTCCTAGTGAAACCGTAAAAGCCTCCGGGCCACCAGTAATCCTTCCTTCTTAAAAAAACCTTTCAATGATAGATTATCTATTATAACAATATTATAATATCATCTTAATGAACAAGGGCTTAGTATTCGGTACTTCTTTCAATTTCAATACAAACAGAAGTTTGAAGTCGTCGTGGCCTAACTGAAGTCGTCGTGGCCTAACGGATAAGACGTCCGGTGCATTCATGTTGGGCGATGCACCGGTGTTCGAATCTCAGGCGGGTACCAATTTTTCTAATGAAATACGACAAATGTTCACGATTGATTTCCACGGTGAAGGAATAACATCGTGTAATAAAAATGAAACCCGCAAAATTATAATTTGCGTAATTGCTGGTGGTAGGACCTCTTGTGAGTCCGCGCGGGTGGGTACCACCACCCTGCCTATTTCTGCCGTGAAGCAATAATGCGTTTCGGTTTGAAGGGCAGCCGTTGTAACTTACTTGAGACCTTAGAACTTATATCTCAAGATGGGTGGCGCATTTACGTTGTGGATGTCTATGGGCTCCAGTAACCACTTAACACCAGGTAGGCTGTGAGCTCGTCCACCCATCTAAGCAATAAAAAAAAAACAGATTACTTTTTAATTGATTTAATATCTTGTATGTCTGCTCATAAGACCCATTTTAAGACGGTTCAGAAATTAAACAATGTTTCCTTTATGAATTGCGGGTGATTAGTGATTAAGTGAATTCAAAGTACAATAAATGCATTCAATTAATAATAGACCCAGATACAGGTGTAAATTAATCTTTGTTCAGTCGACCTTGTGATCGCGTAAGTGCATAGGAATATCATGCTTTTAAATAGAGCCCTTTTTATTTTTGACTGTTGCTGAGATTGGTTGATGAGCTCACGGCCCATCGGGTGTTAAGTGGTCACAGGAGCCAATAAACATCAACCACGTTAACCTTGAAACATGAGTTTTAAGTCACAGTTTTTCAGTACAACGGCTGGTAATCCTTTAGGCTACGATGATAATAAAATGTATTTTACAGTAAGCATTTTACAATCTTAATTTACCTTTAAACGATCAATTCTTGTATATATATTTTTAGCAACGGCTTAATAATTTAAATAAATAAAAAAAATACAAAAGTGGGCAGGAACGATCAACACAGAATATTAAATCTAAGACAAGTGAACGCTGCGCGCGCTTCCAGCAAAAGTGATCCGAGGTGGCGTGATGTCCCCGCTGGTCGGTCGGTTGCCCCTTCAGATGACGAGTTGCCCCTCCAGATGACGTCACGAGTCCACGTGAGTGCTCGTCGTCAATGGCTCCGCCCATCGACTTTGACTTAAGAGGGAGTCGCCTCTAATACGGCCTCTCCTGACTGGTGGACGTCCACGTTCACCTCGATGTCATGACCGTCTTCAATCTCTGACGATGCAGGACTCACTGTGTGCACAGCGTTGCTATCGGGGTGTTCTATGATATCGTCATAGAAATAGATTGTTTGCATTACAATCATGATTTTGGTACCATGAACCATTAGTAAAAGTTAGTAGTTTTTGTGAGCATTTTACATCACATTTCAGTGCGTTCATGTATAGTAGGCTCTTGTTGAGTTACGTTAGATGTACTGACGACACGGCACTGTTACCATATCGGGTGTATAATATACTGTGAGAGTAAAGTCTGGTTGACATGGCCAAGTTAACATGTCAAGCTAATACACTCGTAACGTGAACTGCGTTACCACGTCACACCTTTACGTGAACTTTGTTACCACGTCATAACATATACGTGAACTATGTTACCACGGTACAACATCTACGTGAACTATGTTACCACGTAAATCTCTGCGTGAACTATGTTACCACGTTACAACATCTACGTGAACTATGTTACCACGTAAATCTCTGCGTGAACTATGTTACCACGTTACAACATCTACGTGAACTATGTTACCACGTAAATCTCTGCGTGAACTATGTTACCACGTAAATCTCTGCGTGAACTATGTTACCACGTTACATCTACGTGAACTATGTTACCACGTAAATCTCTGCGTGAACTATGTTACCACGTTACAACATCTACGTGAACTATGTTACCACGTAAATCTCTGCGTGAACTATATTACCACGTTACAACATCTACGTGAACTATGTTACCACGTAAATCTCTGCGTGAACTATGTTACCACGTAAATCTCTGCGTGAACTATGTTACCACGGTACAACATCTACGTGAACTATGTTACCACGTAAATCTCTGGAAGCATGCAGTCAACCCCAAGAATGTTTGACATTACGCGTCACTGGTGACTCAACTAGTGCCTGAACCCTACGAGGACTCGGCCTAACCTGACCTCCACCAAAAATTAAATCAACTCGTGAATCTGTAGACTAGCGTTCGCGAGTCAACCAGAGGGCCCATTATGCCCCGTATCATTATTAAAGTTCCGAGTTTGTCAGTCAGACCTCTGACCATCTTAATACAGAGCAACGATCTCCTGGCGCACTCGACGTATGAGGCAAAGCAATCTGATGCTAATTGCATAGCATTATAAAGAATATTGGCATACTCTAACTTTCGCGGACACAACGGCTTAAAGTCTTTTACGAAGTTACCCCACGTCCGGTCACTAGACAATCACACGTGTAACCAAGTACGCTCATCACTCTTAAGACAGCCCAAAACTCGTGACAAATACTCAGTGCCTTCCCAGTTAAGGATCTAGTCCATTCTACTTCCTTACACAATGTGTCTATGTATTGCACGGCAGGGTAAAACTTAGAAATAAAGTAACCATGAGCTAGATCTGAATTTACGAATCTAATGGATTCGGTTAACTTCCGTGCTGATGTGGTAGTTGCCTTTTTATTGTCACAACGCGTGGTGGAACTATTTTACATCTATTCTCAAACGCGGGTACAATCGACACGGCGATGGAGCAACACGGCGTCCCGTTTGCATGATCACCGACCTGGACAGTCGGACTGTTGTCTAATTGACGTATTGATGGAGTGTGCCGACTAGTAACATTTTGAACCCTTCGAATGTTATTTCCACCCATCGAAACTGAGCATTCAGTCTCGAGCATGTTCTATCGCGTCAATAAAAATAGACCGTAAGGTCGGTTGTGATAAAGTCGTTGAGCTAGTTACTTGGTGATTTATTACATTTCATAAGAGGGTATCCGACAAAAAAAATCTACTTCGCACCAAGAATCGATATCATTAACGCTGGGGTCAAAATTAGAAATATAAAAATGGTTCGACCTTACTTTGGACAGTGCACTTAATGCTCCGATGATCCTGTCTGTAGCGTCGTACGCGCGGGACTCTGACGGCGGCGGTGATGTGATTCCCAACGCCACCACGGGTCCGGCGCCACCACCGTCCGCGGTCGAGGGACGTGCGTCTTCTATCTGCGACCCTAGCGGGCTCGACTCACGCGCAACGTTCACATTTGATTTTTAAGCAATTAAACGCGCCAATATTATTCTCCAATATTGGTCTCGAACATTCGGCGAATGCGAGCGTCCTCCTACCCTGCTTCCAGTTACACGTATATCGGTCATTACGTTGTTAATTTAATGCAAATTTTAAAAATAAACTGTACGCCAGGATAACCCAAAAGCGGATAGGGCACAAGCCCTATCCCACTTCTGATTTTAGCAACGGCTTAATAATTTAAATAAATAAATAAAAATACAAAAGTGGGCAGGAACGATCAACACAGAATATTAAATCTAAGACAAGTGAACGCTGCGCGCGCTTCCAGCAAAAGTGATCCGAGGTGGCGTGATGTCCCCGCTGGTCGGTCGGTTGCCCCTTCAGATGACGAGTTGCCCCTCCAGATGACGTCACGAGTCCACGTGAGTGCTCGTCGTCAATGGCTCCGCCCATCGACTTTGACTTAAGAGGGAGTCGCCTCTAATAATATATATATAATCTGAATCTCGGAAACGGCTCCAACGATTTTCATAAAATTTAGTATACAGGGAATTTCGGGGGCGATAAATCGATCTAGCTACGATTTATTTTCAGAAAATGTTGTTTTATTTGTGTTTTCAATAATCAACTCTTCCCGACATCTATTGGCGAATAATAATACTATTTTTCTTAATTGAGGGCAACTAACCGCTTTAAAGACACAACAAGATGGCGTTATCAAAAAAATCGTCTAGTATACTTTTAAGTATAAAACCCATACACCTATATTAGAATGTAAATAAACTAGTAAACATTGATAAATATGCTGGTGAAGTCCATAGACAGCATTCGTACGAGTATCACGGATTTGTTGTTAATAAATATTAATAAATTCCTTTTTTTATTGCTTGGATGCGTGGACGAACTCACGGCCCAAATGATCTTAAGTGGTAACCGGAGCCCATAGACATCTACAATGTAATTGCCACCCCCCACCTTGAGACACGGTTTGAAGGGTGGGGCAGCCGTTGTGACTATACTGAGACCTTAGAACTATATCTCAAGGTGTGTGGCTCATTTACGTTGTAGATGTCTATGGGTTCCAGTAACCACTTAACACCAGGTGGGCTGTGAGCTCGTCCACACATCTAAGCAATAAAAAAAAAAAAAGACGAGTTGTAAGGTCTCGGTATAGTTACAACGGCTACCCCACTCTTCAAACCGAAACGCGTTACTGCTTCACGGTTGAAATAGTCAGGGTGGTGGTGCCTACCTGTGCGGCCTCTCTAATGCTCTACCACCAGGAACTACGCAAATTTTGTGTTGCGGGCTTGATTTTTATTACTCCATTCATTCTTTCATCGTGGAAGTCGACACGTCCATGGTAATTTTACGCGAATTCAGTTCCAAATCATACATCCTATCTAATTGATCAGCACAAAAACTGCCTTTCAGACCTAACCTACGTAGACGGACGCGAAACCGTATATTAAAATTGTATTTATGCTCGGATAGTTCATTCTCTAAATATGTAGGTATATTAAATAATAAATGAATTTGCTTATAGCCCACCTGGTGTTAAGTGGTTACTGGAGCCCATAGACATCTACGTCGTAAATGCGCCACCCACCTTGAAATATAAGTTCTAAAGTCTCAAGTATAGTTACAACGGCTGCCCCACCCTTCAAGCCGAAACGCATTACTGCTTCACGGCAGAAATAGGCAGGGTGGTGGTACCTACCCGCGCAGACTCACAAGAGGTCCACCACCAGTAAAAAAAGACTTTATTACTTAATAAACTTAACAATACTTTATTAACTGCTATGTTAAACCAAATTTATAATAAAAATGTAAGCGTCTCGCATTAGATCGACCAGCTAACTGGTTGGCGAGGGCCGACACCATCTGTATATACCTATGTGTACACACATATTATCTTATATTTCCACATTGAAAACAAGTTTGCTCACTCGCAGTCCATATATACAAAGTCTGATCGTTTGTACGCTCAACATACAATTAATTATTATAATTTAAATCTATTTTTGCGTGTTAAAATTTATGTATGTAAACAAGATGGTTTTGTAAAATAATTTAAAAATTGCTACACTTCGATTCAGATTTTTATTGCACTCAAAAATGGCACTCCAAAAGTAATCTAAATACCCTTATCCGTATAAGCGTACCAGCGTTCTCCGTTGTAATGGTAGAAAAGCCGCTATACCGATTCGATTGAAACTTTATCCAGCTGGATATAGGCAGTTGCGCTGTAGACGGCTCCAGTAACAGCTTAGCTTATAAATCCTGCGTATTCTTGCCACGTAACAGTCATGCCTTTCTGTTTGAATAGTGGAACTTGCACATGTCACGATGTGATAGAGACTTGACCTCATTTCTCAAGCTGGCATTCACGGTATGGTGTGAGCTCATCAAAAATATAGCTGTTAGCTCCCTTAGCCATACTATCTAGTAAATAGCCACCAGTAAACCAATTGTACTATCCAATAAAGCACCTAATCGTAGTTTTGTGCAACCGCGTTTTCCTTCTCTAATGGCTTCATAAGTAAATAATAATGTCTGCGAACGTTACTCAGATAAGATAAGCAACCGGAATGTCAATGACCTTATCAGTGAACAATGTTATAGTATTATAACGTATTGATTCTATTATTTCAAGGCTAGCATGTTAGGAAAAGGCTATCAAAGCAAGCAATGCACACCAAACGAAACCAAACCGATGCGTACGGGCCTCTTAAGAAGTCAATTGGCGGTATCTGGTACTTGTGACCAGATGAGCACCGTAAATATTATTGATATTTCAGAACCAGCATCAAGTCTGAAAGTGATGTTGAGTTATCGATGCCTTGTTGTTATTAAGAAAACTTATAATCAATTCTATTTAACAAACATATTTAAAATCACAAGTCCATCTAGCCTTTTCACAAATTCATTATTTCCAACCTGGTTTAAAATAAGAAATTGCGTTTTACAATTTCGGTTCTTATGTATCGATGTACACTTTAATAATATCGTTCAATTAATTAAGTAAATTGAGAACCCGCAATGTTTACATACATACGTGCCGGAAATTTACACCGCTCGGTTTTCATTTTCGAGATTATTATAATCTATATAATATTCTTTTATAAACCGAGTCGATGATCTCAAACTCTACGTAATACTACGATGTATGATGTCATACGAGATTGGTGCAGCCGGATATTTATCTCAATTGGGTAAGCACTGGTTTCTGAGGTTGAGCCTATTATAAAATTCCGTCGGAGCAGAATCGAAAATCTAGAAGTTTCGGAAGAATCGAGTTAATTTTTTGTATGGAAAGGTTGTTGAGATGTAAGTACTTGTGACTCATGCGAGTGCTTGTTCGGTTTCATGTTCGTATGCCTCACTCGAAATTATCAAGAACGCCTTGAAAACGCTAAGTTCAGTTGTCTTTTAATTTTGAATCATGTTATATACAAACATATATATATTTTTTATATATCCGTTGGCATTGGCGAACAACCTTTAAAAAATTAACTGTATAATCGGTATTGTCTTATTAAAGCAAAAAATGTAGCACATTCCCGAATTCAAAGAATCCCAACTGCGAATACTTCAATTATTAATCTTAATTTCGTTTAGACTGGTAATCTTATTGTCGTTTTGGCTTCCAGAACAGGTTATTAAGAACCTGTGCAAAATATTTTACTGGTTAAACTCAAAAAAGATGATTAGTTTATGATGATATTATATTAAAACTAAAACTATACGATTAGGTACCTACAGGTATCTGGATTGTCATGTTTTTTGTAGCATAAATTTTATATTAAAAGTTCTCACACGAATATTTTCTTTGCAAGTATACAAATGAAACAATCAAATTCACTACATAAACATAATGAACTAATATGTATCTATTTATAGATAGTAATTCCCTTCGGCTTTTCGTGAGTCGTGTACATATATTTTTTTTAAAGCTTAGATTAGTTAACCTGTTGCTAAATGGTTACCGGAGTCCATAGACATCTACGACCTAAACGCCGCCACCTACCTTGAGACATGAGTTCGAAGGTCTCAGTGTTAACAGTACACCGGCTGCCCCATCCTTCAAGCCGAAACACGTTGCTGTTGCGTCAGAAATAGGCAGGGTAGTGGTATCTACCCGTGCGGACTCACAAGAGGTCCTACCATCAGTAACGTAAACTTAAACCTATTTTACGATATCATCTCACATTTATTATTGTCACTTTATATTATTTCCGATATTTTGAATACTTTACAGCATTCGTGGTCACGAAAAGATGTATGTATATGTATGTAATGACTAAGCATACATAGGCTGATAGTCGTGTTCCTAGTTCGCATAGACTAACAGTAATGGCACAGACAGGCAAATCGATACGAAATCTAGGCTCCGGGTCGAGGCCTAGACTGGCCGACGGCGGTCTTATTACTTTATTGTGCCAATTAAATCGCGTGCCTGACTGCCATAAGGGAAATAGCATAATAATAATTAACACAGTTTCGTCGAAAAAAAAAACTTTAATGGAAACATATTTATAAAATTATGTTAAACATTAGACCTCTGTGTACGCAACAGTAATATTCAAACGAGGGTACATTTGAATTTGTAAAAACCCTTTTTTTTTATTGCTTAGATGGGTAGACGAGCTCACAGACCACCTGATGTTAAGTGGTTACTAGAGCCCATAGACATCTATAACGTAAATGCGCCACCCACCTTGAGATATAAGTTCCAAGTTCTCAGTATAGTTACAACGGCTGCCCCACCCTTTAAACCGAAACGCATTACTGCTTCACGGCAGAAATAGGCAAGGCGGTGGTACCTACCCGTCCGGACTCACAAGAGGTCCTACCACCAGTAATTCCGCAAATTATAATTTTGCGGGTTTGATTTTTATTACACGATGTTATTCCTTCACCGTGGAAGTCAATCGTGAACATTTGTTAAGTACGTATTTCATTACGAAAATTGGTACCCGCCTGCGGGATTCGGACATCGGTGCACCGCTAGATACGAATGCACCGGACGTCTTATCATTTAGGCCACGACGACTTACCAATTATAATAACTATTATTGGTAAGTCGTATAATAATCACTTGACATGTATCAAGTGATTATTATCATATTTTTTTTCTGAATTTAAAATATATTGCAGTTTTTACGGATTTTTAGGAACTAAGTAAACATGTCCAAGTAACGAAAACTTTAAGATTAAATTAATGAATATTAAATTACTGTGGGTAATTTCATCATTGCCGGCAAAATTTGTTGTAACGTAACTTATCTAACCGGTTTCTGGACCCGTTCGTCCGGCAACGACTTAGCTACAGATCGAAATACCTCAGAAGCGAAATAATAGGTACTATTCTAGAATTCAACGAAGAAACTTTTCTAAGAGTTTTTTAGACTTTTCTAAAGTAAAATGCAAAGCAGCAGCTTATATTTTTTATAAATATACTATTGAGACTCGTTTGTCTTGTCTAAAACAGAAATACGGTAGCATTGGTAATTTTTTGGACTGTTCGGCGGGAAAGATTTTTTTAAAGGGATTTTATGACCTGGTAACTAAGACTTTTAGGTCATATCTTATTTTAATTTATATTCTTATTTTTATGAAAAATAATAATATGGAGTGAAATGAAATGAAATGAGATGAGATAATACTCGTATGGGATGAAACATAATCTCTGTAAAATGGTGGTCATTTACTGAGATTTTTTCAGTGGACTTTTTGGAAGATCCCGAGAAGTTACTTCCAGCGGCTTTGTTTCATTTTCCCACATTTGTGCACTTTCACAGATATTAAAATTGTCAATTGTGTGTGTATAACTGTGAGGATTCCGGTTCCGGGTTTTTCATTTTTTTATTATATCGATGATTGGATGAACACACTGGTTACCCGGTATTAAGTGGCTACAACAAGACATCAACAAGTCAGTGTTTGTATTACAACTACTTCCTCACCCATCAAACCGAAACGCATTAGTGCATCACAACAGAAATGGGTGCAGGCACAAACTGACGTTCTTTTGAAGGCTGTCCAATGCCCAAGCACCTACTAAGACAGTTCATGTATTGTGGGTGCGTGCGTGAGTCTTACAGAAAGATTTAACAAAATTTGCTGAAACAGCCTGAAGAGCCTGAACTCTTTCGAAGAGCAGCTGAGATGTTTTGTTGCACTGTCGTTGTACTTTACAATACTTATAAATTTTTAATCACCATAATATCTCGTTTACATCAAAAAACTTAAGTAGCAAAATGACGACAATTCAGTACATTATTCGCCGCGTTCCCGCCAAAAAGTCATTTCTCTCTCTAGAAAATTCAAAGCACGCTTTCGTCGCTTTCTAAAATGGTGGGAATTTTACGGAGACTTCAATGAAACTCGAGAACGAACATCCAGCGATTTAGTTTTTTGTATCCAAATTTTTGTACTTTCACAAATTTTAAACGGCAAATAACCGCCATTGTTATACATTTAAATCTAAAGAAACACTATATAAGTCCTCTTCTTGCGTTCCCTATAAAATTCACAATTAATTTTATTAGTACTGCCTAGTAGTGCCTAGTGATGTCAAAAAGCAAAGATGGCGTCTATTGTTTGCGCGCGAAAATGTAAATTTGAAAAAAAAGTAAATCGAAAATAACACTTATTGCACTCATGGATTTTTTTTTAATAAACCAACATACTTAATAAATACATCCTTTTCAGTACACCTGACAAAGTTTATGTAAAGATCATGATGATTTTGGTTGACTGATGAAGACGTGTAAAAAACAATCACTCATTTTCGCATTGGTTATATGAGTATAGATTTCTCAAATTAAATGATAGTGTACTCTATTTCAAAGAGAATTTAATCAATACGTTAAAATCTACTTTACGGAGATGAGCATACACGCACCTTACAAAAAACTTTAAACTTAAACATTATTACAAGATTTGTCTGTATAGACTATGCTCCCTTTGCCTATCTCCACTTGGAAATAAAAATAGTATACATGGACTATAACAGAAATAAAAAAATAATTATGTACCGTAAAATGGGGCGATTAGGGACAAATTCCAACTTTATGAGCAATTTTAAGGTAGTTGTTGATGTATATAATGCTATATCAGGATCAAAATGATTGAGTCTTGGGGGCATCTTTGTTGTCTAATTTAAAATTATGCAACTAGCATTCCAGTTTAAGCAAAAAATGCAAAAATAAGTGTAATCCCTATTTACCCGAAAATTGCGGTTAATTGGGATGAAATGAGAAATTTCCTAGGGTTGGCACTACTTTTATTTTTATATATAGTTTTAATTTATTTATTTATTTAGTTGCAACAACAAAGTGATCATCAATAAAAAAAATTGAAAAACTGACAAAAGTACATGGCAGACATCACCTCAATTATAGGTGCAATCGACAGTGCTGATATTTCTATCTGGGTTAAGAGATTAGGTGTGTCGGTTATTCCATGGATTAATCAGATGAATACCCCCACTCTGAACAAATATTAAATATTTTATTATGTATTACTTAGACATTTTTGTCCACCTTGAGATTTCATTGATCTTGTTACATGTCTCTGCAAAATCGACTTACGTGAGTCGACTATTATCAAAGCCGGCAATGTGACTTTTGGACAATTATTGGTAAATCAGAAAAACGAATTATTGACTTTGTATTCCATTGGCAGTTACAAAACTCTTCTGAACGACATCTTAGATAAGTAACAAGTTAAGTATTAACCTTTATTTAATGCAGGTTTTGAACCGTATTCTTTGAAGGAGACGATTATATTCAAATCAATCTGTATTGACATATCAATAACATTTTTTTGTCCAAATGCACAGATTGCCACCTTTGATAATAGACGACTCACTTATATTAAATTGCTTATCTATTTCAAATAAAGACTTATTCCCAATTTCGCTTCGAATAAACCAGATTTTTACCAACAAATTTAAAAAATATTGTTATAACTACATAGACAACCCTACAAACCTGTACCTATTTATACTTAGGTCGTTTCCATTTCACGTATTCTCATCCCAATTGACCCCTTTTTCGTTGTTATTTGTACCTAAGACGTCCCCAATATCCCCAAAAACAACAGATTTTTACATGTATTTTTATTTAATCAAATACATTAAAACCAATAACAACTGAGACTTACCTTTAATATATATGCTGGTTCAAACACTAAATAACGTTTATAAATCATAGTCGTCTTCTATTATTATCAAATAAATAAAAGAGAGCAAAGTTTCTAGCACTAAATTAATGACCACCACAGGAAGTTAATTTGAAACGCGATTTTTTATAAGTTAGCAGCTATTATCATGCATATTCAGAGTTGTTTTGTGAACTTTGAACATTCTACTATTAAACTACAAAAAATAAAACTTATATTGAGCGTCGAAAGATTTTCCCGGTTTTTTCCCGATTCGCCTGTCAATCCCTAATCGCCCCATTTTACCGGTACCATATTGTACTAAATATTAAGAGACAGGCAGATTACCAAAGAGATCATATGAAGGTTCCGGTTTTTTCTAGCTGAGGACCGAATTACTTATAAAAGAACTAAAACTATTATAATTTAATTAAGCAGTGTATCGCAAGCAGTCATCCAATTTAGAATAATTCAGTTTTCGTGATAGATGTAATAAGTGCGTTGAAGTAATTTCTTAAAGTTTAAAAACGAACAAAATCTATCGAAATTCGTTAAATATCGTATCATACATGTTTTCTCAAATACATAATGAAGAAGAGCATAGCATAGCATACATCCTTAACCACGTTATGGGATGAAGTCGTATTTAATTATTATTTTATGGTGATATGATCTGCACGAGTAACTCGACCCGAGTTATTGTGTCATAACATGTCAAGAATTCTGGTTTGTAAGCTATGTGCCAATTTAGCGATAGTATAATAAAAAAAAAAACATCACTCATATGTACTCCTAAATATTAAGTGTATTACTATCTATGCTTATATTATCATATTTGAAATAAGACTATTTTGTACTTTCCGAAAATAATTTTACTATTGAATTAAAACTGATTTACAAGTAACAGAATTAATTAAAAGTAAAATTTGCCATTTAAAGCCTTATGCGTAAAATCGATGCGACATCTGTGTGCTTATTTTTGTGCATTTTTTTGCTGGCAGCACTGACCGCTACTTGTCAATATTATTGTGCTCTCCCAATTATTATTTAAATTAAAATATTTATAAGTTTTGTATTGTGCTTAAAATTATATAAAACGTATATCTAAGTGATACTATAAGTTTATTACTACGTAAAACATTGAATTAGTGCATTTTACTGCATAATTGTAATTTTTATTTTATTTTACGAGGGTACTATCAATTATTTTATACAAATCCAAAATGATGACCAGAGGTACCTAAGCTCGTCAAGTTGATGACCAACTTCAAGTGGCTCTTCAGCAACTAAAAACATCACGGGAACAGTGTCAACAACTACTAAAAGAGAGAGAAGACAACGAGGTCGAAACACTCCAGGTAATAAAGAAAAATACCATGTTGAAAGGACAGTTGTCTCAGCTCTTCATTGAATACAATGAAGTTCTTGAGACTAACAAGAAATTACAAATTGTTGTAGACGGCTTCGATCAGTGCAGCGGTGAGTAAGTTGAGTCGCTCCAACTCTCAGCTGAACTGAAAGTCAAACTTTCTGAGGCACATGATTGTATCTCTAATTTACAGTTAGAGATAATAAATCTAAAAGCCCAAAAAACACAGAGCCTGTACTCGGAACTGATCGAGAGTGAACCAGCTTCGGGAACAGTGATCACCACTTCTCAGTGTGACATACCTACAATAGATTTGACTGGTGGTGACTCCGATAGTACACATTCCTCTCGATTAGTTCTTAGTAAGAAAAAGTGTAAGAGATATTCTAAACTAAATAAGTTTATAAATAAAACGGAGAAACTATTAAAACCTAGAAAATCTACCAATTATATAAAAACTATATGCAAAGACCGAAATGCACTGCGCACAAAACTAAATACTTCACTTGAAGAATTACAACTTGTTCATCACAATCATGAGTTAGAAATAGAAAAGTTAACCTCACAAATAAATTTATTGAAAACAGATTTGGACAGTGTCACTAAAAACTATGAATATGCTCAAAAAGACATATGTGAACATATATCGGTGATGGATAACCTGCTTGATTTATGTAATAATAATAAAGAGCGATTTGAATCTTTGACATTACAATATGCTAATTGTAAATGCCACTGCTCTATAGCGGGTTCTCCAGTACCAGACTGTTCCAATAGTCAAAATCAATTTTCTAGTTCTACCTCTAAGCCCGTTGTAAACAACATACTGAAACCTGTGCTTACTAAAAACATTATTAAAATATTCAGTGATGAACTAGGAAAAAATATGGGTGTAGCGCTGAATGATCTGTGTTTGGGACAATCTGTCATAAATTATTGTATGCCTGGGGCTTCATGTACCCACATACTTAATAAAATTTTAAATGTGACTCATTGCCCTAACACAACAATAATTATAATGATTGGGAGAAGGGGAAATGCAGATATAAGAGATATCAAATATCAAATAAATCAATTATTAACACTACAGGTGAAAAAGATCATCATGTTTGCATTTCCATTTATTCAGAGTATGCCAGCAGAAAATAAAATAAGACATAGCATTAATGATTTCATGCAAACAGTTTCTAATGTAAATAATTATTATGTCATGACACCATGCAAATCAGAAAATACATTCTATACTATTGACATTAATTGCATGATAAAAAATAAATGTATTAGTATGACAAAACCTAACAAATACTATTTAGGTAGCTACAATTTTAGACAAGTAGCAAACTCGCTACATTATTTTTTACATATTTATCTAGCCATGAATTTGGCTAATCAACCTACTGCTTCTTTTGAGCAGGAAAAAAATATGACATTTATTAATTTGGAATCCGTTCCAAGTAATTTAAATTAAATCCTAAGACAACAGAGTTTACCTCTTGCAGTAAACATGATTTATTTGGACACAACCCATCAACCAATAATGTTTCTTTGAAAACAACTGTGATCAACCTGATGCATCAGAACTTACAAGGTTTGATGGGTAAAGAACTTGAAATTGATTTGTTCCTAGATTTTAATAAAGTCAATGTTCTATGTGTAACTGAACATTGGCTTAAAAAATATGAATTAAATTGTAATTTTAAAAATCACCAGGTTGTGAGTTCCTTCTGCAGAGAGAATGCTATACGAGGTGGCTCACTGATCATTGTTAATAAAGATTATAAATGTAAGGAACGTAGAGACATTGTGAGCCTCTCTGTGGAACGGATTATTGAAATGGCCTGTGTAGAGCTTGAGCGATTCATTGTTGTAAGTGTGTACAGACCTCCTGATGCGTTATATGATTCTTTTGAAAATATTTTGGAAAATGTATTGCTAAAGCTTTCTGTCTCTAATAAACAAATTTTTGTATGTGGTGATTATAATATCAATCTTTTAGAAAACACAAATACCACTATTAGATTCAGAACATTGTTAAAGTCATATAACCTCCCAAACTTATTTCTAGAGCCTACTAGGACAACGACCACATCGGCAACATGTTTAGATAACATATTTACAAATGTAACACCGATTAACAAAAAAATTATTAATCAATTAACATCAGACCATAGTGGACAATTTGTGTCTTTTGAATCTATTATGAATTCTAAAGATAAAAATACTCTTGTGATTGTTCCTATTAATAAAAAACGAATTGAGAAGTTTAGAAATAATATTAAGCAAGAACATTCAGAAATTATTTATAACAAAAACCCAAATTTATCATACCAGAATATGTTTGAGAGAATTAATATGGTCTTTACTGATGTATTTATTCCTAAAACTGTAACATTAAAAAACAAAACGGTGTTCAGCGAGTGGGCCACCACCGGAGTGTACAAAAGTAGAAAAAAATTGTATGATCTGTACTCTGAAAAAGCTTATAATAATGATGAAACATTTCATCAATATGTCAGGAACTATTCCAAACTATTTAGAAAAGTTTGTTTAGCGGCAAAATCTTTACATTTAAGTGATTTAATCAAAAATGCCCCTGACAAGATAAAGATGACTTGGAACATCATTGGTAGAGAAAGTGGAAAAGTCAGAAATAGCCATCAAGAATTCTCGTTAAAAATAGACGATAAATTGGTAACTAGTCATGAAGATGTGGCTAATGCTTTTGAAAAGTTTTTCTCTGACATTCCAGTTTCTACTACCACATCTCTAAATTCATCCCCCACAGCAGCTGAAATATTATTGCATAACCATGTCAAGAAATGCAATGAAATTTTTAAATTTAAGAAAATTAATTCAAACAATATAATAAAAAGTTTTAATAGCCTTAATGTAAAAAATACAGCTGACTTGTGGGGAATATCAGTAAAGGTTTTGAAGTCTGTAATAGACATTATTGCTTCTCATCTTGTTAGTATTTTTAATGATTGTATTAAGTGTGGTGTATTTCCTGACTTAATGAAACATAGTAAAGTGATTCCTCTTTTTAAATCTGGTAGTACTGATGACCCCTCTAACTATAGACCTATTTCAGTACTCCCTACGTTGAGTAAAATCTTTGAAAAAATTATTTTGACACAACTTTTAGAACATTTCAATTCAAATAACCTGCTTCATAATAAACAATTCGGGTTTACAAGGGGTCGCTCTACAACTGATGCAGGTGCTTATCTAATCAAAAATATATTTCAATCTTGGGAGGAATCGCATGATTGTCTTGGAATTTTCTGTGACTTATCCAAAGCATTTGACTGTGTTGAACATGAAACATTGGTGAGGAAACTACATCACTATGGTATTAGGGATGGTGCATTGGAACTTATTACTTCCTATTTATCAGGAAGGATACAAACAGTAGATGTGAAAGGAAATAGATCTTCAGGCACCACGTTGAAAATGGGTGTACCTCAGGGTTCCATTTTGGGTCCTTTTTTATTTCTAATATATATAAACGATTTGCCTAGTTTTATTGAGTCCCGTCACGAGGTCGTATTATTCGCAGATGATACATCTTTATTATTTAAAATTAAACGACAATTACAAGTCTATGACGAAGTGAATGATGCGATTTCGTGTGTGGTTCATTGGTTCCGTATCAATAACCTATTATTGAATAGTAAGAAAACGAAATGTATTAAATTTACTTTAAAATGTATTAAATCATCTTTAAATGTGAGACAAGTAGATAGTAATGTAATTGTTTCTGAGGAATCATTGGAGCTTGTTGAGTCAACCGTATTTCTTGGTATAACAGTGGACTCCAAACTGCAGTGGGGACCTCATATTCATAAAATGGCGAGTAAGCTTAGCTCTGCAGCATACGCAGTAAAAAAAATTAGAATGTTAACAAATGCGGACACGGCTCGTTTAGTTTACTTTAGTTACTTCCACAGTGTCATGTCCTATGGCATTTTGCTATGGGGCAATGCGGCCGATGTAGAAATGATATTTATTCTGCAGAAAAGAGCTATACGTGCTATTTATAACATGCACTCAAGGGAATCCCTGAGGAAAAAATTTAAAGAAATTAAAGTTCTCACTATGCCATCCCAGTACATCTTTGAAAATTTGATGTATGTTCGTAAACATATTGAGGAGTTTCCTAAGATGTCGGACATACATAATAGAAATACTAGGAACAAACACAAGCTTGTTGTGCCGATGAGTAGGTTACATAAGATACGAAATTCATTCGGGTGTTTGTCTGTGCGCCTGTACAACAAAATCCCACAAGATGTTCAGAACCTACATATACATAGGTTTAAGAAAACTATTAAAGAACATCTGTGCAATAAAGCTTACTATAAAGTCAATGATTATCTAGAAGATTGCACAAAGTGGGAATGAGTTGCTCGCTCCGGGAATTTCAATATTGTAAAATTGTTATGTTATAATTACTTATTGTAATATGAATATTTAAAAAAAATAAATATTTAAAATAAAAATAAAAATCGAATATTTAAAAAAAAAAAAAAAAAAAACATGCCCGCTGAGTTTCTTGCCAATTCTTCTCAGGACGGAGGCTAATTCTTGTGAATTGGCGGTAATTCTTTTGACGTTCAACAAGTATGTACTTTCATTTATGTTGAATAAAACTTTTTTGATTTGATTTGATTTGATTTGATTTGACTTAGTGCCAGTTTTTTAAAGTTCTTGATAGCTTTTTTTTTCCTACCTAAGCTGATAGCCTTGAGAGGCTATATCAGCGGAACCTTAACTAGTAGGTGAGCTCACGGGACTCAAACCTGACGACGTAGCTAACACGAACCCTAGCAAGAGCCGTGCTTCGCAGAATCTACCACCGGATCGGAAACGCGACCCACTGAGAAGATCCGGCGAGAAACTCAGTGGGCTGTGTCGGAGGGTTAATTTACTCGTCGAGCCCTTCGTCGCAAGCGACGGGTTCGACCAGAATGGTTACTGGTGCTTGAGGTACCTAAAAGCACCGTTAGTGGATCGGGAGGATCTCGATAGCGTAAAAGTTAGCTCATATTTAAATGGAATGGGTTCGGTTGCGTACGTTTGCCGCTAGGGGCGCTGTTCCAACTGCATACAAAATTGGGTTAACTTTTACGCTATCGAGAACGTTAAGAAACTCGCACTAAGAACACTGATGATACCGTTAACTTAGTATGCCTATATTATCGGTTACTGTATGTACCTACACCATAATTTAATTATTATTTTTCTTCCGGAGCAACAAAAAGTTTTCACACCTAGTTAATTTATAGTTATAAACGTGTGATGCTAAATTATCTATGGTCTTCACTACATACTAGGTTCGTTTACTGAAACACTACGCTCAAATACAGAAGTCACTATGCAAAGTGATTACAGACTGGAAAAAAAAGTGTTGAAAACCTCTTTAGTTGTTGATACTGAATTTCCTGTTCCTCCGGCTGGCCTAGTCTATGCCCAGTTGTGACAGAGCTTGGCGAACTTAAAGTTTAATATCAGAATTCATTATCATTTCTGTTCCTACAAGCTAAAAACGCATCCGCATTTCACACGGAAATATCTATAAAGATAACTAAAGAGTTTTATCGCGAAACACGATGTTTATATAGTAGTTACGTGGTAAATCCTAAAAATACTCATCGAATACCTACTGATATATGTGTACCAATTGGAAACTAGATAAGACTGTGTAGTATTCGGATTAATATTGCTTAACAACAAGCAAAAAAAAATTAAACCATAGATAATATGAGATAATAACTACAGCCTATCATTGAAAATTTACGTGTTATTTATAAATAAATACATAATATTATTTTATACCAATATTATTACTGTTTTCAATTATGTATAGGCGATTTAATAAAACGCTTGTGAATATGGTAATTTTCTTACTCACGGGTCGTTAAGTGTATTTATAATCTGTGCATGCGTCTGACTCTGTGACGTAAATATGGAGGGTATAGGTAAGGAAGACAATCTTGTATAGGGACAAGGGGAAAAAGTGTTCACCTACAAACAGCAAGGTATTGTTGGAAGACTCACCGAAATAGCGCTAGTGTAGGAAATGAAAATGATATTATAAATATAGTTGTTTTAAATAGAGTCACGTGTGCTGGGTTGAAAAATTTCATATTTTTTGTGATTTGTATAGTTAGATAATATGCAGTACATGTTTAAAATCTCAATTATTTATTTTTATTACTATTTACATAGCAAATGTTTCATTCCTTCTTAATTTAGTATCGTATATCGTATATGTAAGTAGTTTAGGGCGCTGTTTCTAAAATATTTCACTTGCTACTATGGCGCTTTCAACGGACGCTTTTTAACATACTGAGATGGTCCTCCTTTTTTTATTGCCCTTGTAAGCGGACGAGCAACCGGCCCCCATTCCCGATCCTGCGGACAGAATGGAAAGCAGTCGTCGTCGCCCCAAACACGTCATTTCGGGTCCTCCCGATCCACTAACGGTGCTTTTAGGTACCTCAAGCATCGGTCACCGTTTCGTCGAACCCGTCGCTTGCAACGAAGGGCTCGACGAGTAAATTAACCCTCAGACACAGCCCACTGAGTTTCTCGCCGGATCTTCTCAGTGGGTCGCGTTTCCGATCTGGTGATAGATTCTGCGAAGCACGACTCTTGATAGGGTTCGTATTAGCAACGACATCAGGTTAGAGCTCCGTGAGCTCACTTACTAGTTAAGGTTACGCTGAAATAGCCTCCCAAGCCTCTCAGCTTATATAGGAAAAAAAATAAAAAAAGCCCCACCTGATGGTCAGTGGTTACCGTCGCCCATAGACTTCAGCAATGCCAGGGGCAGAGCCAAGCCGCTTTCTACCATTAACTACTCTCCACAAAACCTACCACTATTCCGCCTACTTCTACCGCGAAACAGACATTCTGCATGGTTCGAAGCGTGCAACCTGAACGTTATGCCTCGAGTGAGCTTCGTTCGCTTTTTTGATGTCCATGGGCTCCAGCGACAAATACAGAACGTAATCTCTTCTATCGATATAACGCAGCAAAAAAGTTAAGTGTTTTTTTTTTAGATACCGGAAAACAGTATAAGTACCACGATCTAAATTTTAACGTTTTAAAATAGTGCGTTTAGTCGGTCGCACTGGGATCATTGCTCGGGCACTCTAGTTTCGTAACAATGATTGATGCTTCGAAATAAATACGAGTGAATCCCGCTAATGTACTCTGCGGTACTATTTATTCAGTTTTATCAGTGCGGTGATAATATTTTTATTATTATTATTGTTGCAGAAATTCGAATTTGTCGAAGTGTAGTGCCGTAGAGTTGGGGGAATTAATCTAAAATCTTTTATCTATCTCTATATATAAAAAAGGAGTGCTGTTCGTTAGTCTCGCTAAAACTCGAGAACGGCTGAACCGATTTGGCTAATTTGGTCTTGAATTATTTGTGGAAGTCCAGAGAAGGTTTAAAAGGTAGATAAATTATGAAAATGCTCGGAATTAAATAAAAATAACAATTTTGTTTGTTTTAAGTTTATTTTATATAAAAGTTTAGGTCTTTTATTTATCGATGGAGGCACTACGAAGTCTGCCGGGTCAGCTAGTTGTAAATAAATATATTTTTAATAAGTATAGGTAAATAAAAAAACTAAGATATATATTTTTTTTCATTAACACAGCGAAATAGTTATTTCTATTGTGCAATTGTGCTATAAGGAACAGCGTGAGTATTGTGGAAACATCTCGAAACTTTACATACGAAAACTACAGCGAAACATTAAATCATTCTTGCCTTTTTCAATTTTGATTAAAACAGTTGATGATTATTATTTAAAAAAAAAGTGCCAATATTTCTGCGAAGCGACAAATGCGATCTCATTTTGTAACATATGTATGTTTTCCGAAATATATTATATATTATGAATTATACATTATGTATTCAATCGATTAAACTGTTTGTTCCTCTATTCAACTCTATTGTATTAAAAAGTCTCGATAGCATTAGTAAAACATTCATTTTGTACATTCAAACAGCTGAAACCATTAAATAGTTTTCCCGTTTCCTCGTATCAAACGTAGCCTTGGCTAGACTACTCATTAAAATTGAATAAATACGTATGCTTAAATCGATTTCTTGTTTATTAACGATGTAGCTTGTAGTGTGCACGAGTTTTATCAAATTTTCACACTTGCATACATTAATTTTATTATAACGTTGGTTGGTTAGTAGAAAAACAATTCGAGATCATTGGAGAAACGGCACGCCTAGATCGTATTTCCACGGCAATTAATATCGAGCGCCATTTTGGAAAATTTCCTAAAGGAATTTGAGTGTCGATTTTGATACTTGAATTTCAATCGATATTCATGCATGCGGATGAAATTTATGAATACAACACTAATATTAGGGTAGTAGCTAATGGTATACATTCGCTAATGAAAGAACGTAGGTAGTTAATTAGAATTTTTGTATATTGAAAATGATTTTATAATGAATTTTGGTATCTATTTCCACGCATACCGAAAGACAAGAACCTTGGTGAGTTCTAAAAATTGTTACCATAAATATAAATTCGAACGTGTTTCACATACTTATTTAGCACATTCTCTATCGACTATTTTCAGGGATTGTTTATTTTTTACTAAAAACAAGACCACGCTAATTGTTTGTAACAACGTATGTCTGTTAAAACGTGTTGTTCTTTTTTTAAATCATTTATTCCTTGTTGTTGTCAAGATCACACGTAAATACTCGTTGAAATATATCAAAACTTCTTTCTAATTGTTTTGTGTCCGTTGTTAATTTGAACTGTCACTATGAGTGAGTATTGTTTTATCGATCACTTAATTTCCTTTTTTTTTATATATTTGTTACTGAGTACGTGTTAACATTACACACTTATTATAATTCGATAGTCATTGAGGTATTCTTTTGGTAACTCTAAACAAAAAACGAAATTAATATTACATACATATTTATTAATTTTCACGTATTAAACAAAAACAAGCGTGTTACATATTGAACGCGCCCACACGAGTACTGGAAACGTCAGATACTGGCGTGTGGGCGTACGTGGCTTTATGGTTAAAAATACATACTTTAGATCAAAATGAAAGTTACTCTGAAAAAAAAGAGGCAAGGTTTTTTGCATTAAGAAAATCTTATAAATGTTTTGACAACTATTGCAAAGGCATTTTGTTTTGAACAATAAAGTGACGTTATTAATAATAAATTATCTTTTTTATATGCAAAATTATAAATTGTTTTTAGAACATACGTATTTCTTTACTTGTATGTATGTATTAACATAACAGTTTGCATTCTTTAAAACAATTGGCTGCAATCACGGAGTTTGCCAACTACGCAGTATATTCTCTCAAAAGTTTTGTTCTCAATTTATTAAGGACGTGCAGTCGATGACAAATAATTAAAAAGCTTATTGATGTGGCTTTCTGTCGTCAGCAATTTTATATACATACTGAGAAAGATAATAGCGAAGTCGTTTGCAAAAAACGCACTGATGCAGTCCACACTCCATACTGCAGATGCACAATGAACTTTGTTATCTAAAAACTGTGTCCGTTTAATGTTACTTGTTTTTGAACGTCTCTTTCGCATTTTTTTTTAATTGTTTATATATATAAAACTTCTAAAATTCTGTTCATTGGGTCAAAAACTAAAATTCTCTATTCAATTCTGAATCTACCAATGAGGCGGTTCCACTGATACAGCAATGAGTCGTTAAATACGAAAATATGTATACGTCGTATTTTATGCGTCATTCTTGTTAACAGTGGCTTCCCGAAAAAATCGCGCGAATAAGCGCCGCCCGTTTGCGTTCAAACCTAGCCGGAACCAATAGAATGTTTCGCGCCAAAATGTTTGACATTGACGCATTGACTATTAAATCTTTGGTGTAGAAAATAACGAACATTATTAAGTGCTAGCAAATTATAAAATGGACGTGGTATTAAAACTCTATGTGCAAAATTCAAAATCACGAACCGGTTAATGTTGTGAATAAAAGAAAAAAATACTACAAATTAATTACGATAGTTTTGAAATAGATAAAAATGAAAAAAAAACGTATTAAAAACAAACAGCTGTTCGGTACGTGAACAAAATCACCTTGACCTGTTGTGTTCCACTAAAACATGTATAAAATCAATAATGGCATAACACGCAACAAACATCGCGATAAAGTGAATTTTTGTAGTGAAAATAAATTACTATTACCGTATATGTACGGAATAATTTATTCTAACAATTTATTTTGACTTTGACAAAATTTATCTACAAAAACGTATGCACAATATGCAAAGTTGAATTTAAAACTCGATCAAACTTGGATTATTTTGTCAGATGCTTTCATCAAACTAGATAAGACGGCTTATTGCGATCGTTCTTCTACTACAATATTGTCAATTTACACTTCCTCTACGAGTGCTAATCCGTCAATATTGGTGTATTTAGGACAATTATCGAGGAAAAAAGTAGTAGGTAGTTAAATAGATATAATTTTTTTTATCATTAAAAACGAAACTGATAAACAATAGAATTCGGGCAAAGTTCAAATCCTGTAATTGAATTTTTACGATAATTATGCGTGTAATATTTACTGAAACAATAATTGATACGTGAAATTAATCATTCGGATATATTTTGAATTCATCTAAATACAAATGTCTATCAAAAGTTGTTTTCTAAGACTTGATTATAACGTTAACAGGCGCATTTCGTAGCATCGGCGAGAAGACTGCATCTCTCTTCGACAGGAAGAAGAAGGATGCAGAGCAACTTGCCGCCGAGAAGGCACAGGAAGCCGCCCATGTTGTAGAAGACCAGGTCAAGAAGGCGGGCGAGCTCATTGGTGGAGCCGAGAAATCCGCCAACGATGCTGCTAGCTCAGGTAATATCAATTATACGCAATTAAATAAATCATATACCAGTGAGAGTCGTCGTGGCCTAAAGGATAAGACGTCCAGTCCATTCGTATCTAGCGATGCAACGGTGTTCGAATCCCGCAGGCGGGTACCAATTTTCCTAATCAAATACGTACTTAACAAATGTTCACGATTGACGGTGAAGGAATAACATCGTGTAATAAAAATCAAACCCGCAAAATTATAATTTGCGTAATTACTGGTGCTAGGACCTCTTGTGAGTCCGCGCGGGTGGGTACCACCACCCTGCCAATTTCAGCCGTGAAGCAGTAATGCGTTTCGGTTTGAAGGGTCTTGCAGCCGTTATAACTAGGTATACTTGAGACCTTAGAACTTATATCTCAAGGTGGGTGGCGCATTTTACGTTGGAGATGTCCTTGGGCTCCAGTAACCACTTAACACCAAGTGGGCTGTGAGCTCGTCCACCCATCTAAGCTATAAAAAAAAATCTTTTTATTCCCCACAAATCAACATAAACCACAGATGCCAACTAATGTAATATTGATAAGGTGTTTAATAAATTCATAACTCAAGAACCACTTGACAACTTGACATATTACAAGGAAACGACCTCGCCCAGTAGTAGATCTCTTGAAGATCGAACTTATGTAATGCGATACTGATTCGGATGTATCGATAAGATTAATAGACCAAATTTGCATTTGAGATTCTTCAATCAATAATCATATAAAAAAACAGTTTTGAATGTTTTGAAAAATTCAATGACGATAAAAAAAAACGCATTACGACATATCTACGACTCGTGATATCCGAAGAAAATACAAAGAATTGAAAGTATCAAGATTGTTGGTCTGTTATTTGGAAAGTACGTCTATTTTTAATTGACGTGGGCAAATGAGCTTAGAATGATGAGACCATCTGATATCTAAGAATATATAGGACACAGACACCTTGAGTGCTCTGGGCAACCTTGAATTCGATCTCTAAGTTTACATTGTTTAAAAATAAATGTACTTGTATAAATTTTTGTGACAACCTGATAGACTTGATACTATCTCAACGAAATACCAACTCAACTTCATACTATCATTCTATCATCGGTAAAGTGACCAGAAACTAATTAGAATTAAAATTGCGTATACAACTATTTCATAACCAAAAGAAAATTAAATGGATTAAGTAGCTTTTGGGACCAATGATAAGAATTTCATCGGCTTTATAAAGATTCAGATTGGTGTGAGAAAAAATACTTACATTTTGTCCGTAGCCTTCTGCGTTTTCTCCTTAACCGTCCTTTGTTTAATAGAACGAATCAAGCTTCGTCTGTTTTGCTAGTTGAAAAACATAATTTTTGTGATTTGGTAAAAGCACAAAATCGCATAATCTGATCTGTTAAAAATGTAAAAGTTTGCTTACGCCAACAGCTGCCGATGCAAAGCACTCCGCAATCGACGCCATCGACAAGGAACTTTCGAAGGTGTCGCTTGCAGCAGGAGAGGCTGCGGACGCCGCCAACAAAGCCGTAGCTGATGGGAAGAAGGTCCTTGACACTACAAAAGGTAAGGTTAGGATTAAGATACGAAATCGTAAGGAAATTATCGGGAAATAAAATTACTGTTACCAATAGCCTGTATAACCAATGGACTATGTGCTCATAATCCAGTGAGGAAGCAGCAGTTTGAAGAAGTCAAGGCGCGTAGAACAATTTTTTTTCCACATCCAAACTAATTAAGTGCAGTGCATGAACACATCGTAAGCACAGTAGATTCTTAAAATATTGTAGAATTCAGTATTAGAGTAGAAGTAGTCTAGGAAAAGTGAGACGAAGACGAGTAACTACTAGGGATGGAGGATAGTGAAGTAATCGCAGTCGCATAAAAGGTGATCAGACTGCAATCGCCTTAGGGTATCTGGCCTTAAAGGAAATATAAACTTTTGAAGTGAAGGCGGTTGTATGCTTAGCAGCACTAAGAGCAGCGTGGTATGCTCGCCTGCAATGGAAATATTAACGTTCCAAAAAACCCCTGTGAAGAAAGAATCAAAAGAACAGAATCAACCAGTGACTTTTTCAGTGGGTCGCGATTCCGATCCGGTGGTAAATTCAGCGAAGCACGGCTCTTGCTAGAGCTAATTTTAGCAATCTCTCTGTAGTTGCTATAGTCCTATTTATAGTTGCTATAGTTGCTATAGTTAGGCAATAACTACTTGGTAGAATTTGTTTTATAATAATAAAATCAATATAATTACATACGTAGTTCAGCACACACGCATTTTGAGTTTAATGAGAAACGCAATTTTTATTTGCTATCAAATTGCAGTAGATTGTTGTATTGAATATAGCCATTCCGTAGATAGTATAGCTTGCTTGGTTTTTCCTAATTCTAGATACATTGTCGACCACCGCCGACAATACCAAGAAGGCTGCCGAGTCCGCAATAAACACAGCTAAAGGTGAGTTCGAATTTAACGATATTGATTTAATTAGCTCGGAATCTTGAATATTATTTGCACCCTCCGTAGATACAGTCAGTAGTACATTGGAGAGTACTAAATCGGCTGCTCAGACCGCGGCGGAAACCGGAAAATCGTACATCGACACTGCCACAGGTGAAATGAAAAACCATACTAAAGGCATTATCTATTATTCCAATAACAGCTATATATT
This sequence comes from Bombyx mandarina, assembly GCF_030267445.1. Lineage (NCBI taxonomy): Eukaryota > Metazoa > Arthropoda > Insecta > Lepidoptera > Bombycidae > Bombyx > Bombyx mandarina. The sequence goes on along the minus strand of NC_143215.1, from coordinate 12,703,440 downwards.
TGAAATAGAAATTATGTGACGCTTAATATATATTTTGGAAAATGATATAAGTTAAAAATCTACTATAAAACTGGGGCTTGTAACGATAGTTTGATTTGAAAGATTGTTCTGTGAAAGATTTTAAGTACTTCAGTAAAATGACAAAGATGATCAAGACCAGTCTATAGATTGGTAAAACAGTGAATTGTGCAGTATCACTAGACTATTATATTATCTGCACTAGAGTAATATATTATCATATTTCTCCAATATTAGCTTGAACGGTAATATTGTTTTTAATTGTGAGAATGCCTCTAGTATCGTTTTCTTTATTAATAAAAAATAAGGCATGCGCATTTTTTATTAGTAATGGTGCTGGAAACTTAACTTGCCGAGTTTCTTTTCTTTCTTTTTTTCTTTTTGATTTAAGTGTTTATTATTATGTTGTTTTATTATGTATAGAGAACACGAAATCGGCGGCCCAATCCGCATTCGATACAAGCAAGACGTTTGCGGCTAGCGCTAGAGGCAAGTTGTACCTTATCTGCTTACATTTAACGTGCAAAATGCATTAATTTTTATTTTTCGTTTAAAGCCTTTTCCTGTGTTAGATGCCGGACACAACGAAACGACACTAGAACATCTTAGTGTATCGATAACACGAAAACCAAACTTAATTGTTCCTCAAATATTGTTTTAATCACGTCGTCAATTGGTCAAACATTCCGAACTCAAAACTAACTCGGACTTGGATCCCTAATCACTGGACATCGAAGCTATTAATAACGAGGCGATCGTCAAAATTAAACTTTAAAAAAACCTATACACATATTCGTAGTAACACTATTATGATTGCTATAAAATTATAGTTTATCACTTATATAACACACCAAAGTAAAATATTTATTACGGGAATTGTAATTTATTATTTTTTATCAAAATAAGTTGGCAGTTCTTTTTTTCTACTTACTTGACACTTACCGTTATATTTTTGGTAATTTACATTATATATTTATAAATTATAGCCTGTGTGTTACTCAGGTGTGTCAGCTATATTATTGTAAAGTTTCATCAAAATCCATCATATATTTTTTGCGTGAAAGAGTAAGAAACATACATCCATACATTCTTACAAACTTTCGCGTTTATAATATTGGTATGATTCTCGTCTTACCCTTCAAAGCGAATACGGTTATGTCTATTAGATAATCGCTATCAACTAGATTTACTTAACTATAAACAAGATATTACTTAGCGCTTATGATTATCTAAAAAAGCACACAACCCTGTAATTAAGATGACGAAATCAATCGACGAAATCACCTATACAAAAAACACATCAAATTATGTGTTATTCTTTTGTAGACACAGTATCAAACACACTCCAGAGTACCGCTCAGGGTACAAAGAACGCTGCGAACATTGCATCGAACACAACAAAAACATACGTAGATAGTGCTAAAGGTATATTAGTAAATGTCGTGCGTCAATCACTAACTGTGTGTTTTGCTAATTAATGCTTTAGATACAGCGCAGGATTCGCTGCAAACAACATTAAATTCGTATGTGAGCGCTGCGTATTCCGCTATAGATATTGGCAGAACTTGCTTGGAAACCGCTAAAGGTATTTTCATTGTACTTGTGTGTAGTTTCGTTACGTAAGAAATGGTTGTTTTTTTTTTTAATTTAATTTCTTGTACTGTAGACACGCTAGCGAACACTGTAGACACTACAAAGAAAACAGCACAAAGCACTTACGAAACTGGAAAAACATACGTTGATTCCGCTAAAGGTAATCTGTTCACACGTTTGTATCATTATGTATATATTACGTTGTCGCTTTCATTGTTTTTTTATATGAGCAATCGCACTTTGTAGATACAGTACAAAACACGCTACAGAGCACAGTAGATACAGCTAAGAATGTCGCTAATACAACAGTGGAAACCGGGAAGGATTATGTTAATACGGCAAAAGGTAAACATAGTTTTTCTCTATTATTATCACCCCCAAAATCGTTTAGAAATGAATATTGTTAGTACAGGCTCAATCAACGATCACAAAATTGATCAGTGTTAATTTCAAATATAATCGCACGTATGTAATATGTTTTGTTTTGCGGTGACAGAGAAAGGCTGATAAAATGACATGACATGTAACTTAAAGCTAAACTACTTTAATATTGTAAGTACGTAACTGAACACATATCATATTACGATTTGAGAAATGAACGATCGGTTATATAAAATTCTAACTCGGTATTTTATTAGAGCTTAATATCATATTGCAATTCTCATCTTCTTATAATATAGATACCGTAGCGAGCACTGTAGACACTACGAAGAACGCTGCGGCATCTGCCGTTGAAAAGGGAGCTACTATTGTTGGTGCTGCCAAAGGTAGATTCATAATTTTGAACACAATTCCTTACCTAAGAATATATAAAAGCGATACCTTATTCATCCCTTAATTACTTTTAGACAATGTAGCAAGTACTGTATACAGTACAGTTGATTCTACAAAGAATGCGGCTGCATCTGTAGTTGATAAAGGTTCTTCGTTAATTGGCACAGCTAAAGGTAGATCCATAATTAGATCATGTATTTTTTGGTTTTTCGAATCTTTATTTACTTCAGCTTTGAATGTTGTAGACACTGTACAAAATACTGTAGACACGAGCAAAAACGTTGCTGCATCTGCCGTAGATAAAAGCACATCTTTCATTGGTGGAGCAAAAGGTAGTATTTTAATTGGCATTGTCTATATTGTCTGTTAGAATTTTGCAAGTAACTAGTTGATACATTTTTGGTAGATTCATTAACAAGCACAGTGCACATCGCAGTAGACACCACTAAGAATTTTGGGGCGGCTACTGTTGAGAAGGGTTCAGCTGCTATTGGCACTGCTAAAGGTAGGACGTAAAGAAATACTGAATCCTAATATCTTCTTATAAATTTTGGTACGATTTTAACAATTAAATAAAATTGAGATTTCACAAAATTACTAAAATCAATTACCGTGATTCGTGTAATAAATTTTATAATGCACTATGAATCATTTTGTCTCACCACCATTAGATACTGTAGCTCAAACTGTACACGCCACCGTAGATGCAACTAAAAATGTTGCGGCTAGCGCTATCGAGAAAGGCACAACTGCAATCGGTTCCGCCAAAGGTAATACATCAAAAATGCATCTTAAATAGTTTCATATATTATGTTGCTTTAGATATCCGCTAAGCATTTCACGTATTTTAGAAACCGTAGCAAACACTGTGAGCACAACTGTAGACGCAACAAAAAACGTTGCAGCAGCAGTAGTTGAAAAAGGTTCAACGATTGTGGGAACAGCAAAAGGTAGAATAACATTTGTCACTAATAAAATAGATTCATTTGTTATTCATAATGTATACATAACTAAGCTGTGATTAATTGTGATTAGATACGCTTGCAAACACCGTTCACACCACTGTAGATACTACGAAAAATGTAGCAGCATCGACCGTTGAAAAGGGCGCCTCTCTTATAGGCACTGCTAAAGGTGATTAGTTTCTTTGCCTTCACAATATACTGACTGAATATTAAAGATGAGATTAAATTCTAGAAATCGTAATTTGTACAATACTTTATTAGAAGAAACATTTGTAAAATATTCTGCGGAATTTAGTTCGATATTGGAAATCATTTTTTATTTTTGATAGTAGTAGTAAATAAAAAAAATAAAAAATAAGTAAAAGAATTTAGTAATTTTTTGGTTATTTTGAATTACTTCTTTGTTAGTTTCTGACAATTTTACTCATTAAATTTTATTATATTGTCGCAAGTGTAGTTTACCAAAGTAGATATTACAAATAATATAGCTATATATTTTCGAAAAAAATGTAAGCGTGAATAATCATTATCAGTATAAAGAAACAATATACTTATTTAGTGTTTCTCGCTTATCTGTTCGAATTCAATTGAGTAAATTGAGTGTATTTCAATTGTAGACACTGTAGCAACCACTCTAAACACAACCGTAGATGCTACGAAAAGTGTAGCGAGCTCTGCTGTAGAAAAAGGCACATCGTTAATCGGTACCGCAAAAGGTAGTTCGCTTTTTATATTTGCATTTAATTATTTTTTTGTAGTTTAAAAAGCTATTATTTTATTTTTATTTTGTAGACACAGTAGCAAACACGGTTAGTACTACAGTAGACACAACAAAAAACGTAGCAGCTTCTGCAGTTGAGAAAGGCACATCTTTCATTGAAACCGCCAAAGGTATATAAATAGTAAATACAATAAGAACGTTCATTCTAATCAAAGTAGATATTAATTTAATCAATGTATTTTATAGATACAGTCGCACAAACTGTAGATAAAACGAAAACTGTAGCTGCATCAGCAGTTGATACAAGCTTGTCTTATGCTGGCGCTGCTAAAGGTAGTAAAAATATATATGAGTTAGATTCTACTTCCACTTATTCGTTATTCTTATTGTTTTTATTATTATTATTGTAGACACCGTAGCAAATACAGTTCATAGCACAGTAAATTTGACCAAAAATGCAGCGGCTTCTACATATGACAAAGGAGCGGCGCTCGTTGACAGTGCTAAAGGTAGCGAAAATTATTAGATAGTTTTTTTTTTACTTTTCATTTTCGTTATTTGTTTATGTATTTATCGTAGGCACGTTGGCTAAAACCGTAGACGCAACGCAAAACGTAGCTGCAGCCGCTGCAGACAAAAGTGCCGCCCTATTTGAAAGCACTAAAGGTATATTTTTCATTAAATAGTACAAAGTAGAACACAGTCCGTTTGTTTAGTTTATTGAACATTACTTGTACATTTATTGTAGACACATTAGCGAGTACCGTTGAAAGTACAAAATCAACTGCCGGATCTGTATATGACAAAGGAGCATCGTATGTCGGCGCAGCCAAAGGTATCTTAGAACAGATTAATTAATTACGCTTAGAAATTTCGGTATTACATTTAGTGTTTAATATCGGGGTTGCATGTGGGTACTGTCATTTTCATTTCTTAATTTTTCCTTGCTAACTCTTCCGTAGATACAGTAGCAACCACTCTGTTTAATACCCAAGATTCTTCAGATTTAGCCGAGAGGCCAGAGGATGTCATCGAAGGTGCAAAAGGTACTAGTTTCTTATTTCGGCATGTTTTTCGCTTCGCTTTTGTTTCACGTTGTCCTTTTAATGCAGTGTTGCAGAGTGACCTTACTACTGTGAGGAGTTTGTCAATAGAGACTAATGGTAAAGTGCTTAATCAAACAGGTAACGCTTTTGAAAACAAAACTGTTTTACAGATATATTTTTAAACGTGACATACAGATTTTTGGCATAACTAAACTTTTTATATTTCCATTGAAACGATAGATATAGAAACAATTAAAAAAATATTTATTCTTCTGTGCAAATAAAACATTGGTGGGAGATTCAGCGAAGCACTACTTTTGCTATGGCTAGTATCAGCAAATTCACCAGGTTAGAGCCCCGTGAGCTCGCTTACACATTAGATGAACTTATATCCCATCGAGGTTACTAGGCTGGTAGGAAAAAAATAATAATATCACCATGTTAAATAAATGCTATGAGTCAAATTCGTGTGGCTGTTTGAAAACAGCGACCGCATTCATAAACTAAACGAGGGTCATGAACATTTTGACATTTCCGCGAACTTCATATAGCTGATGTACAATATATACACTGTATATAGGTACATCGCGATATTTTGAAACATGTACATAATATGTTTGATAAGGAATTTGTGATAGATGTTTGTCTGAAAATGGAATGGAACTACGTAGATCGGTTCATGTTTTTTTTGCGTTGATAAATTTGTGATGTAAATTTTATAGATGCAAATGTATCCGAGGCGATGATATTTATGTTTGTTTTGTCTATGGGCATTCGTTATGGCAAAGGTCACATTACTTATTAAACATCGGTTCATATTTTATAAAAAAATATTCATAGACAATATTACATTCTACTAGTTTGAACGCTTGTGGAAATTGCACGTGAATGGGATTGACACGGGCTAACTAAAAAGTCACGTGATGAAGCTTAGGTCAATTGTCAAGTGGGTGATACCCATCCGTTAAGTAAAACATTATATATCGAGGGGTGAAAATATATTTGGTTTTAGCGACATTTTTGCAACTTTACAGGAGGGGAGCCGTACAGAAGTTTAAAATTCCGGAAAAATATATAAAAAAAACTTCTTCAGCTATCTGTGAATGGAGTATACTTAGTTGTGATTCAATTAAAAACATTAAACTGTTGATGCTAATACCAAATAAAACGCATTTTTAATTTCAAAAATTAATTTCGCATATTGAGCGAAATGTGGCTTAAAACCAAATAACCTTGCACTCCTCAATATGTAGTGTATTTTATCCGGAAAAAATACGAAAATTTAATGGCGCTTAGGGTGACCTGTCAAAATTACCGTCCGGAATTTGATAAGGCATATTGAATCAAATTAATATTAATTATCATATCAAATAAATTAATATTAAGCAATGAATGAAATGTAATCAAATCTTAGCTGTATATATTTTTTTTTTTATATTTTAATGCACATATAATTGAGGTGACATCTGCCATGAACTTTTGTCAATTGTTCAATGTTTTGTATTGATGATCACTTTGTTGGTGCAACTTAATAAATAAATAAATAAATTAAGTTTAATATTATGAAAATTAACTCGTAATTTACCCTTGAAATAGTTCTTGAATAAGAAGCTGTCTTTATTTAGATATATTTATTGATGTGAATTCACTTAACATCGTTATTCTTTCGGTCTTTATCTGCAATATATGCCAATCGAAGAATATTTCAAAACATTATTTTATTAATTATTGAAATAACATAAGTGCTATTAACAGATAACATTGTTTGAGACGTGTTTTAACGTTTTAATTTGAAGTAATGTTGAAATAATTATAACAATTTTTTTTTTTTAAATTCTTTATTAATTAGTAGAAGTTTTTTTTTGAAGTTTGCAACGGCCCTAACCGATAACTTTTAAGATGTTGTTGGCTTTTTGAAGAATATAGTTTTGAAATCATAATTTTATCTGTTTTAGAATTATGTAATGAAAATTTGAGTATAAGTTATTGCTAGCGGTTCGTACCACATTTTTCGGGTTAGCAAAAGCATATGTCTATGAACTGCATAGCGTAATATTAACGTTACCAATCGTTAGGTCGTTCTGTTGTCAACAAAAAGAACAACAACAAACTAATTTTCACGTACGCAATATTATTATTATAGGATTATTATTATAAAATATTAAATGAGTATTGATTATTAAAGTACAATTATTTTTTATTGCTAATATTGGTGGACGAGCTCACGGTCCACCTGATGTTAAGTGGTTACCGGAGCCCATGGACATTTACGATGTAAATGCCGCCACCAACCTTGAGACATGAGTTTCTCAGTCTCTCTTTCAAGGCCTCACTTTTAACAGTACAACGGCTGCCCCACCCTTCAAACCGAAACGCATTTACTGCTTCACGGCAGAAATAGGCAGGGTGGTGGTGCCTACCCGTGCGGACTCGCATGACGTCCTGCCACCAGTAAAAAAGTAGTCTCACTTGATATTGATAGTTACTATATTTATCGTAAATATAATTTTGAAATACGAAACCTGAAGTCCAATTACAGATTTAACTAAAAGCGAATAGACATTTTAGTACAGCAGTGGTTGGACACGGGCTTAACATAGACAACATCGAGTCAGTCGTAAAAAGAAAAAAAAAATCTTCCACAGATACCATCAACACTACCGTAGACACTACGAAGAAGGCGGCAGAAGAAGCTAAGGCACAAGCGCTGAAGGCTGCCGAAGACGCCAAAGAGAAGGCGCGATTAGCAGCCGAAGCAGCCAAGCAAGAAGCCCAGAGAGTAGCCAGTAAGCTTTTTGTTACCCCCGAAACATGTCCAGCTTTTAACATCAACACCGCTCACAAGCGGCGTTTCATTTTTTGACGCCATTTATTTATCATATTCCCAGAACGGATTGGTGTTGTAAACAAATAGACACACAAAGAAGTTTTTTTTTAATTGCCAGTAAGCTTATTATTACCACCGAAACATGTCTAGCTTTTAACATTGCTACATCAACACCGCCCACAAGCGGCGTTTAATTTTATGGCGTCAATTATTTATCATATTTCCAGAACGGACTGGTATTGTAAAAGACACACAAATAAGTTTTTTTTATTTGTTTAGATGGGTGGACGAGCTCACAGCCCACCTGGTGTTAAGTAGTTACTACATCCCATAGACATCTACGACGTAAATGCGCCACCCACCTTGAGATATAAGTTCTAAGGTCTCAAGTATAGTTACAACGGCTGCCCCACCCTTCAAACCGAAACGAATTACTGCTTCACGGCTGAAATTGGCAGGGTGGTGGTACCTACCCCTGCGGACTCACAAGAGGTCCTACCACCGGTAATTACGCAAATTAAAATTTGCGGGTTTGATTTTTATTACACGATGTTATTCCTTCACCGTGGAAGTCAATCGTGAACATTTGTTAAGTACGTATTATATTTCATTAGGAAAATTGGTAGGTACCGTACCTGCGGGATTCGAAGCATCGCTAGATACGAATGCACCAGACGTCTTATCCTTTAGGCCACCACGACTTTTTTGAATATCTGGCTCCAAATTAAGATTCCCTGTACTGTAGGAACCAGTCTGATATGTACATACTCATATGCATATCTATATAAATATTAAACACCCAAACACAGAGCAAACAAATTTATTTGTCACACGAATCCTTGCTCGATTTGAGAATCGAACACTAATACCTGGGGCTCAGCAATCAACAGCTTTAACTACTACACCACTGGGTCACGTGATCGAATCCGACAGACTAGCGCAAGTTCTAATGACAATTTTTAATGTACATTCTATCGATTGAGAGATCTTTACGTTAAAATTTGAAGACATTATTGGATGAAGGGGTTAAGTATCATTTTTAAGATTTTTGAGTTTTCACATTGAATGAAGGTTTTATGTGCCTATAAATCGTATTAGATCTTAAAACTCCAGGTTTAAAGGCTATTTTTAGAAATTTTATGTGATGAAGGAGTTATGCAAAAAGAAAAAATACAAGTAACAAAAGTTTCTGGCCCAAATTTCTCATAATTAACAAACCGTACCATATCCTCATCATGTCCTCATTTTATCAGAGCAATGGAAGCAAAATAAAGATGGCCGCGATCAGCACACGTGTTTTGTTCACAGAGTACAATTTCATTATGGTAGTGCTTTTGTTCTCACGCTTGTTAAGTTATTTCACCTTGATAAATAAATGAGAGCACAAAACCAACAATTACGGTATCCGTAACCGTAAAATGAATTTTAATTATAGTATTTTCTTTGTCGTCGTCATCCGTGACCACGAAAACTGTAAAGTAAAACTGTAAACGTAAAAGTTTCTTTCTTCTTTTTCTTCTTCCCAGCATTTTCCTGGTCTAGTACCAGGATCCGCTTTCCTAAACTCCTCCACTTTGCCCGGTTTCCAGCATTCTTCTGAGTGAGATATTCTCCTTCATATCCGCCTATACCGTATTTATCCAAATTTTCTCGCTGGATCTTGGACCCGGTACGTAAAGGTTCAGACATCTATTTCCGACGTAGTCTGAGGGTCTGTGGTTTAGGTATGTGGCCGTACCATCGGATACGACTTCCATTATCTGCTATTCAATTTTGTTCAACAAAAACTTCAAAAACGGTTGATAGGCCATCATCCAAGGTTGTTGCATCGTGATAATTGCATTCAGAACAGTTTTGTCGTTTGGTCTCATACCAGTAGGCGCACTAAAATTTTATCCATGTTGTTTGTTGGATCAAGCATTAATAGATATTTGGTAGAAAAACACGCATTTTGATAAACTTCTAACAACTTCTAACTATACTGAGACCTTAGAACTTGTATCTCAAGGTGGGTGGCGCATTTACGTTGTAGATGTCTACGGGCTCCAGTAACCACTTAACACCAGGTAGGCCGTGAGCTCGTCCTCCCATCTAAGCAATAAAAAAATAAAAATAAAATGTAACGCCACGCATATGGCCTTTATATGGATAGTGGCGAGAAACCATTCGTACAAACAAAAACTCGTCATGTGCAATCGAACTTCCGATGATCCCGATCCACTAACGATGCTTTTAGGTACCTTGAGCACCGGTCATCGTTCTCGTCGAACCCGTCGCTTGCGACGAATGGCTCGGCGAGTTAATTAACCCACAGACACAGCCCACTGAGTTCCTCGCCTGATCTTCTCAGTGGGCCGCGTTTCCGATCCGGTAGTAGATTCTGCGAAGCACGGCTCTTGCTAGGGTTCGTGTTAGCATCGTCGTCAGGTTTGAGCCCCGTGAGCTCACCTACTAGTTAAGTTTACGCTGAAATACCCGCTCAAAGCTTAGGTAGGAAAAAAAATCCGATGATCGTTAAAATTGAACTGAAACATCGATGTTTTTCTCAGATGCTGCAGTGGAAGAGTCCAAGAAGGCAGCCGAGAAAGCCGCTGCTGACGCCAGCAATGCCGTCACCAGCACCGTGGACAACACTCTCAAGCGCGTCGAAGGAGCCGCCGACGAGGGTCTACGGAACGCGGGACAGGTCGTCGACGCCAAGATCAAGGACGCCGACAAGTACCTGAGCGAGAAACGTGATAACGTTAGTTTTGTGTATTCAGATCTTACTAGTGGTCCCGCAGTAGTCGAAATTCGACTATAAATAATTGAAATTATAAGTTTGAACATTATTATGGTTCTATTGTCAAAGACTATTATACTTCTATAGTCACAGATTGACATTATTATAATTGGAATTAATCAAATAAAATTTGAATTTATTTTAAATTCCAGTTGGTGACCGGCCTGTCATCGGCAGCTCACGATGCGTCCCAGAGCGCAGCCGGTCTGCTCAGCAAGGGTCTGACCGCCTTCCCCAAGTAGAGTGATCTGATTCAATTCTTCAACGCCCCAGCACCGAGCATTATGGAAAACTGACAGCAATTAAATAGGCTAAAAAACGTTGCAGCCAGTGACTTATATATAATGTTGCCAACGCTTAAAAGCATCCCCGACTATGCTTAGCGCTAAAACATGATTAAATAAATCCACAAATCACTTTAAAGTCATTGGAGTACAATAAACGTCATAATATATAACAATATTGTATATAAAAATATAATAAAAAATTCTGCAATTATTTATTTCATTAAATATCTATCTATCAAATAAACGTTCTGTTAGTTTTCCTCAAAACAAAATAAAACCACGTCATTATGTGTATACAGCACGTTATTATAAGTGTAATTTTTAATTTTAACATAGACCTTCGGCCACCAGTAGATCAGACCTTTTTTGCCATAATAGAAATCTCTTTGTTGAAACAAAGTGTTTTTTTTTTTGTTTTTCTGTTAACGACAAAGAAGCCTATTTGAGCAATGCAACTATTAAATATATTTTTTTACTTCATCAAACTTTTTACGTACCGGCAACGGTCTCATAGAGAAATAATTTTCAAATACAGAAATACCCATTACAAAATATTGATTTCGTTGTAAAAAAAACAATTTTACGAACGTTATAAATTTTTTAGTATTAGTATTACGTCACAAAAATGTAATCTCATTTCGGCCGATTATTCTAAGTGTATGTAGTCCTTAAGTTATATTTAGCATTTTCGTTGCATTTTATTCTAGAAATTTCACGAATGTTCTATGTAACAAAATACGCTGTAAAATGTAAAAAAATAAATAAAATTTGGTATTTTGATGATCAGCTTAGCTTTTTAGGAATTAAGAAGTTTCTCGTTTCTTATATTATATAGTAAATGCCTAATCTTTTTAAAAGTAATAATATGTCGATGTCCCATTGTGATAAAGCTTTGAGCCTAAAATATTACTGTTCAGTAGTATATTTTGTGACAAAAGTTTATAAATATACATATATATGTATATATTTTTCCCTACATTATTGAAAGATGGTTTGACAAAATTCTGCTTTTTATTTGTTTCATTTTACTAAATTTATATTCTTCTTGTTACGTAATGTTGGAAAAGTTTTGATTAAATTGCCATTTGTCAATTCAAGAAGGTTTGAAAACATATTATTTAAAAACACATATTATTGTAAATGTAATAACTTTATTTGTATGTTACTATGTGTTGTTTTAATAAACATATGCCATCCAAACATTTGTTTTCTGTTGAAGCTCCGTAGTCTTAGTGAAGATTAGGTTTTGTTTAAATAAAGCGATTTGGCACTTGTGTGCTTAATCCGAGTTTTTTAACGTTCTCGATAGCGTAAAAGTTATCAAAAATTTGTATGCAGTTGGAACAGCGCCCCTAGCGGCAAATGTAGACAAACGTCCCAACTCCATACAAAACTGAGCTACTTTTACGCTATCGAGAACGTTAAAAACTCACACTAAGCACACAGAACAAGCTTACAACTTACCTAGTGGTAAGTAATTATTATGGACATTGTGGATATTTCTACTTACCTAACTTCTGAGAGGTGGGGTCGAAGACAATTATATTGTATAATGGTAGTCCCAACATTCAAACAAAGAGAAATGACTGATTTGCTGCACCAATTAGTAAGGTGGTGGTAAACTACCCAAGTATGCTTCCGGCACACCCCACCGCCAGTAGGTTTTGAAGCATTAATGTGTTCCAGTTTGAAAAGTACAACCGTAGACGGCCAACACAATTGAGATCTCATGTCTTAAGTTGGATGGTAGGATTCACGTTATAATATGTACGGGTTACGGTAATCACTCGGTAACAAATGATCACAAATGATACTGCCCTGTCTGATATTCCTGTGATATTACTAAATTATATTGCCGCGTGCTTATATTGTGAGGGACGATGGATAACCTGAGGTATGTACGATTATGAACTAGTCCTCTATATAACATTCTAAGCGTATTGTTCTAAACAAACTTTTTGGATACTATTTCCTCATCTACCAAAATAACGAACAATTTTATTCTACCATTTTCTACCACCAGTTGCAAGGAAAAAGGACTATCGCAGGAATAATAAAACGTTTTCATGGCACTCAGCACTCTATACACGGCAAAGATTTCAGAAATGTTATACTAAAATATACCTAAACGGAACAAATTACGACACATTTTCTCTTTTTAGTTGTCTTTAAATCCATATTATCAATTCGTGTACGGTACCTAGTCTGTGTGTGATAAATCCTCCAGTAAATAAACATGGCGGGACTTGTAAGGTTAGGATACTCTTTAGCAAAAAAATCAATTTTATCCACCACTACTCGAGTTATATCAACTACAAACCAATTAAACATTAAAGAGAGTGAGTTATTATAGTCAATTTGATTACAAATTACATAATAACATAATCTACATACAGCTAATTTCGTTTCTAAAATAATTATTTTCAGTACGAGAACGCACTGAAGGAACTAATCTTGTTATTGAAGGAGTTACACTACCTTCACCCCGCACAGAACTGCTGGTAAGACCGCCAAATGTCACCCCACCGCTGCCGAATATAGATCTCTCGTTGACCAAACTTCCGTCTTCAGAGAAACCTCCATGTTATATGTGTGCATTAGGGTTGGACGTGAAACATACTGATGTACTTATCCTGAGTCAATTTGTAAGATCTGACGGTTGCATGCTACCGAAGCGCATCACGGGCTTGTGTAAAAGACAACAGAAAAAGATTGGAAAAATGGTTTCTATGGCGCAGAAAGCAGGTTTGTGGTTTCATTTGCTAATATGGTTACGTGTATGATATCTCATTTGTATGATTCTGCATCTTTTTGGCACTGAAAAGTAGCACTAGATAATTTTTATCAAACTTTACAGGTCTTATGATCAACTTAACTCCATCTAACTCTAAAAAAGATCCAACAAAAAGGAAAGAGTACAAGAAATTCAACACTTACTTTGATGAGACCACAATATTTAAGAAGAGGGAAATGCGGTGGACTGAGCGTTTCAAATTCAGGGCTAATGCTAAGTAGTTCTATTGAATTTATTATTATCTGTTAAAAATATAAGTGAATAAAGTAGTAGGTATATGGTAAAAGTGTTTTTAATTTTTCAGCGGTATTAAAATTTTTAACTGTCATTAGCTTAAATCATGTTAGACAGCAAATCGATGCCTCCAATGAACACTACTCTAACTCAAAATATTGAAATTTTCGTTTTTCACTCAAATCGCTTCACTATTTTAAAAGTATTACAAATCATTATTGATGGGGTTCGAAGCAAGAGTAAATCAGCTAGTTACGCAAAAAAAAACCATAAATATATCTGCAATAATGATTTTATCAACTTTTCGGTAGGCAGCGACTTGGCTCTGCCCCTGGCATTGCTGAAGTCTATGGGCGACGGTAACCACTCACCATCAGGTGGGCCGTATGCTCGTCTGCCTACTAAGGCAATAAAATATTTAAAAAAACTTTTTTCGTTTAAACTCTCCTCCTGTAAACCTACGAATTTGGAGTTAGCGTAGTGTTCACTGACGGCATCGAAATATAAAAATTGTTGTGTACATAAACAACCTATTGCAAAGTTAAACATATTTTCTTCCATTTTACTTTGAGCTAGCTTATTATTATCTCATCTATACTAATATTATAAAGAGGAAAGATTTGTTTGTTTGTTTATTTCGAATAGGCTCCGAAACTACTGGACCGATTTGAAAAATTCATTTTCCATTAGAAGCCGACATTGTCCCTGAAGAACATAGGCTACTTTTTAAAAAAAAAAAATTATTATATTTTTTTGGTTTCATGTGTGTTTTAATGTTTCCGAAGCGAAGCGAGGGCGGGTCGCTAGTCACACAATATTTTATTAAAGCACAGCTCAACATTATTTGAAATAAGAACTGATAGTTTAGGTATGATCAATATTAAAAACAATAATAACTGTTTTATTTTGGTGAGTGTGCCAAACTAGTGCATCAATTTTAACGACATTTGGTATGGAAATAGTATAAACCCTATCAAAGAATATAAATTTCCTTTCATACTACAGCCGAGTATGAGCTTCCACCCAGACAGAACGCTACTTACTAATTAATTTATAGTGATTTGATTAATCCAGTCATATTCATACAGAAAAATAAAACAAAACATTACTAAGAGAGCATACTTTATTAATATTTTCGTTGTTTATCATTAATTCAGGAACACTATGTTTCATTAATCATGCAAATTGAATAACACAGTACAAAAACTGAAAAAATATCAAATACATTTTAATTTTTAACATTTGTATATTAATTTATTACAAAGAAAGCAAAGAAATACAAAGAACAAACAAATAAATGCTATACATTTAAGATTCACACTGGAACGAATACACTGTTAAAAATTATACTAAACATTGTAACAATGTTAAATCAATGATGGATGTATTTTCAAACTAATGGATTTTCTAATGAGTTTCAATGATATTTTAAATTACCAGGTAACATACATTGCATTAATTTCTAAGACAAATATAAATTATTATTGCTTTAGTTGCAAAGGCATACCTTAAGGCAAAAAGTTAAGCTATGTATGTCAGTATGACAATATGTATACTTGACGTAGTATAAAACTCTTTAATGACAGAGGCAGTGCACACATTTGTGCCTCTGGTAAACTTAAATTATCATTGACGAAAATAATAATTTAAACCTTACTTTTTTATTTACTAAATAAATAATACCTAATTTTGTTATTTTTGTTAAATCTCTTACATTTTCAAACAGTCTAACGAGCCAATACGTATTTGGTTGTATATATCAATGACTCTGAAATCATAGCCTCTCATATAAATATAAATAACCAAGATCTTTGGGCGGATTCTCTGAGAGGGCAACCTGGAAGAAAAAAAATTGATTAGATTAGAGTGTACTATATTGTACATCAATCTAATAATAAAAACAAAAAATATTTTTGGGTTAAATCATTTCAATTTGTTCAATCATGTTAAAAATCTGTATACGAAAATTGTTATAGGTACATTACAAATCGTATATATTATGAATTGTATACGGTACTGGTATATGTCATTTTGTATTTTACTTAGACATCAGTGTTATCTGATATTTTTGTAAGACTAAAATATTTCTGTTATTTTATTTCATTTTTAGCAGCAAACTATCTTATGTGGCGTCATTTACTGTATTATGCATGATTCAATCTAACAAAGTTTGTCTCATTTTGGTATCAATGGAGAAAACGTAACAGATCGTAAGAATTCTGATAAACTAATTTATAGTATAAGGTACATTATTTTTGTTTAACAGCAAAATATTTATAGAATTCCTTTCTTAAATTATAGAAACGTTCATTTACTGTTAAGCAAAATGAAAATACACACCAACAAATACCAACCAATTGCTTTATTTGGGGGATAAGTTCTCGTCAGCATTCTTTTAAATTTTCTATTAACATACCTTATTGTCGTTGAATATGACCCATCTTCCTTCATGGAGTATGTGACACACATAATGACCAACCATTGTAGAAGTGCCCATATGGGATATAAATGCTATTAGTTTGTATTCTGAAATTAATAGATACATAAGATGAGTCGACTATTATCAAAGCCGGCAATGTGACTTTTGGACAATTATTCGTAAATCAGAAAAACGAATTATTAAATTTGTATTCCATTGGCAGTCACAAAACTCTTCTGAACAACATCTTAGATAAATAACAGGTTAAGTATTAACCACATTAACATTAATGCAGGTTTTGAACCGTATTCTTTGAAGGAGACGATTATATTCAAATCAATCTGTATTGACATATCAATAAATTTTTTTTGTCCAAATGCACAGATTGCCACCTTTTATAAAAAACGACTCAGATGTAGATTAGAAGATAACTATGGAAAGTATCATAGATCTTCGAGATATCTTTATAAGAAATGCAATATATATTTAGCTTTACTTTTACATAAAGTAAAAATTGTAAAATACAGCATCATTAGCTTGATGATGTTTGAGGATATGACATCATATAAGCCTGAATAAATGTTCAGATTTATAACGAAGATTATTTTAACATGTAAACATCAAGACTGATTTTATTGGTGATAGGACCTCTTGTGAGTCTGCACAAGTAGGTACCACCACCCTGCCTATTTCTGCCGTGAAGCAGTAATGCGTTTCGGTTTGAAGGGTGGGGCAGCCGTTGTGACTATACTGATATGAGTTCTAGGGAGAACTCATATCTCAAGGTGGGTGGCAGCATTCACGTTATATATGTCTATGGGCTCCGGTAACCACTTAGCACGAGGTGGGCTGTAAGCTCGTCCACCCATCTATGCAATACAAATAAAAATAAAACAGATAAATATATAAAACACTAACTTTCTGGTCCGTCCCTACATCCAAGTGTCCTGTCAGGTCCCGGGGTGGGTTCGTCCAGGTCGAGTTGATCAGCGCGACTGAAGATCCAGTCAAGCGCTCGTGTGACGTCACCGCCCGTGGCCCCAAGCGCGCGGACCACCTGAGCCCGAGTGAATCCCATACTCATTATCTGCTCCACGCTTGCTTCATCAACGTTGGCACCGACGGCCGCATCTGTACGTTGTAAATTATTATTAAAGGTGTCAAATAATTAAACCGGGCTCTGGGTTTTACCTATCCGTACGAAGTGGCCACAGGTAGAACTCATATCTCAAGGTGGGTGGCGAATTTACGTTGTAGATGTCTATGGGCTCCAGTGACCACTTAACACCAGGTGGGCTGTGAGCTCGTCCAACCATCTAAGCAATAAAAAAAAAGTACTTTCATTTTTAAAAGCTTTTGAATAAGCTGGTATGAATCGTCATCAGGTTTGAGCCCCGTGAGCTCACCTACAAAAGTTAGGGTTACGCTGACATAGCCTCTCAAGGCTCTCAGCTTAGGTAGGAAAAAAAAAAAAAAAAAAGGTATGAATAGAGTATTGATCGTTTTCGTTTCTTGTCTGTAGTTGTTAAAACTTTACTATAACTTTAACTAAAATAATAATAATGAAATGAATACTAAAATTTAAGTAGAATTATGGACAAATTGTTAAGCTGTACCAGTTGCAAAACTACGTGGGTAGGTGTATAAATTGTATTATACTTATATATTTACAAAAAACCTAGCAATATTAGATAGCTTTAAAGACGTACGCAAAACAGGCGGTAAGCTGAAGCCTCTACATTCGTTAGTTGCAGTTTAAAAACATACCCGACGGCTTAGAGCCAGGCGGTTCAAACTTATGTTCAAAGTCCCAATCGGTCATGTGTTCCATGAGCCAGTTGGACGCGGCTTCGATACCAGAGTTGTTGGTGTAGTACAAAGATTTCTTGCACGCTTCCACCGGGAACCCCATGTCGAGCTGTCGAACGAAGCATTTTATTACTTTTAAAACTACAAACATGACAAACTGCTTAAAAACGATTCTTAATTATCTCATCTGTTATAGTCATATCAGATACTAGCTGTACCCGTCCGCTTCGCTGGGCATTTAAAATTAAAATTATTATTTCTCACCCCCACAAAGATTCTCATCATTAACGCCCCCGCATCTGGTGTAGGGAGTCCAACACTCATATTAATTAACCTATCCATTAAGTATATGTATTTTCTACATGGATACCAAGTTTCAAGTCAATCGGATGCATGGTTCAGTAGTTATAACGGAACATCCGTAAAAGCCACTGTAGATTTACATATTAGTATAGATAGATACAGGTTTATAGACATCTTTGGCAGGAACAGAGGCGACACAGTGCTCTGGAATGGTTGACCTCCAATAGGGGCGGCGATCACTCCTAGTATACGCCTCACCAGCGTTCGCAGGCAACTACTAATGTGAACTAACCATATTAGAATTCAGTTGAAAGATCAATGTCTTGATCCGATGGGTTCATACTATCCTAATAAACGGAATACGTCATTGTCAATCCGAAACAGGCAATTCAATGGTACTGACGCGCGTGAACACAAAACCCAGCCAAAAAGTAGCATTACAAAAGGATGAATTATGAGGAAAGTCGAGAACTAAACTGATTGGCATTAAGGTTAATTATTGTTTTATTGCTGGCCGTACCGTTACTATGTATGTAAAGTGTGTTACGGCTGTCACACGCTCCAGACTATACATACAAACATCAACTGTGGTTGATGTTTATAATTTCTTCATCCTACTGCGACAAAAATAAATTCGTTGTTGATTTTTAAGTTATTAGGATTAGAATTTTGAAATAAAAGGGATCACAATAAGATATGTTTCAATCCCACATTGAAGCTATCAGAATCAAAGACTCTGTTAGAGAACAACGGAACTGACCAGTTGTGACAGTAATACTTCATCGTATGTAGGAGCTGGGGTGTCAGGGGATGCCTCGGGCAGCTGCTTCTCGTCAGGCTGCAACCCTCGTCCACGAAGGCTGCTTAGATCCACCTGTAGTAATGTAAAATAAATATTTATTAAGAGTTATAACTAGCCAATTAAAATATCAGTTTGAATAAATACAGTCGTTGACCCCCAGTAATAAAGATGATTCGCTGAAGGTTCACACTATGAGATTAAAATATTCGATATGGCATCTCATTAATTTCTGCATTTTTGTAGCGGTGCCAGTAAGTACCTTCCGAATGTTAATAATAAATTATAATTTATAAGATTTTCATAAATATAATGAAATTAACCTCCCAAGGCATGTCCACGGCCACGTCAAGTTTTGCAGGGGTCCAATCTTCTTTGATAGTAAACTTTTTAAGTTGTATCAGGAGGTAGTCAGGAAACGTCGCTAGTCGAGTTATTCTGAAATGAGACAAGTACTTTTATGAATAATGGTTTCGAATATGTACTTTGAGTGTGTTCACTCACGTAAGGCGGTCCGCGACAACGTGGTGCGGCTAAAGGCACTTTTTTTTTTATTGCTTATAAGGTTGGACTAGCTCACAGTCCACCTTACTGGAGCCCATAGACATCTACAACGTAAATGCGCCACCCACCTTGAGATATAAGTTCTAAGTTCTCAGTATACTTACAACGGCTACCCCACCTTTCAAACCGAAACGCATTATTGCTTCACGGTAGAAATAGGCAGAGATCCTACCACCAGTAAACGGTACGGCACGGGCTGTAGTTGAATTTGGGCTACTCATTCTTCCTCCAATTTTTATAAAATTAAATTAAAATAAAAAATTGGACGCCTACGATGGGCAGGATGCCAATACAACTGCTATATGGCAAACCAGAGGGCCGCAGAAGTCGTGGCAGACCCAAACTCCGATGGTTACATGGTGTAGAGCATGACCTCAAAGCTATCGGTGTCAGGAACTGGAAGGAGAAAGCCCTGAGCATAGCAGTCTGGAGAGACATACTGGACCAGGCTAAGGCCCACCCTGGACTGTAAGGCCTAAGATGAAGATGATAATTCTTCCTCCAAATATGGTATCTGACAATCCCTAGTTGCAAACGCGATGCACAGGATGTCGTCATTATGAATGTTATGTTTATATGTTAAGTTAAACTACCAATTATTTGATCGCACGGAAACATATGATGTGATTCGGTATATTATTCAAACTTATACTTTAAAAATCTCACTCTTTTAACTCAGTTTATTTATATAAATATTTTACAACTTTCTTGTTATGCTGACAACAAAATGCAAATCTTGCAGGAGATATGTTCAGCCAAAAGTCGGTCGGTGGAATGTCTTAATTGAGAACTTGTTTGTAAGATTCTTTAGAGATATTAGTGCAATTCAAATTTCACATTGCGGTGGATATATTCTGACCTCCCAGCATTTTCGACTCACTTATGTGCGGTGACTTTCTTGTTTACAGCACTACTGAAGAACTGCTCAATTGTCTCCTCCCTCATGAAACTCTCCAAGCAGGCCTTGAACGGAATGTGTGGTCTCACCACCAGGGCCGGATCTCTGTAAAAAGTTTACGATATTGTACAGGTAATGTCTAGGCAGTACTGTGTCCTTGCCAGTATCACCAATGTCGTTACGTCAGAGCAAAATAATGCAGTAGTCATTCTCTGTTAAATTGGCACAACGAAACAGAAATATAAACTAGAGCTGAGTAATTAAATTGACAACAAGTAAATTAAGCTTGTTAAGTTAAAAATAACATTAACATAGTTAAGATGGATTCTGTAATTTATTTTCGTTACAACTACACACAGTGAAAAATAGCAGTAACAAACACCTCAAGCACCGGTCACCATTCTCGTCGAACCCGTCGCTTGCGACGAAGGGCACGACGAGTAAATTAACCCTCAGACACAGCCCACTGAGTTTCTCAGATTTGGCTAGTTTGATAGCTATATAGATATTTGTAGATTTGGAAGTCCAGAGAAGGTTTAAAAGGTAGATAAATATGAAAAGGCTCGGAATTAACTAAAAATAACAATTTTGTTTTTCCTTTGACGTGTCCCCCGCCGGACGGATCCTTTTTGTTAGTTTTAAGTTTATTTTACACAAAAGTTTAGGTCTTTTATTTATCGATTGAGGCACAAAGTCTGCCGGGTCAGCTAGTTCACAATATATCGACGCTTGAAAGGCAAACGTGACTAAGCGACAATAACTGCTTTGTACATAAATGATAGGCAATAACCATATTCGATACGCTAAAAAAATATATTTCTAGGTCTATTAAAATCATTTCAATCCTACAGCTAGATTCGTTAGAATAAAAAAATTTTCAGGTATTTCAACTCTAAATCAGTATACTGTAAAGTTCACGCATTGTCGCTTAGTCACGTTTGTCAAGCGTCGATATATATGATACAAATGTTAATGACTCACAATCTCTGACCACTGGCTTCGGCCTGGGCCCGTCTGGCCTCGTACTGCTGGACCTGCTCCACGTTGGTGGCAGCGGAGAGGGGCACGGGCAGCGGCAGATGATGTTCGGCTCTCGTGGTGTACCTCACGCAGTTCGACTCCGAGCACTTGATGCGCTCCTCCACTGCGAACTTCAAGCAGTCCGCAGGGTTCGGCTTGTGACGGCTGTTTCGCTGTTGATTAGATTTTAACATGCACTCTTCGATATTCATACTATTAACAAAACGGGTCTAGGACACACTAACACGAAACACAGTTAATTTAAACCAGTAGAACTATAAATATTATATTTATCGAAGATTTCATATTCATGTTGTACTTACTACTTACTATCAGATCTAAGAAATAGTTTTTAGCTACCAAATTAATTCGTTATGCTTTCATTTCATACTTATACATCGTATATTTACTTACAAATTATGCATCATGTATCTATATAAATCTACAGTGGTTTTTCCGGATGTTCCGTTATAACTACTGAACCATGCATCCGATTGACTTGAAACTTGGTATCCATGTAGAAAATACAATTGATATTACGGCACATTTGTTGACATTACAACAAATGTGCCGTAATATCAATTGTTAAAATACATTTCTAACATATTATATATTATTGACATAAATTATTAATTATAGTTGCTTATTATGTATACATTTTATGGCAAATAAAAAAAAATAAAAATTAAATGAATAATATCTAATGTAATGTACCTAAATATGAATTACGGTTGTTAATAAAGGCTTCTTTATCTTTATCCTTATCTATATATTAATACGTGAAACAAAAACTTTGTATCCCTTTTTACGAAAATTGGGCGGACGGAGGAGTATGAAATTTTCCACACTTATAGAGAATATAGAGAAGAAGTGCACAATGCTAATATTTTTTTAAAATAATGCATAAAAGATACATTAAATCAATAAAGAAAACATTACACACACTACATACCATGTATTTGACGCACACACGTATGCATACTATTTATTGTCAAATTTTTGTTCTTGACGTCTGTTGTCAAATCGAGATTAAATATTGTTTGTCTTTGTTCGTATTTTTTATAGTGTAGTCTTGGCGAAATTTGTGATTATAGAAGTATAAAATACAATCATAATAGTGTACAAACTTACAATTCCAATTAATTATAGTCGAATTTCGACTACTGCGGGACCACTAGTCTTATTATGTTACCTGTAGGAGCGTCAAGAGATGCAAGTAGAACTCGTGCGCGTCCTGCTGCCGCTTGGTGGCGAACTCCGGGTGGTGCTTCCCGACGAGCTGCCGGTACATGTGCGGGCTCACCCCCAGCTGCCCCCCCTCGGGGTCCGGGGTCGAGTACCGCCCCGACAGCAGACCCACGCCCAGCTTTGCACTGCAAACGACGATTAATTACAAACATATACATATTGTTATGCGCTGGGTTTCGGGATAAATAAAATTTCTACCGAAGTATAAATTAGAGCTGTGTTAGCACTTAGAACACTTAAAACAGACAAACACTTTAAAATTCTCAATTCGGTTCGAGTAGTTCCGATTACTAAGGTCGAGACGAAATCGCTAGAATCGTCGAGAGACAATAGACGGCATTGTACTTCTCGAGCGTTCTATATGTTACTAGATACTTCGATATTCGCTCAGCCACTCGGCGACAATGGCGTTACTCTTACGGGCGTAATAATATGTTTAGGTGACATTCACTAGAGTTCACACTAATTAATGGTAGTAGGATGTCTTGTGAGTCCGCACGGGTAGGTACCACCACCCTACCTATTTCTGCCGTGCTGTTATAAGTGAGACCTTAGAGCTCATGTCTCAAAGTGTTGTAAATTGTTATGTTGTAGATGTCTATGGGCTCCGGTAACCACACAACACCAGGTGGGCCGTGAGCTCTACCACCCATCTAAGCAATAAAAAAATAATAACATAAAAGACACCACGTGACAAAGACTCACGTCTGAACATTAAAATCGTTGACCGGATCTTCGGGGAAGGTGGCGAATATCTCCGGAGCCCCCTCCACGTAGCGACGCACGAAGTCGGGCATTCGGAACATCACCTGAAACAAATAATATTTGCAGTTGTAAATTTATTATTCACTATACAATTTCGTTTAAAAAAAATACTATCTCTATAAAGCAGGCCTGGGCAAATGCCGGCCCGCGGGAGAATTTTGTCTGGCCCGTGAAGCATTGTATATATTATTATTAAAAACACAAATATTAGTTTTTGTCTACCGCTCTTTTCAGGGCCTTCTATTCGAAAATATAATTATGATAATTGAACAATAACAGTATGTATAATAGTCGCACAATATAAAATTAGAAAAAAACTGTTTTGCCCGAGGTCAAATATTGATCAGCAATGTGGCCCGACTATCAAATCATTTGCCCACCCCTGGTATAAAGGGACGAGAAGTGATATTGTTTGGAGAGAACGACAAAGGTAAGATCTTGCACTGAGCGTGTGGTTTTGCTGCGCAGACCGCGTCTCTCTGCCGAACTTGTATTTATGAGAACTTATCTTGAGAATGTCGTTAGCGGGTTTCTGCTGTATGATAGCTACTGATGCAAATTAAGGCGACGCACTTTATTTGTATGAGTTTAATTTTTTGTTACAAAATTTATCTGTCTGTCTCTTTGTACAGCTTTACTATCATCGGTCAGTAATAGAAGTTACCTTTTTCACTTCTATAGTATCTTTTAGCTAGTGTAGGTGGGTAAATTAGCTCAGACTATTTAACACAAAGCAGTTATAGCTCTTAGTTTATCAAATACATATTTTTTTTAAAGTTGATCCTGGTCAAACTATTAGGCCAGAGCAATAAAATTATCTTATTGTATTGTCATTAATATATATGCTAAGTTTCATGTTGAACAGACAATTAGAATTTGGTGCAAATTATATTGAAAGTTTTCATTGCCCAAACAGATTGTAACTGAGACTTTAGAACTGATATCTCAAGACGGATGGCGCATTTACGTCGAATTTGTCTATGGGCTCCAGTAACCACTTAACACCAGGTGGGCTGGGAGCTCGTCCACCCATGTAAGCATAAAAAAAAAGATTCTAATCAATTGGATAAAAGCGTGTCAAAGTGTCAATGACCTGTACGACGCTGTTGATGTAACAAGAGTTTCCCAAGTTGTTGAGTCCAGTGAGAGCGGGCCCGTGCAGTGGTCTTAGATCACTTCCAGATTCTTGCAAGGTATTCCATTCTCCCGAACGCTGGTTCAGCTCGAGCTCTAATTCCACCATAGATTTATCTGTCTGAAAAATTATATCATGAGAATAGGGATGGCAGCAAATAAATTATCTATATATTAAAATAATATGTGAAGCAAAAACTTTGTACCCCTTTTTACGAAAATTGCGCGGACGGAGAAGTATGAAATTTCCCACACTTGAAGAGAATATAGAGAAGGAGTGCAGAATGCTAATATTTTTTTTAAATTGTGCCTTATTAATACTTTAAAAAACACATTACACACACTACCATGTATTTGACATACACACACATATATATATACTCTTTGTTTATTGTCACTTTGTTATTGCTTCAAGTCTGTGGGCAAATTGAGAATAGGTTAATAGGTATTGTTTATCTTTATATTTATTTGTCTATAGTGTAGTCGTAATCTGTGATTACAGAAGTATCTTTGAAAATAGATCCTTAATAATGTTCAAACTTATAATTTCTATTAATTATAGTCGAATTTCGACTACTGCGGGACCACTAATAACAATGAAAAACTTTGCAAAAAATTGTTCCAATGTTGCTTAAGTCTCAAGAAACATATAGAGGTTTGGCTGTGCAAAAATATTTGTGTCTATCGAGCATACCTTCTGCAGCTGCTGTACATTGATCCCAAAGTGTTTGAGGTGATCAGCGAGAAATGGGTCTTCCACCATATCATCTTCAGCGTACGAAAAAACATCTCCTTTTCCTTCAGCGGTAATGGTTCCCAGCTTGACAGCGAGTGGATAGCCTGTCTCTCTGTAGTGTTCTACCTGAAATAAAATGCAATCTATATATTATAAGGAGGCAAACACATAACATTTGAATACCATTTTCTGAACTGTTCTAAATAGTAAGCGGGTGAATGAGTCACCGGTCATTGGTTTCAGGTAGTGGTGGCATTAGTGAAGATCATAGACATCACAACGTCAACCCCGCCATCTAGACAGTTAAAGACTCAATTGTAGTTAACCCATGACTACTTGATACTTCGTAACCGAATCGTATTTACTACCCATACAGGTTTGCAATACATCCTATCACCAGTACATGTCAGTTGGCAATCACAGTTAGTTAATATCGACGGATAGAAATTTTAGTAAAATACAAATAAAAAACGTTAACATCAATGACTTAGAAAGCAAAATGTATTAAATAAATATATAAAATAAGTAAACTTGAGGGTGACAATTAAAAAGTGGTTTACAATTTTCAACCTAATTTTTCTGGCAATAGAGAGAGATTATTGCACATAAAAAGGTGGACAGGACTAAAATGAATATTTTTTAAATTAAAAGTTAAAGAATACTTTTTAATGTGAAGGCATCACATTCAAAAGTGCTTCCAGTAGATATAAGTGCATTTGTACTTACAGCATGATCATTCCCTCCGGTGCCATCGAAGAAGCGACGTCCGCAAAGTATGGACCCATCAGTCAGGTTCAACCAGAGGTTATTAGTCAGGTCACACTTCTCACATTTCCATCCAGATGGAGGTATACGGATACCATTGTCCAGCTGTTTGAGGTTAACAGAGTGTCTGGAAGAGTATTCAGTTAAAATTTAGTAAAATAGTCATTGGTACACAGTAGTTTGGCTGTGTCTGATAGACATCAGATAACCAGGTGGACATAAAAAGAAATTAAGTTCAAATTTTATTTTAAAAAACTCTTACACAGAAACTTCACGTTTTTCACCATCCCAGGTGCCTTGTAATGCTGCCAATTCTGCGATTTTGAATGGTGATTCTGCATCGATAACAGCTTGAACTGATTTCTTTACCTGAGAATCAAAACTTCTACATATAGTATTTATAACTATAGTATTTAAATTGCATTGTTTTATAAGAAATTACATTATCTGTACATGGTGTGCTGTGTAATAATATGTACTATATATAAAAAGCTTGAAACTTTACTCGATTGATTTGAACAACTTACAGGTTCTGGTAAATTAGGATCAGGCCATGGGAATGTGTGAAATCCTGGTAGCACCACCACACTGTGATGATCAGTGTATGTAAATTTAGGTTTTCCACATTCAGGATCAAAGCCTCCCTCAACTCCTATGGCGAGCCTGGTGATCTTCTTCTCGGGACCATCGCCTGTTTGCTCTGGTTCAGGGATCTGCAATAAAAACATAAAAAAATTTATACATTTTAGAGGGTTTTTGTTGAGTGTTCGAAAGGTAGTGGATATAATATCTTGGAATGATACTAAAGTATTGAGCTCATGAATTATGGAGAGCGTTTTTTTAATTTTGCTTAGATGGTTGGGTGAGCTCACAGCTCACCTGGTGTTAGATGGTTACTGCCCCACCCTTCAAACCAAAACGCATTACTGCTTCACGGCAGAAATAAGCAGAGCGGTGGTAACTACCCGTGCGGACTCACAAAAAGTCCTACCACCAGTAATTATGCAAATTATAAATTTGCAGGTTCGATTTTATTACAAGATGTTATTCCTTCAACGGGGGAGGTCAATCGTGACCATTTGTAAAGTACGTATTTCATTGGTACCAGCCTGCGGGATTCGAACACCGGCGCATCGCTCAATACAAATGCACCAGACGTCTTATCCTTTAGGCCACGACGATTTCATTTAATTTAGTTCAATCCGACCCTTGGAAGACACAAGTTTGCACATTAAATGCGAATAAAGACCAATTTATGAAGCGCTGCAATTCCAGAGTGCCTGCAACCATTCGAGTTACTGGGATTCTTCAGCATGAAATAGCACCGTGTTCCATATCCGTCATTTGGCACGTAACGTGAAGTTGGCTTGAATATTGTTGCGAATCCTTAGCAGAGCGAAGGGATACTTTACGCCTGCACAAATACTTTTCCTTTACAATGCATAGGTCCGAACTCGTGTGTACTACTACTGGTTAAGGAGGTTTCCCGAATACCACCTACTTGATTCCTTACAGAAAAGACCAATTTTGAAGTTCAGGAAGTAAGGATGTCGTTATATTCGAATTCCTAATATATATATTTTTAGACCGGTCTTTGTGGCGAAGCTTGGGGGAGGCCTATGTCCAGCAGTGGACGTCCATGGGCTGATAGGAGGAGGATATTTTAGTTTTACAATTATGATGTTTATCTGTGAACCACAACAATGTCAAAAACTTACTGGTTGTTTCTCTCTTCTGATATGTAAGAAGACGGCGTTTCCGGTTTTCTGGAAATACTGTTCAACGTAATTGCGCCCGAATCCCAAGAATGACACCAGGGACACATAGAGACCCGTCTCGGATTCCTGTGAAAAGTAAATATATATAATGTAACTAGTTTCAATGTGAATATGGAACTATCCATCGAATTTATATTGCTATAGTATGTGCTGTGCATTTGCTTAACAAATTTATGAATTTTAAGTATGCCTTTCACTCAGGAAATGGAAAATCAATATTTTATCTGCCTTATGCTGATAACAAAATAAAAAAGCATACAAACACCCCTATAACAATTTGCATGTAGATAATGTAGCATAGGGGTACCTGACACACTTGAAATTCAAACTTCAAGACAGAAACACTAAAAATGTCTCTTGCCATTGATTTGTATTTGGGAACGTTTTTAGTATTATGTGGATTTGTTCTGAGCCTTGTAAACTTAAAAAGGCTGATAAAAGAGAATAACTTGCTTCCTAAAGTATTACTTTCAGAAAATTTAATACTAATCTGTATCGGCTTAGCTTTTATTACCCGTTTTATACACAACATGAACCCTAGTGATGTTACAATTAGTGACATTCAAGAGAAAATATCAAATAAATATAATTCTATGCATTGTGGTTTTCCAGCTGTCTTGACAAGTTACGGGCCGTTAATAGTTTCTTTAGTGAATAGTTTTCTAAGTTTACTAATAGACAACTATATGCACTACAGAATTTTAGCTGATGCAAAGAAAAAGGAAAACGAAGACACTGTACAAGAAATAGGAGAAAATTTACACAATGAAGAAACATCCTGCTTCAGAGTTACAACATTTTGTAAGGAATATGTCTCTTATATCATGATAGCTGGACAATGGACCATTCCTATTGTACTCGCATTATCAATGTACCCAGTCAATACCAAAGAGAAAGTATTGAGTGAAGTACGAGACTTAGATACTTTATGTATGAACATGATGGATTTAAGGAATGATAACTGTTCATATGAAGCATTGTCAGACGATTTACGAATCTCAATTTCTACAGAAAACTACTTAGAAGTATATGAAAACCTATCTAATGTTGGAAACACATCAGACAATATTCAATCTGTGTTAAAAAATATTTATGACATTATATTGAATTTTAATAATGATACAGTATCGTTTAATGTCACAAGTGCTCCGTTAATACGAAAACCAAAACAATTCTGGAAATGTAGAAAAGTGTGTTATTTAGAGAACAAAAAGCTGCTTGTGTATATGTTTGTTTTGGTAATGATAAGTTTCTTTGTACCAATAACCGTTTCCACTATTATATTAACCAAAATTCATGTTATGGCTATTAAAAGACCAAATATCAAGACATATGTAAGCAGGGAATTATTGTACAACATCTTGTTCTGGAGTCCAGTTGTGTTAGATACGTTAATGTCCATTATTTTATGTTCATACTCAATGAACGGTACGAGAACGTCAATTTTTAATGTGGTAGCCAATGTTTATCAAGCAATCAAGAATTTTATGAACACAAAATACTTTAAGGGGAACACAGTAAATCCAATAGTTTAGTTAAATTTTATCAAATTGAATGTATTTAATTTTGTTTTTCAGCACAATGAGGTTTTCAGTTCATTAATTATATAATTTTATTTAGAATTTCTACCATATTACTATTGTTATGGGCATAAATAGTATTATTTATAGTGCTGTTTATAATTGTCTTTTGTTCTAAATGGATGTTTATAAATTATTTAGTTAGAACTGTAGATGTGTGCTCGTGATGATTACCACATATGATGAAAGCAATTGCCAGAATAAACAATTTCTGCCGTAAAGGAATGGACAGCTATTTTTAATCAGAGTTATTATACTATTTCTGGTCAAATAAATCTAAACGATTTTTTATTTATTTTGGGAATTCCTCTTTCTTATCCAAGTAATTAAAATAATATTATATGTTACTTTCACAAAACTACAATGATTGAGAGTTATTGACCAATTAATATTTTATGCAGCTTAAAATAAATTTATATACAATCATAGTGAATTAGAATACGGTACAAACAAAAATCGCGATCAAGGATCATAAATAACCAACATTAAAAAATCTCAGCAGCTGCCATGGGCAATAAACAATAAAACTAAATATCATTGGCTTAAATTATTTGTCAATACAATTTGTAAAAGCTTTCATTATATTGTAAGTCAATTATTATCAATATGATACTGTGAGGTAAAGATTTGGTGAAACTTCGTGTTGGTGTGTACATACTTATGTACAACCACATATTCAATTTTCATGAAATAAATTGCGGCCTCTACACGTTTGTATTTTTTCGTTTTAGAAAATAAATTAATTGATAGATGAGGTAAAACCATTAAATACAGAGGTTAGAAAAAAAAATGCAACTCACCGGGTTGTCAAAAGAATATACACATTCGTCTTTGTACACAAGCTGATGCGGTCCTGGCAATTTAATTTTAGATAAATGAGACGTTAATAAGCTTAACGATGCCATATCGATAACGGTGCTTTAAGGATTCTATCAATAGCTAGAGAAATTTAATTTTTTTGTTAAAACTTCTAATATTTAACCTGACACGGCGTCGCACTAAAAATACCTTCTTTACAGTAAAGGCCTGGATTCTAGTCTTTTAAGCCAAGTCTTGTAGCGCAGCGAAATAAAACGCACTACATTTTAATTTGGGAAACTAAATTACTATGATGAATTGACATGCAATTGAATTAAATTAGATGATAATAATAAACCATATACATAAAAAAGTTATAATTTACCGATGATTTAAGTGATGGCACTAAATTTTTTTTGATAACAGTTGCTGCAATTGTTGCTTTCTAACCTGAATTTGTGTAGTCATATCTAGGTAAAATGGTAATTTTTGCAGTACATTTTATCAACAAATACACAAAGTCACCGTTTACTGGAATCTTTAATATCAAGTGTAATAACTAATAACTATATAGTGGAGTACTCTGGGGATCCTAAGGATTTAACTAGAACTCCGGCTATCCGAGTACTTGAATACACAAGTATTTGACCTAAGCTGGATCTAACTTGACGCACTCCTGATGGTTACATTTTAACCAATTTCAGTACTGTTGTACGCCACTAGTTCTAAGTTCTAACGCTAGCGGCAGCCAAAGCATAAACCATGTATCCGCTAAATCGTCAGAGTTCGAGGAAGAGTTAGCCCATATTATTAGATGTATTGCTGAGCGGCTCTTTTCAGTACCTATACTATCATTCGTCAGATATTAGCAATTAGCAACCT
This sequence comes from Bombyx mandarina, assembly GCF_030267445.1. Taxonomy (NCBI): domain Eukaryota; kingdom Metazoa; phylum Arthropoda; class Insecta; order Lepidoptera; family Bombycidae; genus Bombyx; species Bombyx mandarina. The sequence continues at coordinate 12,671,901 of NC_143215.1, read as the reverse complement.
CCCTGACCTGACCTTTTGGGTTGAGTCCTCAAATTTGTGCACCCGTCCTGTTGAAGCTGCAAAAGGCTACAAGCATCCTACATCCCAAAAAAACTCTGACGCGATACGGAGCATCATTAATTTGAACTTTGAACAATTGCATTGTAGAGACTAGAGCAAACCGAGTTTGAGAATTAAACATTGACTAAGCCTATAGTCGGATTTTTTATTAGACGAAGTCAACAGACGTTTACCGTGTTGTCAGTTTTTGATGAAATAAAAATAGTGTTGTGACAAAGTGAACGATTGAAAAAACTCCTGAATTAATGAAATTGCCTCGATTGTCTAGTGAATAGTTGGTGTGCCGAATTGCCGATATCGGGTACGGGGTTCGAATTTTAGGCGTGCTTTCTACATACCAACGAGTTTTCGACGAAATATTATGTTCCTATAGTATCTACCTGTACTGAATACCGAGTGTTTTAAACATTAAGAAAAAAAATTGCGAGGAAGCTTGTAAGACTGTCTTATTTCCAATACATCATATAGTTGAAACTATAGATGTATAAAATATAACAATTAAAGGTAGGTAATGAAAATAAAAAAACTGATTGTAGTTACATACTACTAGTAACATATATTGGAGCACTTTAATACAATTTTATTGTAAAATATAAATAATATTCTTTTATAGTTTGAAATTAATGATTAACTCTTCACACTCATTGTTCATTCATGTGATTGAACGAGAACTGAACGCATCACTATTACTTTAAATATAGCAACATTATTTCACAAAGTGACATTAGCTACTGTCAGCTGGCTTCGTCTAATTAAAAATCCGACTATAAATTAGTCAATAGTCTGTGCCATAGATTATACACTTAATATATTAGAGGTCTGTGCTCTAACTTTGCAGTGCTGACTAGTGGAGACAATTATTCAAATAAATAAAAAATATAAAAAATAAATAAAGGAATTACATAAATAAAATGGTTTTAAAACTATATTATGATTTAATGTCGCAACCTTCGCGAGTACTCTACATATTATTAAAAACTATGAAATATGATTTCGAGCCGAAATATGTGAATTTACGAAAAGGTGAGTATTTCTACGTACATTAAAATAATAATTTCTCTATTATTATTTGCCTATTACAAAAAATAAGTAAAAAGTACTTACCAAATGAACTTTGTAACTTACGCATAATCTGTTTTTTTTTTTAATTTAAAAAAAATAGTATTCATTATTTAAAGTAATGTTTTTTTCTTCATATTCAATAAGTATGATTTAACAAAATGCAATGGGTATCTTTCAATATAATTAGAATAAGTGTCCTGCAAATGGATTATACATAACATGTACCTAGTTGCAGTCTTTAATTACTGTATAATACAATGGCTGTCTCATTCAAGCTGAATGACAAGAGCTTCAAGGTAGAAATAGGTAGACTGGCAGTAACTGTCAGTGCTTGCACCTCTCAGGAGAAATTAAGTACCTAGCTTAATCAATTTTACACACTTGATCTTTGTTGTTGAAGTTGTTCATGTACTTATTAGTTATATCAGAAAACTATAGCATATACTTAATAAGGATTGAAGCTGCCTCAGGTGTATTACCCAACTGCAAATTATATCGAATCAAAGCTCTTAATTCTAAATAAAATTAAACAGTTTGACTTTAAAAGTATGTACTCTTTTTTTTTAAGCGGAACACTATTCAGAGGATTTTACAAAAGTTAATAGAATGCAGCGAGTACCAGTTATAGATCACAATGGCTTCATTTTGACTGAAAGGTAAATTAAAAAAAAATATTCTGGCATAACACTATTGTTTGAAGAATAAGATGGGTACTCTACTCCGCAGAGTAACCAATAAAAGGCAATAATATAAAAAAAAATTAGTTGAATCATTCATAATTTTGTCACAAATTTAATAATAATGGTTTATTTTCCAAAGTTGTGAATTATTTTTTTATTGCTTAGATGAGTAGTGTTATGGGGCTAATGAATCCCATGAATATCAACAAAGTAAATTCTGCCGTCATCCACCATGAGACACAAATCTAAGTCTCAGTTCTTACAGAACGACTGCCCCACTCTTCAAACTGAAATGCATTATTGTTTTACAGCAGAAATAAATAAGTTGGTAATACCTACCTCCGCAGGCTTATGAGGCATCCTACCACCAGTAAAAATGCTACTTTATGTAAGGAATTGGTTGATAAGCTTGAAATCCATTGGTGGTGTCGTCTAAATATCTAAAATATCTAATTTAAAATATCATTTAATATATTAAATATATTCTCATAGCATTGCAATACTGAAGTATTTATCTCGAGAGAATGTCATTGCTGAGAGTCTTTACTCTAAGGAATCCAAGCTTCAGGCCAGGATTGAAGAATTCCTTGAGTGGCAACATATAGGTCTTCGTTTGCACTGTGCCATGTATTTCAGAGTTGTGGTAAGTTATTGTGATTGATTATGAGTTTTGTCTCTTTGAATTTTTTTTTGTGAATAATTTTTTAATAATTGAAAAAGCAACAAAATTCATTTATTTTTACTTTTATTGGTTAGATGGGTGGACGAGCTCACAGCCCACCTGGTATTAAGTGGTTATTGGAGCCCATAGACATCAACGACGTAAATGCCTCCACCCACTTTGAGATATGAGTTTTAAGGTCTCAAGTATAGTTACAATGCCTGCCCTACTACTACTACCACCAGCAAAAATTAATGACATGTTTAATTTTTGGTATTTGTTAAATATTATAAATTATTTATTATTATTTATTTATATTACATAGCAGCAAGCATGTTTGTTAAGGACATTACTTGTATCACCCATTATATTAAATATAAAATATGTTTTTTTATTGGTTTTGATGTAATGAAAAACTTAAGGAAATTTGTTTTTAAAATAAGCTACATATTATTTATATTATTGTTTTTCTTAAAAAAATGCAAATGATTTATTTTATAAGAACATCTTAGTTAAATTAAAGTTGTTAAGTTCACATGGTTGTAAGCTATGTATCATACATATAAATGAACTGCAGTATTAACGTCAGTGAAATTAAGCATAGACTAATTTTGCTACTTGCCGAAAGATGGCGCTACACTACGAAACTTTCACTATTTGGTTATGACTTTTAGATTAAAAACATGAAAAAAAATATAAAAAATTAAAAAAATATTTCTTGTTTAGACATTATTCAGCTTTTTATTAATTTAAAGTATATTAAGGATTGAATAAACATTTGACAAAAATGGATTGTTCACACGTTTACAAAAACATTTGAATAGATCATTAAAGTAATCAGTTTGTTTAATTATGTCCATTGTTTCCACACATTGCGTTAATGACGTCATTTGTTATTAAGAGTGCCGAACAAAATAAAATAAAAAAACCTGCAAAAAGTAACGTAACGAGAATATATGTATGCCCATAGTCTGAGGAATTGTTCGAGATGATACCGGCATCTCGTTTTTACCATCGCACCGCCCACCACCAGAGTAGAGTTCCTCCATACTACCTGGAGCCACTACGGTCAATGTTTGTTTGTTGTCCTTGTTCAAACGAGGCTTGTGGAGAGTATTAAGCGGTAGGCAGCGGCTTGGTTCTGCCCCATGCATTGCTGAAGTCCATGCGCGACGGTAACCACTCACCATCAGGTGGGCCGTAAGCTCGTCTGCCTACAAAGGCAATACAAAAAAAAAATGCAAATGAAAGTGATTGAAAATTTTAATCATTTTGAATAAATTATTGGTTTTTCTTATGCCGGTATCACTCAAGGAACCAGTCGAAGGGCAATATACTAGTGTTAATCCTCGTAAAAAAGTACACAACTTCATGAATTTTTAACTTAAGTGAAACCACGTGTCGTTAGTTTAGTACAATTGCACTTTGGTCACTTAGACAAATGTAAAGTTAATGTAGGTATAGTTAACATACATGATCTTCGGATATTTAAATTTTATTTAAGCCTTCAAAGAATAAATAATAGTTAAAAAAAATAACAAAATACCCTTTTATAGAAAATCCAATTAAAAAATAGAAAATAAATTTTAATAAATTTTGAATTAATAATAGTGTAATAAAAAATGACTTTATTGTAAAAAAAGCATGGGGTGCTTGGTATAAGTAGCTATAAATATTTTATGAACAGATATGAGTAGAAGGGTTATTTTCATAATATCCTGAAAAGCACTCCATGCTTTTTTACAATAAAATCATTTTTTCTTACACTATTTTTAATTCAAATTTATTAAAATTTATTTTCTATTTTTTAGTTGGATTTTCTATAAAAGCGCATTTTGTTAGATTTTTTTTAAACTATTATTTATTTTTCATATTTTAGTTGAATTTAAATTATTTAAATTATTATTTATTTCAAAATTTTTTTTTATATTGAATTGTCATCAGTCCTTCATAAGTAGTATAGTATACCAAATTTCGAGTTAATTCGAAATTTTGAAGGGGGTCAAAATCATGTTCAAAGATTCCGTTACATACGTCTGAAGACATACCATACGTCTGAAGCTAACAAAAGCGTTTTGAAAACGAATTTAACTTTGATGCGGTGTTCTATATCCAACAGCATATGGACCCAATATTGACTGGAAGAAAATCAGACGAAAAAACTATACAGGGCTACAAGAGACGCATGATGATGGCCCTCGACGACTTCGACACTAAGTGGCTAGGCAGGGGAACTGCGTTTATTGTAGGCGAAACTCCTACTGTGGCGGATTTGGTCGCCGCCTGCGAATTGGAACAGCCAAGTGAGTATATAACAGAGTGATTTCTATGGGGTTTAAGGGGCACCAGTTGGACCGTGAGCCCCTGGTCATATGCACAAAGAAATCGTGCGTCGGTTTCCACATTGATAAACATGTTATGAATGTGCGCATCTAAAATGGAGATTATACATTTTTTTTATTTTTTTTTTATTGCTCAGATGGGTGGACGAGCTCACAGCCCACCTGGTTTTAAGTGGTTACTGGAGCCCATAGACATCTATAACGTAAATGCGTCACCCACCTTGAGATATGAGTTGTAAGGTCTCAAGTATAGTTACAACGGCTGCCCCACCCCTCAAACCGAAACGCATTACTTCTTCACGGCAGAAATAGGCAGGGTGGTGGTACCTACCCGCGCTGACTCACAAGAGATCCTACCACCAGTAAAAGCCTAGATGACTACAGTTCTAGAAACTTCAACTCGTAAAAGCCACAAATACATCGCGGATGGTTTGCAGATCTCTGCTAACTAGCGTGAACATAGAAGGTTGGCTATTTTGTCAGCTTAAAGAAAAGAGTGGTTGGCAGTTATTCGAACGGAACTTGTATTATCTAAAATTAAAACTTATGAATTTCGTTCAAGCGATAACTTGCATCTCAAACAAAAACGACGCTACTAAATTTGTTATCCATTTTGATTTTCCCTTTTTACCCAGGCGGCTACCAATTTTTCTAATGAAATACGTACTCAACAAATGTTCACGATTGATTTCCACGGTGAAGGAATAACATCGTGTAATAAAAACCAAACCCGCAAAATTATAATTTGCGTAATTACTGGTGGTAGGACCTCTTGTGAGTTCGCGCGGGTACCACCACCCTGCCCATTTCTGCCGTGAAGCAGTAATGCGTTTAGGTTTGAAGGGTAGGGCAGCCGTTGTAACTATACTTGAGACTTTAGAACTTATATCTCAAGGTGGGTGGCGCGTTAACGTTGTAGATGTCTATGGGCTCCACTGACCACTTAACACCAGGTGGGCTATGAGCTCGTCCACCCATCAAAGCAATAAAAAAAATTGATTCTGTCTGGGGAGAGAGATACACGTCTGTTTACTAAAACAGCTAATCGATGACAGAAGAGGGCAAGGCGCTGTCAGTGTGAACAGTGCTTATAGAAGACTAGCTGTACCCGTCCGCTTCGCTGGGCATTTAGAATTAACATGATTATTTCTCACCCCCATAAAGATTCTCATCATTAACGCTCCCGCAACTGGTGTAGGGAGTCCAATACTCATATAAATATTAGCCTATCCATTAAGTGCATGTATTTTCTACATGGATACCAAGTTTCAAGTCAATCGGATGCATGGTGCAGTAGTTATAATGGAACATCCGTAAAAACCGCTGTAGATTTATATATTAGTATAGATATAGATTTACCCTAGCGGTCTATGTAACTAACATGTTCTTAGTCTGTCGCCCGCGTAATCAATGCCGGCTAACAAAACTTCAAAGGACAAACAATGCACTTTATAAGAAATTGATTAGGACTGATGGCGAGGCATCTTGCTTGCCTGAACCGAACATGCGTTTCGGGTTGACGGGTGTGGCATTACAACCAAATCCCTGGTCAAAAAAAAGCCTGGTCACAGGCTAGTGACGTTCATGTTGTAGTACCTATGGGCTCCGGTAACCGCTTACCTTACATCTACTAATCTGAATTAAAAAAAACGCTTTAAAACAGAACAGATGAATATCTCCTGCCTTGCGCTCTGTATAACAATAAAACGAGTGACGCCATAAGCATTTATCACAATTATCACTTAGGACTTGCAGCTTACGATCACCGCGTTGCTCATAAGCTGCAACTCCTAAGTGATGTATTAAAATACCAGACACGGTAAGGGTGGTTTCATTTACATAGATCAAATAATGTGCTTTCAGACAGGATTCTTTTAGCACGTTTTCCTTTCAATATATTGAGCGTCTTTTTTAGTACAAATACTACGTGGAATTCTTTGGTGTCACAAACAGAGAGAGAGTTTAATTATAAATACCATTAGGATGGGACGCAAACATTTGACACGGACAAAGCGAATGCGATTTTCAAAATATTGCATTTGCTTTATATTCACTATGTGTAATGTTAACACGGCAAATCGGATCTCCTCATTCCACTCTATTTTGTAATATTTTTGTGAGAATATAGTGCTATAACATGAATATTCAAATGAGGATGACAGGTTCCGAATTAAAGAATTATATTATTGTTTAATCTAACAGTTTTCATGGCCACACTTCTAATGACCTATTTTCTCATAAAAGTTGTTATGACTAAAATAGGACCAACCTACCTCTTCCCACGGGTATTGTGAATGCGGTTAAATAATTAAGCGGAGAGGGGGCAGTAGTATCCTTAGAGTCTTATACCAGTATACTGCGCCTGCATTTGTTGATAAGGGTGCTTACTTTCCCTTCGCTGGTAGACTAAGGGGCTATTCCAGATACTCCCGGACGGGTTAAGGGTGTATTGTCAGGCTGCCGCATAGGTAGAAACGGTCCTGTCTATTTATGTCGTGAAATTATAAGATATTCCATTTTATAGGGCGGGACAGATTTCGTTATGACGTCGGAAGATGGTTTTTTCGTCTTTTTCTTATTGTCTCGACCTCTTGAGTATAATTCTAAAAGGATCTTAAGCCAAAAATTCTGGATGAGAGAAGTCGAGGGTCGTGCTCAGTGGCGTGCAATTGGAGAAGCCTATGCCCAGCAGTTCTACAAGTGCAGTGATTACGCAAATTATAATTTTGCGGATTTGATTTTTACACGATGTTATTCCTTCACCGTGGAATTTAATCGTGAACATTTCTTAAGTACGTATTTCATTAGAAAAATTGGTATCCGCCTGCGGGATTCGAAGACCGGTGCATCGCTAGATACGAATCACCGGACTTCTTATCTTTTAGGGCACGACAACTTCTTTAAGTACACAATGTACATTAATTCAGTTTAAGCTTATAATCGCGACGACCGCCAACTGCTTTCATGTTCATTGCTTGCTCGCGATATAATATCAACTCGTTTTGTAAACAAAAAAGATGTGTGGTGTCGTGGGACACCGGACAGGAACGAAGTTCCTTATTATAAAAATATTAATTTTAAGTTCTATTCGAGGTATAAAGAAAATAAAACTGGAGGTTTCGCAACAACCCACGGTCATTTGGTAAAGTGCGAACTTATTGTGGTGCACTTCATTCACGGCTGTTTGCATAAGAGTTAGTGTATTGCGCAAACGAACGCTCTGAGATCTTGGTCAATGAATGATAGAAAAATATGTTATTTTTTGTACGTTATTACAAAGTTAAGTCGTACACTGTGCATCACTAATTTGTACTTTATTACAAAGTTAAGTCGTACACTGTGTGCATTACTAATCAAAATCTTACCTTACGGATGTTTTTTCCCGGTTAGGGTACCCCTCCGCATCGTCCCATAAGGAACTTCGTTCTAAAAATATTGCTTTCTGTTTATGTTAGTAGTTTATTCCCGTTTCGGACTCTTGAGGGGGCGCCCTCAAATATAACTACGAAATTTTACCCTCTGATATTCAGTAACAATAGGGAATTCAATTAGTACCTATCTATTCAACAATGCTGCGTTTGACGCTCTAAATATAGGCTGCCTATACAAAACGGACTGGAGGTAGTTTTTAATCTCCTTCTCCGAATTGAAGTTCGTATGTAACGTTCGTTGTGTGAAAGGAAATATGCTTGTTTTCCAAAGGAATAAAGACCACTTTTGACCGTAGCGAATACCAGACTATTTCCGCAGCGACTTCGAGTTGATAGATATTGGATGTGTCGTTCTCTTTATTCTAAGACTTTATATTAGTTCAAAAAATAATATAACTTCCATTTCAGCTGCAAATCTATTTTATGAACAAACTTATATTCGGTGTATTGTAAAAAAATGAATTAAACGTTACCACTAGAAGCTACAGCACACCTGTGAGTGCTACGTCACAGTTTCCTTAAATACATACGTCCTTACGGATCTATTCGATTCGTTCTCACTGCTCTTGGACGTTGCTGGTATCAGTAACCAAAGCGAAGATCACCGTACTCGTGAACCTTAGACCATAGACCTTAGACCTCTCAAGTATGTAGCCTGATCTTCTCAATGGGCCGCCATTCCTATCCGGTGGTGATGTACTCGCACTTGAGTTCGCCCGTCCAAATCAAGCTAGTCTTTGGACTTTTGGACCTGTCGCGAAACCTCCGAAAAAAACGTACGTCACAAAAAATGCATATTAAAATAGAACCCTTTTTGCATAACATGGTTGAATAAATGAGTGCCTAACTGCGAATGTCATTGTCAGAATCAAACCAGTGAAGTGAATAAGGCTAATTGAATAACGTCCGGTGTCCAGTATCCGATTTATAACATGGAATTTGTTGCTTAGCAACGAGTCGAGAGTATGGCAGATACTACGAAAATCAGATTATTCAACATGGCAACGTATTTCAGACACAGAAAATAATATAATAGGTATTTATTTAGTCGAGGGTAATTAATTGATACCAGGAAATCTAACAGAGTGTTGTTCTTCGAACTTTGTTTACGAATAAAACGGAGTTTTAGTTATTAAAATAAATTCGTTCCAAATTTGTAAGAAAATTTATCATATCGGTTTCTTTTCCATTGTCACCTCAAAAAGCATAAAAAAAATATAGGATCAAATTCGTTAATCAAAAATTCGATTCCTTAACACAAAAATAAAAAAATGGTGCGCGTGCAACTTGGTGCATGTGAAAGAAGTTAAACTTCTTTTGCGTACGTGTGTAGTATCGTGATTTTCTTCATTTTTCATCCTTAAATGAAATTTTCTTGTAATAAGGAATGCTGTGTATAAGAAAAACGACCTAGCTCGCTTCGTCCTTTCCCTCTCTCCACGGTCAAATGGCGAAACGCTGTCTATTTTCTCACTCTCGCTCTTCCTAAATTGTATCTTTTCTCTCTAGCCGTAACGAATCTGTCGCGAGTTAAATTTTACTTTCAACGCGCCTAAAGAAGTTGCACTTCAAAAAATAAAAAAATAATATTCGTTGAAAGAGTGAATGAACTCACAATATAGTGCTGTGAAATATGTAAAGTGAACAAGACGCCACGGATATGCGGGTTCTTATGCAGTTCCTAATATGTTTACATGTATCTAACGCGTCCAATGTCTGTACAATTCTACGTATGTACATATTCCGACTCAGCCCGCTGTTCGATAATACTCTTCGCAACTTTAGAATTGAAGTGGTTTAACTAAAAAAATTAATAAACTTTTTGTACTTTGAACGGGTTATAAACATGTATTGTATTCGTTTATATTATTAAATTTTTAAAATTAAAAATTAAATTTAAATTTTATTTAGAAATGAACAAAGTACACTTTCCGTTTCTTTTGAATCAAGCATTAAGGCTTAAATTATTAAAATCAAAACTGAAAAATTACAATTTTTGGCGTTTACCAAAAAACAAGAATTTTGGATTTAGCCACTTCAATTCTAAAGATGCGTCTTGTTCCCTATATTAAATTTCCAAGACGTCTCGTTTGTTGCTGATTTGTTGGTAATCGAAACTAATGAAGAATTATACAGAGTGCATGGGGATTGCTCCAACCAGGTGGACTGACAACTTAGTGCGCATGGCGGGAAGTCGTTGGATGCGGAAGGCGGAGGACCGCATTATGTGGAAGGCATTGGGGAAGGCCTATGTCCAGCAGGGGGGACATAAAGGCTGATGATGATGATGATGATGGGGATTGCTTCCGTAATCGAAACCGTAACAATTGGTATTATAACTTCAATACAAAAACGACAAGAAAATACATCTGTTAAGTCAACGATAATGCTGCAAAGAACTTTGCTAACTCAAGTTGTGTTAGTGTAGTTATTCAAATAATCTTCTCAGTTATTCTGTGAGTAAATAAGTGAGTTGTCTCATCTGATATTGCAATATTAATCTTGTAAAAGTCTGTTTTACGATCAAAAACATCCAGCATTTGTTTTTTATTTTTGTCCAAGAGAGAGCTTGCGATATTAATATCTCATTTTATCAGAGACTACGTAGAGTAAGGGCAAAGGGCTTTTATCTTATTTGCATACGCAAATTGCAATACCAAACCACTTTCAACGAGTTTTGCAGGGAAATTGAAAATAAACTTGCATTATTGCTCCAAGGTGGACATTTAAGTGACTAGACTTGATTTTATTTGAGTTTGTCTCGTCTTAAAATTTATTGCGGTGGTTTACTGAGCTTCGTGTATAACAAACTTATTGGATTTCTACAAGAATCGGTCGTATTCGTGTTGGAACTTAAGGAAATGTAGTCAGCATGAGCTGACAAAATTCATAACAAATAATTAAGAGTTAGGAAACTATTTTTTGTCGCTTAACTAAAATAGCATGTAAGTGAAATTATACCATAAAAGCTATTGATCGCCAATTTAATTGAGGTTCGTTTATAATTTTTTCTTTGAATTTTTTTTGTTCACCTGCGACTTTGCGATACATTGCAGCTTCAATAACAATTTACATGAACACCAACCATTTTGGATTGGATAATGAAATAAAATTTATAGAATAATTAAAGTTTTCAATTCACAATAGGATATATAAATATATATAATGCTTAAATTGAAATAGTGTACTTCGGTAAATGTAAAATGAATACTTTACAGTATAAATCATTGTTTAAATAAATATCCTGTACAGAAACTTTGCAACTATCAAGTTTCACGTCACCGGTTGATTGAGGGGTGGCGAGGGTAATTAGTATGAACGGGAGGGGGTTATTGCCGATCGTGGAGTTTTGTGTTTTGTTGCTTACATTCTATGAAAAATCTGTTATGAAATTCGATAATGTTTTTGTTTATGCTCCGGGCTAATTTTCTGAACGCTAAATGTTGTGCAAGAGGTTTTAGTTTGAGAAGAGAGTTTACGATTCTCAAAGATAATTTTAAGTTGTTTGGACGTAAAGTGGAATTTAGACATGCTAATTCCTCTTCAGGAAGTTCGTTGAACAACTTGAATGCCATTTATCTTGAGACGTGAGGATCTTTGATAGCAGAACGGGTCATTGCATTTTGTCTATAACAGCTACAAATATTTTAATTCAGTATTCTGTAGAGAATCGGAAGGCATTGCTAAAAAATATAAGCTGAATTACTACTACTGGACGATTTTTGTTTTGTAAATATTTTATATAGCGACCCGCCCTCGCTTCGCTTCGGAAACATTAAAACACACATGAAACAAAACAAAAAATATTAAAAAAAGTAGCCTATGTTCATCAGGGACAATGTCGGCTTCTAATGGAAAAATAATTTTTCAAATCGGTCCAGTAGTTTCGGAGCCTATTCGAAACAAACAAACAAACAAATCTTTCCTCTTTATAATATTTGTATAGATAAAAAAAATAGTCGCGATTTTCCAGGGTGATTTTTTTTGTATTGTTTTGTCCAGGGATGGCAGGTTTTGAGCCCAAGGATCATTTCCCGAACATAGCGGCGTGGTGGCCGAAAGTGCGCGACCATTTTGCACCTCACTACGAAGACGCTCACGTCATATTAAATAAAATTATCAATAAAATGGATCGTGCAGCTAATTCTAAGCTTTAATTTTATGTATGTATTTTTTAATTATTATTGTAATCATGTTAATAAGGTTGGGTTTTTAAGTGATGAAATTCGGGTATGGGGTGTGGTATGTTAATGAACTTTGTAATTGAAGCTATTTATTTTCGTTTTCAATGTTATATAATGTTACATACGTTATATACATACACAACGGTCGTCTGGTGTAGTGGTAAGTGACATGGTCACTACACAAGGGGGTCGCGGGTTCGAATCCCGCCAAGGGAAGATATTTGTATGATAAATATAAATGTCTTTTCCAGGGTTATGGATGTATATTAAATATATGTATGTGTGTAATAAAAAATCTTACATTTATTTCTCTTATCTGGTACTTGTAACACAAGTTCTTTACGGACTTATCACGGGATTAGTTAACGTGGCGTGATTGTTAGTAAATATTTATTAATTATTTATTTATTATACATTCCACTTATTCATTGTTTCAGGAAACCTTTTTTTATTCAAATTAATCCGGTACTTTATATAAATATTTCTATTACATAATTGAAACAGGAAAATTTTAACTTTGATAATATCGCATAGAACAGATAAGAAGTTTATTTATTGTTTACTCGACGATCGCTTCGATGAATAGCAAAGAAAGAAAAACTTAAGCTTTGAGCTTAAAGTTATATTATTGAAGCGAGCTACAATCTTGATCTTTCAACAGTTTCAACATTCGCTCGCATTTTGTTATAAACGCTTGGTTATAAACGTAATATAAATCTGAACATATTGGAACTTATCGACGCTTGAAAGGCAAACGTGACTAAGCGTCAATGCGTGAACTTTACAGTAGACTAATTTAAAGTTGAAATACCTGAAAAAAATTCTATTTTAACGAATCTAGCTGTAGGATTGAAATGATTTTAATAGAACTAGAAATATATATTTTTTGCGCATCGAATATGGTTATTGCCTATCATTTATGTACAAAGCAGTTATTGTCGCTTAGTCACATTTGCCTTTCAAGCGTCTTTATGTTGTGATGGTCATGAGGCTTATAAAGCCTGAATTTAATAAAATAAAATAAAAATCTACACAACATTTATAATCGAAGCAAACCTTGATATTGATATAAACTATTAATTTAAAATATGTTAATTGATATTTTTACTCGGCTTTAATCGTAAACGAGATTATTAGATAGGTTGCGATAAATAAATAAGCAATAATGTTTTTAAATTTCGTTACAATTTACATGTATGGTGTATTTATGTATGTCGTGTATTATATAAGTTTAATATTTGTCTTTTACTGATTCTAAGCAGTGCAAACATTACAGGGGGTAGGTATATAAGTAAAAGTATAATTAGAATTAAAATTTATATAAATTTTATAATATTTTTAGTAATGCATATTGAGACAATGGTTTTAAATGTGTCGGTGGGGAACTGCTGTAAAATTTTAATATAAATGTTTTAATGTTAATCATATATTTTATCGTTACAACTCTTATAGGTACAACAAGGTAAGATGATTTTTAAAATTAATAATTATGTGCAGCGACCGGCGCGTGCGCGTTATTCAATTTTTCGAAACTCACTGTCTAGTGCAGTGATTCTCAACCCTTTTTTTGTTGTGGCACATATTTAACGATTTCAAAATTTGGCGGCACACAAAAAAAAGATAAAAATTATTTACTTACTCCAACACACTGCATAAATAGTTTATTAAAAAAATTTAATATACGAAATAAACTAAAATATACTATAATTTTTTTTTTGTGGATTTAAATATATATTCATGTTTAATATATATTTCTTTTAAAATGATATAATTTAATAATATTAACATTATTATATATTCGCAAAATTTGGCGGCACACTTTTGAAATTTGGCGGCACACAAAAGTGCCGCTGAACAGTGGTTGAGAATCACTGGTCTAGTGTCTTTTTACGAATCCTGCGCAGGTGTCGGTCGCACGGCGTTGTTCGACACTGTAGGGTTCCGCTTAGCGTGCGAGGATTAATTATTTTACTTCGATTCCGCACGTTACAATGTATAATAATTTTTTTTTTATATTTTTGGACAAACTGAATTTCTGAATGCTTAAGTGACAGCTCCAGTCCTTAGATGAACGAATATTAAATGATATAAAGTTTTTGGTAAACGTACGGAATATTGTTTTTTTTTTTTTTAATTTTTATTATAAAAAATACTGATTTTGAAAATTGTTTTATTGTTCACAACGAAATATTTCGTTTTCGTATATTTAAATAATTTTTACGTTTCTACAACACGAAAATGTTGAGTTGAAAAGATTTGTGTACATTATTATTATCTTATAAAGGTTAAGAGGCAAGTTAAAAGCTTTCTAAGAGCGGCTGATGGAAAATGCATTTTTAAATTAAACCCATTTATGTGTTTACTTTAGAAGTCGTCGTGGCTTAACAGACAAGCTTGCTCGTATTGGGCGACTATGTCTGAGTTCAAATCTCACATGGAGGTATCAATTTTAAAAATTTACACATATTTAAGACGTGCTCACGAAACATTTCCGCGATGAATTAAAAAAATAGGGCGCGTGCAACTTGGTGCGCGTGAATGAAGTGAAACTTCTTTTGCGGTTTGTAGTATTGTGGTTTTCTAAATTTTTCATCCTTAAATTAAATTTCAATTGTAATAGGGAATGCTGTGTATAAAAGAAACGACCTAGCTCGCTTTGTCGTATCCCTTTCCACGGTCGAGTGGTTCGCGAGACGCTGTGTCTATTTTCTCACTCTCGCTCTTCCTGAATAGTATCTTTTCTCTCTAACCGTAACGAATCTGTCGCGAGTTAAATTTTACTCTTAACGCGCCTAAAGAAGTTTCACTTCAAAAAATAAAGAACTCAGGTAGTTAAGACAGGGAAACCTGTCCATTTTCCCGTGAAGCAGTCTTGCGTTTGGATTACAAGGCTGGGACAACCTTTATACTGTACAGTTGAGACTTACACTTTATACTTTAAGGTCGGTGGGCAGAATTTATTGTTGATGTCCATGGGCTCCGGTAACCACTTAACACACCAGGTGAGCCGTGAGCTTCTCTAGTTGTTTATTCAATAAAAGGTGTATATTAGTTGAGTTCATTTAGCTCCAAGTTATGTCATACTGAAGGTAAGATACCTACATCAGTCGAGTAATTAAAAACCGCTGTCCTTATTGTATTGCATCGGATAATTGAATCTAACCTTCCCATACATTGAGAACTACGCTTCGTATACTTATACATACGTATTATACATAATAATAATATGTGTGATGTATGTACTCAGTCATCAACGTATCGCATATTTACGTACCTATAAAGCGGGTAGCGTGATTGTTACATTGAATACAGAGCGCCACCCGAGCACCAATTAATAATGGCCGAACGCTCAAACTAATTAATCAACTCAAAGGTTTAGTGTTGCCCGTGTTTGGATTAAAGAATTATCTAGATTTTCGGTGTCTTTATTATTGTTTTTTTTATAAATCCTCTATTTTTCATTTTTAGAGCTTTTAAAGTTATTTTTATTATTAATCTACATCTGTCTAAAGTAGTTACACCGCTCATGGATACGCATACACAACACACACACACATACGCATAATAACCTTAAATGATAACACCTAATGATCTCTCAACACTAGTCCGCAGCATCTGTTCACGACTTAACCTAATCTATCTTAAGAAGGAGGGAGCCTGGAGATCAGTAATACAGGTACAGAACCTAGTACTGACTTCAGCTCTTTCAAAGGCTTACAAAATAAATTATAAGGTTAATTTCCATTTGTATTTGTACTTTACCTTTAAGAGAGAAATAAATAAATTATTATTATTATTATTATATCAACAGCGCTAGGGAAGCGGCCAATATGCTTACCGTATCTACGAAGGAGAGTACTTTATGGTTGAGTAGGAATTGCATTTCAATGGTATTTTTGTAAACCTATAAAATATTTAATGACAAATTTATAAGACATCTGCTGTTGAAAATAAGTCTGCCCACATTAATTTTTAGGAAGAATTTAGAAGCGGCCGACGTTTCTCGAATTGTCAAAACATCTACCCACGTTCAGGGGCGGTTCCACACTGCGGTTTTCCTGACACACGTCTAAAGCAAAATTATTGCGAGCATTAATTCGGTAGTGAACACGAATACTAACTATAATTTAAAAAGAAATTTATAAATCGACTTCAGCTGCGAAATGCATCGAATTAAAATTGACAATAGGATAAAGTGCTTTACTATGCTTATATCAGAAGTATTCTCGAATACTGCAGTACTGTTTGGAATCCACAATACGTGACGCACGAGCATTCCCTTGAGCGTCTCCAAATTAAATTTGTCAAATATTTGAATTTCAAAAGCAAATAAAAAATTGATGGCTACACTGAGTCATTCCAAAAACACAGCCTCATAACTCTGGCTGAGAGACGTGAGATGCAAGACATGGCTGTATTTCATGATATATGTTCTGGAAAGCTAGATTGTGTTGAACTGTCAAATAGAATACTCAACTTGAATGCCCCTGGTAAAAGAACTCGTCACACGCATCTTTTTCATATACCGTTAGAGCGCACTAACTACGCGGCTAATGATATGTCTATTAGATTACCTAAGACCTACAATAAGTTTTATTCAGATATTGATATCTTTACAACATCCAAAACTACGTTCAAAACTGCAGTTCATAAGCTTAAGTTAAGTTAAAGGTTTGTTATTGTTTGAATCTTTAAAATATTTACAATTTGAAAAATTATAATCTTTGAAGTATTTTGGGTGTTCTACAATTACAATCAACGTTCATAATAAATTCGAGCGTCCATGTAAACCAACCACTTTATGCACTCACACGCACTTACACGCACTTACACACATCGACACAACACAATCAGATTCAAACTTATTCTGCAAGTTATCATTCGACAAAATTTATCTACCTATTTAATTGCCTTACCTTTACCTTAGTTGGACTACCTGTGTTCATGAATCATGTTAACATTTTTTGGAAACATAATGTGTTTCTTTAATTGGCTCATGTTTGTGAAAACATCCTCTGTACCCTGTGTCTAGTTAAGTGCTGTTGAAACATTGTTGATTAAATAAATAAATAAATAAAAAAGGCTAGTAAACAAAGAATTTTTCAAAATCGATTCACGAATGACGAAGAAATCGGTGAACATACTACTGGTGGTAGGACCTCTTGTGAGTCCGCGGGAGTGGGTACCACCGCACTGCCTGTTTCTGCCGTAAAGCAGTAATAATGCGTTTCGGTTTGAAGGGTGGGGCAGCCGTTGTAACTATACTACTGAGATCTTAGAACTCATATCTCAAAGTGGGTGGAGGCATTTGCTTTGTTGATGTCTATGGGCTCCAGTAACCACTTAACACCAGGTGGGCTGTGAGCTCGTCCACCAATCTAAGCAATAAAAAAAAGCACAGAATTAAATGAAGTCCAACGTAGAATTTCGATTATCCAAATCGGATAAAAAAGTTTTAGTTAGTTAAATTAGTAGCAGTAGAGTAGTTTTTCGATTGCGAAATTTAACTTTGCTGGCACAACACTAGTTCTTAATATTTTAATGCGTCCTATAATGCTATGCGAATTTTTGATTTTTGTTCATCTATTAATATAATGTAGTCATTTTATGTCAATAGAAATATCAGTACTAAGCAACATTGTTCAGGAAAATGACGTGTATACTCCTCGTCGAGCTTGTAGATTACGACGAAGCGTTTGACGTGCCAAGTAGCTAATCCACTGAGTTTCTTGCCGGATTGTTTGGATGCGATTCTGATGTGGTGGTAGATTCTGCGAAGCATTGCTCTTGCTAGGGCTAGTGTTGGCAAACTCTCAGGTTGGGCCCCGTGAACATAACTAGCAGACAGAGCGTAGCTGGAATAGCTTCTTAGGCTACCGGTGTGTTTAGTGCGAGTTTCTTAACGTTCTCGATAGCGTAAAAGTAAACTCAATTTTGTATGCAGTTGGAACAGCGCCCCTAGCGGCAAACGATCTCATTCCATACAAATATGAGCTAACTTTTACGCTATCGAGAACGTTAAAAAACTCGCACTAAGCACACAGAGCATAGGTAGAGAAAAAAACATTTGAAGGTAGTACTAGTAAACAACATTGAATAAATATGCGATTCGAAATTCGACCTTAATAACAGATTCATCAAGGCTTAAATTCATTTATTTATTACATTTCTCATTAGTTTTGCATTAACATTAAAGTACAAGGCGATAATAAGTAAACCGCATTTAATATTATGTATCCTCAGATGATTCTCTTTTACTCGGTGGTTGTCTAGAATTTATCGTTTTTAACGGTAGGACCCTTTGTAGTTTTATGTTTAATGTCTTGTTTTTATTATTATTTTAGTAAACAATACTCATATTTATTTATTAATAATATTTAAAAAAAAGGTAAAAAATAGGAAGAAAGGTTGTAAACAGTTTTGTCTTTGCTTATAAACATGTAGGTAGATGTTTTTGTCACCTAAAAAACAGCTGATCTGCGGGTCAACGACCTGACGCGCAGACGTTGCGTTGGAGCTACAAGAAATATGAACATCCCAAAACAGCAATGTATAATGTTCATCACATACGCTGAGCCTTTTCGATTTCAATCACGGTAAGTTACACAAATAATGTATTAATTAACAATAGTGGTGATATGGAGTACTTCAATATGAATAAACAATAAAATACTTAATTGTGTTTTCTGTGATATAATAAGAAAAACAACCTTTAAAGCCCTTAAATGTCTATTAAAATTAATATTAAAAATTAAACAATAAATAGTTTAACACAATAAACAACAATAACAGTTAAACAACAATAACAGTTAAACAATAATAACAGTTAAACAACAATAAACAATTAACTATATATATGCAAAACTGAACTCTTTTTTTTAATAAATTTTACTGGCTTGGAAACAAAGTCCTTTAAGCCAAATCAGTATTTGTTTCTTAAACTGAATCCTCTTTTTACTGAATCGCAAACTTCACTCCATGACACTGAAGGACACTGAAAAAAAAAATCATTTTTAAAAAAGAGTTTTAAATAATAAAGGTTTTTCTTTACAAATGAAATTATTATCTTTGTTAAATATACGAGTATATGGCATATGTAACCTTCGTCTTAGTGTCTCGCACTTTTTTACAACCATCAAACAGGAGAAAGTTGGGATTTTTTCAGCTGCAGGGGTCTAGTTTGTAGCCGATGAAAATAAAACATTGTCACATTTATTTAACAAAACTTTAATCACATTTGGAAAATTTTAGTACACCAAAAGCCCTAACAGAGTTTTAAATTGTCGATAACTAAATGAATAAGGCTTGAAACGCTCCCGTAAGTGCCATGGACCGGAATCAAATTGAATTATTGCGGGACGCATGTCGGATGACGTTACATATGCATATGACAGTAATAGGTACGGACTTAGTACTTGGGGAAAAGTTTGTCGGTCGCGTGTATTATTTGGATTTATTCTGTGATAGCTTCGAATGATTACAAACGTATATGATTTTTTAATGCTTCCGAAGGTAGTCGAGCTTGTGAGTCCGCATGGGTAGGTATCACCACCCTGCCTATTTCCGCAGTGAAGCAGTAATGCATTTCGGTTTGAAGAGTGGGGCAGCCGTTATAACTATACCTGAGACCTTAGAACTCATATCTCAAAGTGGGTGGAGGCATTTACTTTGTTGATGTCTATGGGCTCCAGTAACCACTTAACACCAGGTGGGCTGTGAGCTCGTCTACCCATCTAAGCAATAAAAGATAATCATAATGGTGATGATCGCTGTTGCTCGTAGACATAATTAATGCCATGGGCAAATCATGGCCTATTGCTGGTGCTCATTCCAGAGCCGGAGGATAAGTTTATGAGCAATGACTTCAAGTGGTCCGATGGTGTAAAAATGTGATGGGTCCATTTTAATCCTTCAGAGCATTCCTCGTGGAAATACGTTACAAAACACAGTGATAATACTACGTAAATAATGAAAAAGTTTATAAAATAATAAGTAAGTATTTATGAATATATGAATTCATATATTAGGGGTTGTATATTTGTATGCCAACAGGTGTTTCGGAGAAATTTTGGAGATTATTTATGTTGGTAACTCTAACATCAAAGTAAACGTCGATTATTCATCAAGAGTTTTTCTAAAATGCTGGTTTATTTAACTATCTTCAGACTTCCTCCTGCGAACTGATAACTTTCGGTTTGCTACTTCAGTCTTTTTTGTAATGACGAGTGAGGTTAAGTGTTTGCCAGTTGCTTATAGGCTCCTTAAACACAACCCACTGAGTGTCTTTCTCCCTGGATCTTCTCAGTGGGTCGCAATTCCGATCCGGTAGTAGATTCTGCGAAGCACTGCTCTTGCTAGGGGCTAGTGTTAGCAATTCTCTCAGGCTGAGCCCGCGAGCTCGCCTACCGGTCCGCGCGAAATTGGAATAGCCTCTTAGGCTACTACTAATAGTTATTAGGAAGGGAAAAAAATGCTTATAGACATGACAACGTGAATGCTAGGTCGATCTATTTGTATATTGTTTAATAATGGCTGTCGCAACCGAAAACCTAACTCTCACGACGGAACTAGGCATGATAGCGGTACTCGCACCGACTTACGTTAAATACTCCTTACGACCAGTAATTAGATATTAGGTACATTTAATTTTGGGCATAGATAATACACATAAATAAGTTATAGATAAGTAACTCAAGCACTCAACAAAAATGTTCACGGGCGTCGACCACTAGATGGCTTCGGTTCGATTATTTTCTCATTGCTCCTGTAGATGGCTGTAACATATTACCTATCCTATATTTTATTTTTAATAAAGGATTTTGTAAATTTTCAGGAACCACAACTTGATAAAATTTAATCAATTTGTCTATAACAAATAAAGACTTTTATGATTTATTAATTTTTTATTTTACTGTGTTTAGTTATACAATAATTAAATGCGTTAATTTTAACAACATATTAGTTTAGGGGCATCTCCTACAAGATGTCGCTAGTTTTCATACAAAAAAATAGTTGTCTTAAAGTTTTTATGATTGAAAGATTACTTACTAGTGGCCCGAAGGCCTTTCCAGTTTCACCAGGATAGGTGGGCGCGCAAAGGCTCAGCCAGGAGGGGTGGGATTTGCTAACAGCTGCCCGAGTGCCTCCGAGTGAGACCTAACAACTCAAGAGCAATTGCTTCGCGAATGAATCTACTACCGGATCGGAATCGCGACCGGTCGTGCTTCCGATCTGGCGGTAGATTCTGCGAAGCACGGCCCTTGCTAGGGTTCGTATTAGCAACGTCATCAGGTTTGAGCCCCGTGAGCTTACCTACTAATTCGGCGAATCTAGAATAACCCCTCGAGGTTACTAGACTAGGTAGGAAAAAAAAGTGAATCCCAAAGATTTTTAAATGGCTATAACTTTATTTTTCAAGATCCGAATTTAATGGAACAACCCTAGATTCTTGTGCTTTTCAGGATATTATCAATACAACCTTTTTACTCATCTGTTATTTATTTTCATTTTTTAGTTGAATTTCATTGTTTTCAACTTTTTATTATTATTTAATATTGAATTGTCATCGGTCCTTATTAAGTATGCCAAATTTCGAGTTAATTCGACGTTTTGAAGGGGGTCAAAATCATGTTCAAAGATTCCGTTACATACATACTAACATACATACGCCTGAAGCTAATAAAAGCGTATTAAATAGAAAAACTTAACCGCAGTCTTTGCATCGGTAAACGCATCTTGGTGTCGGAACCGTATTGAGTACGGCTATCACCTATTATAATGGACTAAGCTATCTACAGCAAGAAAAATAAAACGAACATACAAGAACGTAAATACACTCTTAAATGGTAAGTATTTTTTTTTTTTTTTTGCATACCCTATACCTTATTGGCCCCACCAGGCCCTCCTGATGGTTACCGTCGTGGTTACCTACCGTGTAGGGAATGGTTACACAACAAATGTTCACGATTAACTTCCACGGTGAAGGAATAACATCGTGTAATAAAAATGAAACCCGCAAAATTATAATTTGCGTAATTACTGGTGGTAGGACCTCTTGTGAGTCCGCGCGGGTAGGTACCACCGCCCTGTCTATTTCTGCCGTGAAGCAGTAATGCGTTTCGGTTTGAAGGGTGGGGCAGCCGTTGTAACTATACTGAGATCTTAGAACTTATATCTCAAGGTGGGTGGCGCATTTACGGTGTAGATGTCCATGGGCTCCAGTAACCACTTAACACCAGGTGGGCTGTGTGCTCGTCCACCCATCTAAGCAAAAGCAATAAAAAAAAACTTCAGTAATGCTAGGGGCATAGCCTAGCGGCTGTCTACGGTTAAGTACTCTCCGCAAGCCTCTTTGGAAGAAGCACATGTCATAGTGCTCCAAATTCCAAAAAATATATTTCAGCTCCTAACCTATGAGACCGTATTAATAATACAATAAATGTAATCTATAGCAACAAAACGATTATACATAATAATATGTGTACTTGAAAACGCCTTTACATGTTAAGAATTTCACAAAATAAAAACCAGTATCTATAAGACCTTATCTATAAATATAATTGAGTGATTACTAGAGTATTTCAGTTTTCCATTAGCAGACGTAGAGCAAGCTTGTTTTTGAGCGCTATAAGTAAACTGCATCGTACACATCCTGCAGATAGATCCGTTATGTTCGAAACCCGTACATAGATTGTTTCAGCGCTTTCATTAGATCAGTCTTCAGCTTCAGTCGGTTTCACGAAGCCAAACAGGGGTGTTGTGTCGTTCAGAGCAGGACAGATATAGTAAGCGACCTTATTTATTTTTATAATTTTTAATTCTAAAATTCATCTTAAAAGTACATTTCGTAAATAAATTCCGTTTTTTTTATTACAATTTTCGAGAATCATACTTTTTTCTAGGTTTAGATTTTGGATTGGTTTTTCACAGTTGTTTTTTGGTGACTTCAATAATTGCACTAATTCAATTGTGAATTTATTAAACCTCTGCTACGCAAGTGCTTGTACTAATATTTGAGTACCTACCGTGTTCCAAAAATAGATCGAAATCTCCCGAAGCTTTTTGTATTGGACGAGTTCAACAAGAAAATCATTGTGTAGCTTTGAGAATTATTTATAAAAATCATATTATCATATCATAAAATCATATTGCTATATATCTTAAATATGTTATAAGTGTTAAAATACTGATTGCAGTAGATCGCTATTCTGATAAGAAATTAGATTTAAGCTCAAAAACGAAAAAAAGCCTGACTGCCGTATTGAAAAATTTGTGACGCCCTTCCCAGAATTCTAGGCACAGTGCAGCAGGAGCCTATATCGATTGGTAATATTGCATATAGTGAATTACTACAGTGCATATACAGCTACGCAAACTAGTTCGGTAGGGTTCCTGGTAATTCCAGGTGAATTCAAAGTTGGAAAAGGGTGGCGGCGCGCGCATTGCCCTCAGATTGGTCGGATAGTTTGATAGCGGTTAGGGCCGGCCTCTCTGAGAACAACACGAGTCAAAAGATACTCGGCAGTCGCTCCGGACTTCTCACAAAGGCAGTACATTCTCGTGTCGTCCAGAGACAGAGCGATCGCGACCTCACTCCGCATAAAAGTTTAAAATCTTCATCCAGGCGCTCTGTAAGAAATTTTATTCAATTTGCTTCTGTAAATTTAAATAGAGATAGTATTATTTTGTTTTTTTTTTTCGTTTAATGATGAAACGAAAGAGAAGTGGAGAAAAGATTGAAAGTGCTACTAAAGTATTAGGTTGCCGAAACAATTTAAGATCGTCGAAACGGCTGAATGCCACCGAACAATCAAGTAAAAACGATAACCTAAATGTTAATGTAAATTCGTTACCTCAAGAGAAAAACAGCGAAAAACAGTCTTTGCCTGTTTCGCTTCCTATAGAAATGTAAGTACATTTTACTAAAATATTTGCTGCATTTGCTATAAGTTGTCCAAGTATACATATGTCCCTTTTAAGAATTGATTTCCATTGCTTATGCACACTGGAATTACCGGAGGCACAACTAAGTAGCTGCCTATTACTACTAATACTAAAAAGTACACTTTAAATTACCTAAATAAACTTAACTCTTAAGTAAAAGTAGTTTTAATCACATTTACGACCCGCGAAAATCAAAGTAATGCTACATTATACTAAGTATAAAATATTAGTCCTTCGAGATGATGAATTCGGGTAGCAAAAATTAGCTTTTAAATTAAGTCTATTATTTTCAATACAGAGATTTGGATATTTATGTTCTTGTTGTAGATACGAAAAGTACTTGGAGAATAAAAAGAAAAATATGTCTAGAGGACTTAAAGGGAAATCCCTTCCATACATAGACAATGATCCCGATTATGAACTACCGAAAGCTAAGAAACAGCGAACCAAAAAACCGAATAAACCAAACATGGATTATGCTATCATAGAAAATCCACAAAATGATGATGAAGATTTCGACAATATTTATCGCACAAGTACAATCGTTGGCAGTAAATATCCACATCTTATGAACACCAATAAAGAAATAGCACTAGAAAATACCAAAATCAACGACGCCGGCTTACCAAAATTTTGCATACCTTATGAACAACCCAAATTTAAACTGCCACATAATCCAGTAGTAGTAGCACTGAGAGAAAAATACAAAATAAATCCAAATGTTAGAATCACGCAAACAAAATTTGAAGACCCGAAAAAGTCTAACGAACTGCCTTTAAATTGTACTGTTTTACAAAATGATGCCATTAATTTATCGGCAGGGAAAAGTGCTAATGAAAATTTAAGTGTTAACGCACTTAATTTAACGAAAACCAAAGATGCTGAAACCATCACCGATGACAATATTATTGTAAATGATGAAGAGAGAAACTTTATCGCATCTCTAAGGGCCAGCAATATAACGATATCAAGTTTATCTTCGTTATTGGCCAACAAAGATAGTGATGTCAATAATAACTCTAAAATTCAAAGAAACTATGAAGATATTTCAGAAACCATTGATTTACTGGACGATGATGATGACGGCGGTACACCTAACATTGATCCTAATGTATTGAAAATCTTAGAAGATCAGAGCGAAGCAAACAAAAGCTTTATCGGGCTTTTACTGAAAATTTTAACAAAGGGTCACATAATAGTAGCGAACGAAGTAGAGAGTATGCCGACAGAAATCATTCTGCAAAAACTTAATTTAGCAGGAGTCGATGTACTGAAACTTATAGAGCTATTAAAAGTATGCCTTCAGGAGTATTTGGAGTCAAAAAATAAAACCCGTCAGCAGCCGCTTGTTGCAAATAAATCAACAGAGACTGTTCCAAATATTGAAATAAGAACAATTCTAAACCCCCCGACTTTCCAACTTACGACATCAGTAAACGATGGTGGCTATTCATCTACTGTTAGTACGCAGACAAACGAACCTGCTCTACAAGCTCAGGTCAAGAGCGTCTCCCAGCCGCACTGTCCTTCACAAGACGTGCATTCAATGATTTGTCGACCTAACCAACAATATAATTACTCGCAGCAAACAAATCAAAACACCAATACCGTACAACAACCATCTCCACCGATCGTTGCACCACGTCAGACTCCTTTCGCAATGCCACATATTCAGGCAGTCATGCCGCAGAAAAATTTTGCAAGTGCGATTACTAATTTCCCCGCTATTCCTGCACAAAATATTCAAATTAATTCATCGCAACCACTTCCGCAAAACCAGAACAATTTCCAGCTACCGCAGAATCAAACTGAATCGGTTAATCGGCCATATTACAACACGCAGGGCTCAATGGATTACTCTTACCAGGTAAACAAACAACCTTAATGATTTTGTCAATTTTACCAAATATGATGAATTTTTAATCAGGTGATTGTAGTGTTCTGTTTTGTTTGTAGAATTCACAACAGAAACAAGGCTCCGGTAGAAGAAGTTCACAAGAAGTTTATAACTCCAACAATAACAATCCTTCTCTCCGATACGGCGGCCAGGGTCGCCCTCGTCAAAGCTTCAATCCGTGCAATATCGCAATGCCTCACATGGGTAATTACTCCGACCGTTACAATCAATACAATAATGTTACGGCGGTGACAGAATCATCGTATTCACACATGATAAGACACCAAAACTCAGTCGATCCGAGGTTTAATTCGTCACAAAATGCAATTGGTTTCTATAATCAGATGGATAATTATGCTTGCAATAATACAAGCAATGTACAATAGTTTGAGTTTCCATAAAATATATTTGAGTTAGAGGAGAGAGCAGATAATGTGTTGTTGTTGTTGGTGCTCACGTGAACCCTGATTAGGATCATTGAAACCTTTGGCTTGCCTTCACTGGCCGTCCAAAAATGTACGTGTAAATAACGGACTGAGGGGCAAAAATCTGGCACTAATTCTATAACCTGTATTTAACTTTTTCGTTTTTACATTTAGTGTCGTGACACTTTGTAACTAAATATGACGTCACTCTACTAAGTTGTCAGTGTTGAGTATTGTAATGTTACTCGAATGTTAACGTCTAGTAGAAATGAGCAAAGTATGATATTCTAATAAAAAACGTGTTATTGTATGTAAATTATAACAGTGTTCATTAAAATCAGTACTATAAAAAAATATATAAATGAATTTACTAACTAGAAAATCTAAGGACGTTTAAAATGACTGAAGTTCAAATAAAAAAAAAAAAAATCTGCAAATATTTTTGGAACCCAATTTACATAAAAAAAAGCTGTTGATACTTATGAAGATTTTGGTACAAAACAGATAAAAAGAAAGTTAAAATTCTCAAAACATAATTTTAAACTCAAAGTCAACTTTTAAAAATCAACGTTCAATAGATTTATAATTAAAACAAACTTTAACCGTTTGATCTTGCGTGTGTTCGTTTTATTATTTCTGACAATTCGAATATTTTAAAATTTCGCGGTCACGGCATCATCATCATTCTTTCCTATTACCCTCTGCTGTGGTGTAGGGCTCGAATCAAATTTTTCCATTTACATCGGTCTTGGGCAGTCTGTTCTAGCTCCTCCCACGTCATGCCCAAGACCCGTAGCTCCTGCTCCACCGAGCGACGCCAAGTTGTTCTGGGGCTTCTCTTCCTCTTGCCAGATACTTTCCAGGTCAGTGCTCTCTTTGATAGGTGGGTATCGGGCTTTCTCAAAATGTGACCAATCCAATGCCACTTCCGCGTAAGGAGCTTACGTGATCGCGGTCATGGCAATTTTATTAAGTGAATTTTATTAGATTCAACAGAATTCGATTCAATTTTTTTCGAAAACTTTGCAACATTGATATCTGTGCCTAAAAGTTCATTATAAATAAGTAGTAAATACATGGGTAGTTAGTAGACTTTCACAACTTTGAAAAAAAAAAAAAAACGTTATAATAACATAATATTTTAATGGAAAATTGATTTGACTTGACACTTTGTAAAGTTAATAGTCGTTAATACTTCACAGGAGGCTTTGGTTGTGATATTATTAAAGGGCGATATATGGTGTGTGAGTGGTTACAACAAATTCATACGCTTAGCCATTGTCACACCGAATCATGACGTGTAATATTAAAACACACAATCGATAGACAGAGACAGAGAGCTAGCTATATAACAGTAGTGGAATAAAAAAAATATAAAAAAAAAGTAGTTTATAGATAGATGTTTTAACTTCAGATTTATAAGTGTCTGTAGATACACAAAAAACAAAAAAAAACAAAAAAAAAACAAAAAAAAAACAAAAAAACAAAAAAAAAACACAAAAAAAACAAACAAAAAAGAAAAAAAAATACAAATTTGTACTTTTAGCACATATTATATACTGATTTTCAAGAAGATCTTGTAGGCTCTATATAAAGTATATTTTTTTAAATTGGAAAGTTTCGGTGAGTGCATTTATTTTTTGTATGTCAAGGGAGCCTCATATCGAACGTGTTTTAAATATAGTATAATAATAGTCTTGATTAAGAATCTCAAACAGGGCCACCTGTCTTTTCAGGACTTGTTTTCACTTCAGCAAATATTTTTCAATAGATCACCGTTTTTGGACAAGAATAAAAATACGCTGTGCTTAGTGAAATACCAATAATTATATTTAATTCTTTGGCATGACCCGAAAGAATTAAAATTTAAATACAGAAGCAATGAAAAAAATTCTCTAAAA
This sequence comes from Bombyx mandarina, assembly GCF_030267445.1. Classification (NCBI taxonomy): domain Eukaryota; kingdom Metazoa; phylum Arthropoda; class Insecta; order Lepidoptera; family Bombycidae; genus Bombyx; species Bombyx mandarina. The sequence goes on along the minus strand of NC_143215.1, from coordinate 12,643,315 downwards.
CATAGACTAACGAAAATCTAAAATAAAATTCATTATTATTATCATGAACTAATGGAGACGAGCTTACAGTTCACCTGGTCGTAAGTGGTAACTACTGAGGGATAATTCCTAGAATGCAGTTAATTTGCTAAGTGTTCTTCTTAAATCTAATTGGTAGCGTGACATATCATAACGAGTAAGACCCAAAGGATGGGTTCATAATATTTGTTGGCACAGTTGGGCGAGTAATTTCACGACCAATTTATGTAAGCGATACATATAGATACGACAGCACTGAAACGACGGCACGCCTTGGACCTGTGTGCTTAGTGCGAGCTTTTTAACGTTCTCGATAGCGTAAAAGTTAACTCCAATTTGTATGGAGTTGGGACGTTTATTTACGTTTGCCGCCGCTATGGGCGCTGTTCCAACTCCATATAAATTTGAGTTAACTTTTACGCTATCGAGAACATTAAATAACTCGCACTCACTGCACTGACGTATCGATTGCATTCCAATAATCATTCAACTTTTAAATTCACACATGAATTTTGCTTTGCGTGTTACATTTAATGAATTTATTGTTTTTACTATCAGTATTACCGGCATTTGATTGTTTATTACATTGCGTGCACAGTTTATAAAACATATTAAATTTACAATCCCATTTTTCCGCGGAATGCGCTAAAAAGCAATCTTATATCCCTTCAAAATGTAAATAGACAAGAGAAGCTCGGATGTTTGGTGGCTTAAGCCGAGCGTTTTATTTTTAGATTGTAAGTGAAGAAGCAATGCGAATTGCGAAATGACTGGGGAAAAGCTTTAAAATACGCTAAAGAGACCATTTTCAGCAAAAATTTTTAAATTTACTGAAATGGTCTCGTTTCGGAATCCACCAGCGCGGACGCGCGTTGCTCCCACGTAACTTTTTGGTGGGTTCCAGTCCTTAGGACGTTTTCATCATTTAGATTGGTAGTAGTAGCGTTTTTTCATAAAATTAGCCTTTAATATGTTTTCATATAAATAAACAGCTATCAATGATTTTTGTTTAGGATTTAAATTTTTTTTGTCATCAGCAATTATCCGATACTAGAAATGTGCATATCTTGTCAGCAATTAAGTAAGTCACTTGACAAGCGTAACGCGTTTGTCAAATGACTAATTAACAATAATAATAAATAATTAACAATAAAGTAACTAATAACGATTTCTTTTCCGAGAATCGAGGTGAAATACTTTATCTACATAATATGTACTTTAAACTTCAAATAGTAGCGGATCAAATTTAGTACAAAATGTGTTAGAATATCGTATTTTGCTCTATTTGATTAGTGACGATTGTTGTGAAGTTGATAATAGAAAAGTGTATGAATGTTTCAAACAGTTCGTTTTGTGAAGGTGTTCGGAAGAAGCCTTTGGCGTGACGATGGAAGGAACTCTGACGTCAACGTATCGAACTTGCTCGTTATAATACGAGATTTTTAATGTGATTCTTTTCATAGAAAAATACGAAGAAGGGTGTTAGAAACATGGCTCGTTTTTGAGTGGAGGAAAGACAAAGTCTAATTTGCGTTTTTATCAAGTGTATCCTATGCATGATATTTGTTTTTTTTCTTACTTGGACTTGTGTTATTGGTATGGGCTTGGAGTTTATAAGTCGAAGTGTGAGGTCGATTGACAAATGTATTTATTGGTACATATATCTATATTATATATATCAACAAGCTCGATCATATTACGAACGTATTACAAGTATATGGCTTTTTTTTTTCGCGTGGGCGGGAGGAAATCCTCGTAGATACCCAAGGGCCCGGGCCAATGGGCATGCCCGACTCCACTGAGAAAGTGTCTCAGTGACCTACGGACTAAAACCTCCCTCCTGGTTATCTGTCCCTTTTTATTATGGGACAACCTTTATCCCTGTGTTAGTTATTAGCCAACTTGGAAACTTAAGGGGATTTTAGTGGGCTTAATGTAACCATACATTTTATTCGGTGTACATTATGTAGTTTCAAATTCACATAATGTATCTGTACTAATATTTTGGGATTTGACGTCGTCACATACCTATGGGATATATACCAAAGAATCGGTCTTCTCAGTGGAATAATCTTTAAAAAAAAAAGCTATTTTAAATTGTTGTCAGGCAAGTCATATAAATATAATCAAAAGGCTTTGCGTGTTAACAGTTAATAACCTTTGAACGTGTAAAACACTTTTATAGGGATCTTTAATCTTCCTTAAAGTAGTTGAATTAGTTATGGTGTCACAGTTTTGGGAAAACGACTTAAAAGTAAGTTCATTTAATGGAAGTAATAATACGATTGATCGCGATTTCGGACTGTAAAGATCAATAATACCATCAGTTTGATTCTGTGTTCGTCGTTATGTGGAACTTTCAATAGGTTTGTATCTTTAATATTAAAATTATCTGTGTTTAAATTTTAAATTTCTCAATTCAATTAGATGAGAACAATTCTGTATCAAGCAATTAAATTGATTAACACTAAGAAGTAATTGTCGCAAAAGGATGGGGTTTTAAAAAGATGAGCGAAGGGATTTTGATGTAATCCTTCAGTTGCAAGGCAGTTGACATGATACCCTATTCCTTACGTCAATGCGTTCTTTTTGCCTAAAAATCAGATGTCGATTTACGTCAAAATATTTTCTGTTGTAAATTATGAAGATTATCCGAAATGTATGTGGTTACTTCGCGATGATATCGTTAATACTGGCTAGATCAAGTTGCAGATTGAGGACGTGACATCTGAGGATTTTAATTGACTGTGCGTCAAAAGTAGGCGTAGCTTGTTATTGATTCTAGTATCAGAAATGATCTCGTAAAATATTTCATAGTTCGTAGTGTGTGCTTAATGTATTTAATGTTGTATTCGATGTCTGTGTTAAACAATAATTAGTTATAAGCGGTAGACCGCTGTATTGCGCGTGCGCAAGGCTTACGTGCTATTGTTAAGAACTTTAATTTTGCCTGGCCTAAGTTAGCTTTAAGCTAAAAACGAACGAGAAGCAAGCAAAAGCTTTTCACTTTTGATTTTCATTTTCGATTCGTTCCTGTTCGCTTCATTCATTGAATAGGTGCTAGCGGCAATTTCTAAGTCTGTATTGTCTAAATCATAATTACCTGAAGGTATGAAAACAAATTGATTGAGTCGGATTTTTTTCTCTCTGACTCTCACGTCAGAGATTAATATAAAATAGAGAGGTAGGGTTAGAGTTACATCACTAAGGCTTAAAGAATGAGGGTGCTGTCTTATTGACGTTTAGATTGAATGAAAAGCGGACTGCTATAGGTTGTGGTAAGCACATAATTAAAATGGTCAAAGGTAATGTATAAATGGAATGCAATATTGATTTGTATTCTCCGGTAGCGAGTATTTGGAATTTAGACAGTGGTTGTGTCTGTGTGCCTGCGTAATGTTGTGCTTGAACAGAAAACACCGAATCCGACTTAGAAGAACAGGTAAAACAACTTAAAGATCTAACAATACAGCTGATATGCGTATAATGATATTGGGTACTCCAGAATAAATAAACAATAAAAGACTTAATTGCTTTTTCTGTTATGTGTATAATGAGAAAACAACATTAAAAAGCCCTTAATGTAATAAAATTAATATTTTTATAAACAAACTAAACTTTCTTTTTACTGAATGTCAAACTTCACTTAATGACATATTAAGATAAATCCTTTTTAGAAAGCTAAAGAGTTTTAGACTATGAAGGTTTTTCTTTACATGCGTATTCAAGTAAAAACCGAAATGGAAATTTAACTGGAATAGGTTTAATCATGAAAAAGAAACGGGCATCTATTGAGTAATTTTCGCTTACTAATTCTTTGCCTCTTTAAATGTGGTAATGTTTTTTCTTGCGTGTACAAACAAGTATATCAGAATAAGGTAGATATTTTTTTCCTAAATATTTTAGTGTTTTGAAACGTTTCTGATCTTGGTTCTTTCTTGGTGAATCCTATAAACAGTGTTAGAATAATAATACATATTTTGAGTAATAATTATTAATTCAAATTTTATTTATCCGATCGAGACAAAATTAAGATTCTCATGTATGTACTCCATGTTTATTTTCTATTCTTTCTAAGTATATAAAACCTTTGATCATTCATTTAAGTAAGTAAATGGAAATTATATTTAATGTGTTACATATGAGACATATTTTGTCTGTGCAGTAAGTATAATATCTTTTTTGAATTAAGTCTTTTACTAAATGTGTAGTCACTAAAATTAATATTTACATGTCTGTGTAAACCTGTTTACTGTGTCATTTTTAACGAGTATATCTAGTCTATAACTAGTCTGTGGAATATATATTCAATTTATTACCTACGTACTTCGTATTTTTAAGGTAGTCTGTAATTCATGGAAATACGTGAGTTTTTTGTTGTTACCTTTATAATTTATAATTAAAATTAACAGTGTTTAGGTTTTTTTTAATGTATTTATAACAAATACAGGATACAAGGGAATGACACACGAAGTTGAAGTGGTTTTATGAATGTTGTATTTATTTAAAACTAAGGACAACATTGTGCATAAGAGGCGGAGTAAATGCAATTACTCCAGGCATGTGTGTACTAATAGCAGATTAAATCAATTATATTTTTAATGTACTGTGATCAGACAAATGACATTTGATTGTATTAGAACAATTCGCGAAGTATGAAGGTGAAGATTTGTGTAAATGAAAACCTTCTTTCCGTCCATGACTTTTTCGACTTTTTTTTATTATAATCTAATTTAGTATAAATTATTATACTAAATTAGAATGTACTAACTTGACCTTAAGAGGAAAAAATATGAATAGTATTGCAAAGTTGATTTTTTTTATTGCTTAGATCGGTGGACAAGCTCACAGCCCACCTGGTGTAAAGTGGTTACTGGAGCCTATAGACATCTACAACGTAAATGCGCCACCCACCTTGAGATATAAGTTCTAAGGTCTCAGTATAGTTACAACGGCCGCCCCACCCTTCAAACTGAAACGCACTACTGCTTCACGGCATAAATAGGCAGGGCGGTGGTACCTACCCGCACGGACTCACAAGAGGTCCTACCACCAGTAATAAGTTAAGCTAAGCTAAGCTTACATTTTATGCGTATAAATGTTAACTTGTCGTTTAAAGATCATATAGTATTAGTCCGCTGAGTTTCTTAGTAGGTCATGATTTCGATCCGGTGATAAATGCACTCGCGAAGCCTTGAGCTATTCGTCCTCCTACGGTGGCGTTTGAGCTATTTTTAGCAAACCCTCAGCACAAAATTTCTATTTCATCGAAGAGTAAATTATATTTTACTCGCTATTTTTGACGTTGCCTCACAATGATCAACTACCACTTAATGCTCTTTGACTTCGAGAAGGGTTCCCTCACGTATCCTGTTTGTTATATAATATGTATTACAGTTATTACAAAAAAAAAATACAGGGATTTCGTGTATTTGAGAAATCACGTATTGAATTTTACCATATTATTTTACTGTAGCAAAATCTCTATAAAATGTCTAGTTTTCGAATTCAAACCATTTTTACATTTAACTATTGATAAGTATTTATTTCGTTGGTGTTACAATATAATCGGTGTCATAATAAATGTTGTGTCAAAAATTCGTTTTTCAATTTTGAACTACATAGTTTTGTACAAAAACCAGTGTTCGTGTTTTAATGGCTCGAAATGGGAAACATGTAAGTCAATAGCCATCATATGCACAGATCTATGGAGCATCAGAGACAGGATCTTCCTACCGGTATACATTCAAATATACAATACAAGTACCAAATTCACAGGTGATATTTGATATATTATTATATTGTTTTTGTTTTTTTTGTTTTTTTTATTGCTTAAGTGGATGGACGAGCTCACAGCCATCCTGGTGTTAAGTGGTTACTGGAGCCCATCGACATCTACAACGTAAATGCGCCACCTACCTTGAGATATAAGTTCTAAGGTCTCAGTATAGTTACAACGGCTGCCCCGCCCTTCAAACCGAAACGCATTACTGTTTCACGGCAGAAATAGTCAGGGTGGTGGTACCTACCCGTGCGGACTCCAGGTCCTACCACCAGTAAATATTTGTATAATTGGATTTCCCCAAAACCATTTGCAACGACTATTTCCTATTCCTTTACTTACCCATATGTTCTAATCGTCGCATAGCGCGTCCGAAGATTGCCGAAGCATCGATGTCAGACGCGTCTTAAATGTAAACTAATTCGTGGAAAACTATCAACGTGAAACATCTAAGAGCCGTCATGTCTTCACTAATTTGCCATTACTATGTAATTACATCGTCACTCGATTTGGATTTATTTGGGGTTTGCGACCGGGCCCTATTATTATTATATATTTTTTTTATGATTGAAACATTACTGGTGGCCCGAAGGCCTTTCCAGTTTCACCAGGACAAGTATTATTAAGTAATTTTATCGTCACTTGATTTGGATGTATTTGAACACCGAACAAGGAAAAAACAAAAAAAACTGTCAAAACAAAGTCTCGATATGGCAGAGGTCTTTCTCCATGATAGAGACGACCTATTATAATTGCGTTACGGGGTTTACACTGTCTAAATATTCCATAAGTCATACAAATTTGCGGCGAAGCGGTCATGCGTACCCCTATGAAGGGTGTGATAGTACAGGACAAGCTATCTTTGGGTGTCTGGGCTCCGGTTAATACTTACGAGGGGTGTTCAATAAATAGTGAAAATGCGATACAATTTTCTTTGGAAAGAAAAAAATACTGGCAGGCATAGTTCAGACGTTACTTATATATTAAAAAAAAGCAATAAATTATCTTTTGTTTTTGAAAAATAGAATTAATTTGTTTGCGTCATGTTGAAACGTGTTGTTAAAAGTGAATAAAATAGAAGTTTGCGCGGCTATTGATATTTTGTTTATTATTATACGGCTATTGCTAGTTTGTGCGGGTATTTTGACTGCGGAACTGGTAAAGCAAGACTCGAGAGCAATATTAGAGGCTCATTCTCCACCATATTCTACGGTTGGGTGTTGTGTGTTGAGTTCAAGCGCAAAAAAACTTCTATTACCGACGACCCCAGCACGGGACGCCCTACATTGATAGTGATTGAACAAATGATTAAAATAGTTGAAAACATTGTCCTGGCGAATCGTCGTGTTACTGTTTGTTTTATAGCAGAATAATTGAAAATGTCTATAGGAAGTGTCCATAATATTCAACACACCCAAACTCTGTATAATACCAACGTCGGGTTTGTCGTCCGAGAACCTCACATATAAACGTAGCTTAAAAACTAAAAAAATACGTTTATAAGTATAGCAAACTCTTTTTTTCGAGCCGGTGGCCGAATCTCTTAGATATAAAAAAAAAATTACAGCAAGATCTTAACCGTTTTTTGGCTCGATTAATGACTATTCACGAAACATTTTTTTTTTTTTTTTTTTTTCGGGCGGAAATTCTCGTGGACTACCTCCGCCTGGGGAAAAGCGGAGGGGCGTGCCGGACTCCTACCGGCTAAAACCACCCCGGTGTCCACCCACACGTGCGCGCAGGGCCGCGGGAATCCAAATTCTTCCGCAGCCCCACACCAGTGCTGGCCCGGTCTGTCCAGGCCTCGTCTCCTGCACTGAGTAGTGAGGCGTTCAGCTACTCCGTGCATCGCCTCAGAGGCACGCGCCGACACCCGCATGCGCCTCCGTCTCAGGTCCATCGAATAGGGGGCGAGGGCTTTCCCAAGTTCCTCACCCCTGGACCCATTCATGGGGGGCGGAAAAGGGCGTTGTCCGCCCTTGTCCTGCGCCCGGTGCGCCTTCTGCGGCCGGGGAAGGGAGTCGAGATCTCCCTCTCCCGTTCTGCAGTTTCCTTCTGCGACATCACGTCCTCGCAGAAGGACACCACCGCGTCCCACGACTCTGCGCTGCCGACCATCCTCCGCACTACGGCCGGCAGCGACAGATCGCTTCCTACTTCATTTGTGAGGACACGGCGCTGCTCCTCCCAAGCTACACACTCGGCGAGCGTGTGTTGCGCCGTGTCCTCCCCGCAGTGGACGCAGTGGTGGCACCGAGCGTCCGGCTCCCTGTCTATGCGGCACAGGTACTTGCCGAAGCAACCGTGCCCCGACAGCACCTGTGTCACCCTAAACGACAGGGATCCGTGCCTTCTCCCGAGCCAGTCGTCGAGTACTGGCCGGATCGCCTCGACTATTCACGAAACATGGCTTAACTATTATAACTTGAAAATGAAAAAAACAGTCCGTGACTTGGAAGAGGGCGTCTTTTCAAACTCCGAAGAAATTTAAGGTGATTCCATCCGCCGGTAAGATTATGAGCTGTTTTTTCTTGGCCTGCCAAGGAGTGGTAATGCTCGAATATCTTAATAATGGAGCCACTATTTGGGACTTTGTACGCAGGAAAACTAACAAAGTTTTTTGAGGAGATACACAAGCAACAGCGTTGCATGCCCGCTAAAGTTGTTTTGTTTCACCAAGATAACGCCTTTTTTATTTTTTTTTATTGCTTAGATGTGTGGACGAGCTCGCAGCCCACCTGGTGTTAAGTGGTTACTGGAGCCCATAGACATCTACAACGTAAATGCGCATACAAGTCCAAATTTTGGTTCAAGAAGCTAGATTTGAATTGATGGAATGTCCTCTAAATTGACCGGACTTAGCTCCTAGTGATTTCTAACTATTTGCGCGGTTATAGCAACATCTCAAGGGCCATGAATTTTAAGATGATGAAACAGTAGTCACGCGGTACAAGATTTTTATAGGAATTAGGAAGATTTTTTTTAAAGTTAATTTTAGGCCTAGAAAAAGGATATACAAAGTCAAACAGATATACAAAGTATCAAGATAAGGAATTTATTGAATCAAAATGCAAGGTAGTTTAATAACCTAAATAAATGTACATATTATTATCCGCAACACGCTTCATCAGATTATAAAGTCAAAGTATACACTTGAAGGTAACTACGTCGAAAAATAAAATACATAATTATAATAAAATTTAATTGCGTCATATTCGTCAACATCTTTTTATTGAACACCCTTAATAACACTGGGCGATTTTTGAAATGTTCATCAATCAATATAAAAAAAAAACCCGTAGTTATATTCGTATTTTCTCAACCAACTTTCTCAACCAACTTTTCATCAGTTCTACTGATGAAGAATATCGATGTATTGATTCCACCGTACCTACTCCCGAGCTCTCGTAAAGCAAATCAATCGATTTGGCAAGAGAGTCGTTATTTCAACACAATTAGAACTTGAGCCTCAAGCACTCAAGTATCTGTAGTTAATCTCTGTCTAACTTAAGGCAGATCTCATTTAGTTTTGAACACAAAATAACAAAACAGAATAATGAAAGAATTTACGAAGCATACACGCTCGCTCGGTTAAAATGACATAGCCCTCTAATCTTAGGTAGGAAAAAAAGCATAGATACTCAACGTAGAGGGCAGTGATAAGGATAACAAACAAAACCAAGAAATCTTATGTAAAATTTATAATCAACTAATAATTCACTGGTGGTCGGATCTCTTGTTTCACTGGTGGTAGGACCTCTTGTGAGTCCGCGCGGGTAGGTACCACCGCCCTGCCTATTTCTGCCGTGAAGCAGTAATGCGTTTCGGTTTGAAGGGCGGGGCAGCCGTTGTAACTATATTTGAGACCTTAGAGCTGATATCTCAAGTTGGGTGGCGCATTTACGTTGTAGATGTCTATGGGCTCCAGTATCCACTTAACGCCAGCTGGGGTGTGAGCTCGTCCACCCATCTAAGCAAAAAAAAATTCTTAATTCTCTCTGATTATTTACAATTTATCTTATTTCAAGCGCACAAAATAATTATTTGTAGCAATTCTAATTGGCTCTTAATTGTTCTGAGAAAATAATATAATCTCACGTAGGTACTTAAGCGCCTAAAATCTTTCCTGTTCTCGAATAACACAAAATCACATTTTGTCGGACTCGCATATCGCAGATCTCTTTGTGTCTAATAATTCCCAAACAAATAAATCACAAAAATATTCAACGCAAAAGGCTTTTCTTTATCCCGGTCCACACTATGAAACCCGTGAACAAATAGATATAAAAGAAAGCAGAAAACCTTTATTGAATGGAATAAAATTGATAAATTGTAAAAGGTTCGCAGAGTACTTAAAATTAATTTTGCTATAGAGTTGCATCACAAAGACCGAGCGAGCTAGCGACCCTGGGGTTGCCATGGTAACCGTGAGGTGCATCCTCGCCCGGGGCTCGCTGTATTTATGAACCTATGTATGCTGTTGATATGTCCAAACTTTAATGTCGGACTATGAATAAAAATTTCACGTCGCATATTTAAAAAAAAAAAAATATCGCAAAATCCTATTGAGCTTTTTTCCAAAGTTTTCAATATATTCTTTAATTAGGTTTCGATTTGTTTTTCGTAATATCAGCTTTATTTTGCCGCAGATTGTCGTCAGATGGCAAGCCAGACATTTAGTGGAAATTCCTGTTAATATTTGACTGATTCACCAAAAGAAGAAATTCATTATCAAATGTAGCATGGTGGTTTACTTAAAAATAATTTTATTGGTGTTCGGGAGTTCTGGGAGCAGGTACCATCACTCTGCTTATTTATGCCATGAATCAATAATGCATTTCGGTTTGAAGCGTGGAACAGCCGTTATATTGTGGCCGGCGCGTTAAGCCGGCTTCTGCCCAACGTGGGGGGGCCTGACCAGGTGACGCGCCGTCTCTATACGGGGGTGGTGCGATCAATGGCCCTATACGGGGCGCCCGTGTGGGGCCAGTCCCTGGCCGTGGGGGTAGCGAAGCTGCTGCAACGGCCGCAACGCACCATCGCGGTCAGGGTCATCCGTGGCTATCGCACCATCTCCTTCGAGGCGGCGTGTGTACTGGCTGGGACGCCGCCTTGGGTCCTGGAGGCGGAGGCGCTCGCCGCTGACTATCAGTGGCGGGCTGACCTTCGTGCCCGGGGCATGGCACGTCCCAGCCCCAGTGTGGTCAGAGCGCGGAGGGCCCAATCTCGGCGGTCCGTGCTGGAATCATGGTCCAGGCGGCTGGCCGATCCTTCGGCTGGTCGTAGGACCGTCGAGGCGATTCGCCCGGTTCTTGTGAACTGGGTGAATCGTGACAGAGGACGCCTCACTTTCCGGCTCACGCAGGTGCTCACTGGGCATGGTTGCTTCGGTGAGTTCCTGCACCGGATCGGAGCCGAGCCGACGGCAGAGTGCCACCATTGTGGTTGCGACTTGGACACGGCGGAGCACACGCTCGTCGCCTGCCCCGCATGGGAGGGGTGGCGCCGTGTCCTCGTCGCAAAAATAGGAAACGACTTGTCGTTGCCGAGTGTTGTGGCATCGATGCTCGGTGACGACGAGTCGTGGAAGGCGATGCTCGACTTCTGCGAGTGCACCATCTCGCAGAAGGAGGCGGCGGGGCGCGTGAGAGACGCACAGGCCCGCCGCCGTCGAGCGGGGGCCAGGGAGGCGGATCTCGCCCAAGCCCTGGCCCTCTAAGTGTTTCGGGTCTCCCTCACATGTCGGCCTGGGGACCGGCGAAGGGGGCCTAAGAAGACGACGTGCAAGCTGCTCTGCACGCGTTTTATGCATGAGCATCCGGGTGATGGAAGGCCGGCTATCCTCAACCCACGCTGGTTCTGACCCAGCGGGGTATTCCGTAGGATAGACCATTCTAACCGGTGCCATCTAGGCGGGCTTCGGATAGCCTGCCGACCGAGAGGGCTGGTGGTCGTGGCGCCGACGACCGCCAGTCCGGCGTCCCGAGGGCGAGGGTGATGGGAGAGATGTGCTCCGCACTAAACGCTTCACTTTCCCCCCCTTGCCTTTTCATGAGTTTTGTCTCATGCGAGGTTTGGACGTTGGTTGTTGAGAGACAGGAGGTTTTAGTCGGTTCGACTCCGACATGCCCCGCCCTCCATCCCCAGTGAAGGGCGGAAGTCCGGCGATTTCCTCCTGATAAAAAAAAAAAAAAAAAAAAAAAAAAAAAAAAAAAAAAAAAAAAAAAAAAAAAAAAAAAGAAAAACAATTTTGTACAACTGAGACTCAGGCCTCATGTCTCAACGCGAGTGGCGGATTTACGTTTCGATGTCTATGGTCTCCGCGAGCTCGTCCATCTTCCAATGATAAAAATTAAATATGTGAAAAATGTAACTGCGACAAATTTAAAAACTGCACGTGTGATGTCCACTTATCGATATAAATTTATCGTCACTGTTTCAACGCTAGTCCTATTAATTGATGTTTCGTACCTGGTATATTGTCGCTGACAGAGAAATTACATGAAAGCCGCACGAATGATTATTGAATGTTTCAATAATTGTATTAACAGGCGACTTCCCTCGGACACAACCGGTCCACGGATGCTTTTATTTGTTGTTTTATTTATTTATTTTTATTGCCTTTGTAGGCAGACGAGCGTACCTGATGGTAAGTGGTTACCGTCGCCCATGGACTTCAGAAATGCCAGGAGCAGAGCCGAGCCGCTGCCTCCTTCCCTATACTTGTTTCGTTATGTTGAATGGCATATTTTTTCTTCACAGTCGTTTGCACTCTTGGCGGAGTGATCGTGGTCATCAATTCTACTGGTAGTGCACTTCAGAAGACGTTGCTGTTCTTCGCGTATCGTGGCCTCGTTGACACTTTCTTCGGACATGACGGTGTCGTGATAGGGTGACGACTCAGACGAGGGCCTTATGGTGCAGGGCATGATTGAGGGTACAAGACCGCGCGGCAGACAAACGTTACGATGGGCGGACCAAATAAAGGCAGCTGTAAGCGGTCTCGGTCAATGAGTCGGTCACCGCTCTCGTCGAACCCGTCGCTTGCGACGAAGGGCTCGGCGAGTAAATTAACCCACAGGCACAGCCCACTGAGTTTCTCGCCGGATCTTCTCAGTGGGTCGCGTTTCTGATCCGGTGGTAAATTCTGCGAAGCACGGCTCTTGCTAGGGTTCGTGTTAGCAACGTCATCAGGTTTGAGCCCCGTGAGCTCACCTAGCTAGTTTTAGCTAAAATTTTAAAATGTATCGAATTTCTTTATTAGATTCACTCATCTTGACAGTACGAAAAATAAATAAAAATCACACATTTTCCTAATTTAAATTTGGAATTATCTCTATCTGTAAAATTTAAACTTTTAATAATACCAAAACCAGCCAGATACAAATAGTATCTATAGCCAAAGAGATTTTATTACAAGTTCATACATACTATAAAGCTTAAAGACTTTTTCCCCAACCTATTATACAAAGGCCCTGGTTAGAAGTTCTTAGAACATTATGATTTATTGTACGCAGTTATATACTGTGTAAAAATCAAATAAGTTATTAATGACCATAATTTATTCAAATAAATTATGTATGTATTCATTTAAAAGAAGAATATATATATATAAGTATATCAAGTTTTAAATATTATTGTCGTATATACATACTACTGGTGGTATACTACATAGTTTACTGGTGGTAGGACCTCTTGTGAGTCCGTACGGATAGGTACCACCACCTCGCCTATTTCTGCCGTGAAGCAGTAATGCGTTTCGGTTTGAAGGTTGGGGCAGCCGTTGTAACTATGCAGAGACCTTAGAACTTATATCCCAAGATTTACGTTGTAGATGTCTATGGGCTCCAGTAACTACTTAACACCAGGCGGGCTGTGAGCTCGTCCACCCATTTAAGCAATAAAAAATATAATACAAAAAAAAAACAGAATATTTAAAATAAAATATGTATTTGTATAATTTTCAACAAAATAACATTCAATTAATGTTCACGTCTCAACGCTTCAGAGAAACAATACCCTTCGTGGTGCGACTGACCATCGCCTCGTTAGGGAGAGTATCAATACACACGTGTTTTGACTACGTATTTAACAAACATATTAATATGTTTGTGTAGTAGTATCGTCGGATGCAAGTCGATGCCTACACACCGAATGCACACCGTGAATAAACCATCAAATTAGAGGCTTGCCGTAACAATGGCGCGGCGAAATTGTAATTATAATTTAAAGGGCTTAATGGAGATATTGATTGGAATTTGCAGGGAGATTTTGGTGATTAATTTTGTGTTTCTCGACTATTGCAGTTTCGAGCAAAATTTTGATTATTGTTTAAAAGTCGATTGATTTTGGAAAACTGTTTGTGTTGATTAATTATGTATTGAATTATTTTTTAAATATGTTTTTGTGTGCTTTACTACATTTTCTGATTACTATAAACAAACAATGAAGATAAATTAACTGCTCTTCTTTTTAAAAGAGTTTTCTACGGATTTAAAAATCCGAGTTTCAAAACGTTCCGATATGCACAAAGAGTATTAAATATTAGCTTCTACGGAAATTGTTGCGAGGCTTTCCACTGATAAAAAAAATGATGGTTACCTGCCAAAATCATATCTCAAGGCAGACGGCATTTACGTTGTAGATGTTGAGACGTTGTAGACGTTGTGAGCTCGTCCACCCAACTAAGCAATAAAAAAAAAGCAAGGGCCCGTACACGCCTAATACTCGTTCAACTCGCCGAAGAGTTCGACGGGAAAATTAATTCATAGAATCAGCTCTGTGAATTTCTCACGAGAGTAATCCATTCGCAAAACATCTGCCCTTGAGCTGCTAGGATTCTTCCAGGAACTATCGGTCTGCCTTCCACTCCCGCCTGAGTCCTTGAGTTTGCTCATCTCTCCTCGTACTTAAGCTGCAAAGGCTTCCGGGCTGCTAACAAGCTTTCCATCCCAAAAAAATGCATAACCAAAAGATAATTAAAACATATCTCTCTAAAGTTTTACTAACATAACTAATATGTAGTTCATGTAAAATGAAAAAGTAGTTCCTATGTTTGTTGTTTGTGCTGTATGTAGGTACGGGGTAAAATTGACTTTAGCTGCAACGCACGGCCATCAAAGGGTTCCGGATAAATTTCCGCTGGTTTGTCAAAGAGCTAGCTGGCTGTGTAAACTGAATAGTTTACATAAAATGGGCATAGGTAGATTATTTCTCTCGGATCAGACTGCCTTCTGAGCAAACTATAAAGACATTTTGCAATCTGCACTAATTCAATCTGGTTTTTTTTACTGCATAGATGATTGATCGAGTTCACAGCTTACGTGTTAGTTAGGTGGTTACCGGAGTCCATAGACATCAACAACATAAATGCTGTGGTGGGTCCTTGAGATATGAGGTCTAAGTCTCAATTGTAAAGCACTGGCTGACCCACCTCTTAACTACGAAAAAGTAAAAAAAAATGTTTGGGCCATAATATAAGATAATAAGCTTCCACTCACTCGGCTTCGTCTGCGTTGTCAAGGAAAAGGGTCAAAAAATTCCGGTTGGAATGCGGTGTTTTTTTCGGATAAAAGGTAGCATATGTCACACTCTCTGACCTAAAAATATTCATCAATCGGTTCGGTTTTGACACGAAAAAATGATACAAACAAATACAATTTCACATTACAGATAAATAAATAAATAAATATAAATAAAGTATTGAATGAATTGATAAGCCATTGGTAATTTGATAAGTACTATTAAGCAATTAAGTTTTCAATGTGTGAATCCACGCAGGTTTTTCGATTTTAAGTGTATGTGGTAATCATTAATTTATAGATATATGGCGGTAGTCATCACAGAACGCAAGATATTTGACAGATGCCTGAATCTCGCTTACGACATTTTCAAGATAAGCTCGCATATATACTAGTTCCGAACAACAACGTTTGGACCGTCGGTCTACCGAGCAATATCATCCGCTCGATGGAAGATCTTTCTTTTCGTATTTAATTCCACAGTATCAAGAGCGTAGATATTTATATTAATCACGTGTGTTTACATTCGTATACACGCAACATGTCCAATGTGATGTGAAGAATAATATCATTCAGTTTAGTCCGAAAATCGTCCTTGTTGGCTTATTTGGAGTCGCGCAGGGGTTCCGCCGCCGGTTCTGTTCTTTGAACAATCAAAGGGGTCGTCACCATTTTTCCAATTAACTCTTGTTTCGGCTTAAATTGAAGCTCATCACTAATGCACTGTGCTTTTGTAATGGTTGGTCGAAAGAGAAATGCTTAAAGAGATGGGTGTCCACAATTTTTTTTATTTTTTTTATGATTTTCAATATAACAGTATTATTATATATAAATAACAGGAGCCGTATTACTAGTTTGGGGAGATATATACGACAAAGGGAAGATCTTCCACCGAGCGGTGACATTGCTCGGTAGACCGACGGTCCGAATGTTGTTGTTCGGAACTTGTATATATGCGCTTTATCTTGAAAATGTCGTAAGCGAGATTCAGGCATCTGTCAATTATCTTGCGTTGTATGATGGCTACCTGCCACATCACTCCCCTCCGAGACTGGAGGTCGTGTCATTTTTTAGTTAGCGTTGTCCGTGCTGAGATTAGCTTGCAAGGGCCAGTGCTGCTCGAAGCCTGCGGTGAGTCGAGGCTGAGCTTGAATGCTGCGTGCGTGTCGCCAGTGCTGCTCGAAGTTTGCAGTGAGTCGAAACTGAGCTGAATGCTGCGTGATTGTCGCCAGTGCTGCTCGAAGTCTGCGGTGAGTCGAGACTGAGCTTGAATCGTCGGGGTCACCAGTTTGGGGAGATATATACGACAAAGGGAAGATCTTCCACCAAGCGGTGACATTGCTCGGTAGACCGACGGTCCGAATGTTGTTGTTCGGAACTTGTATATATGCGCTTTATCTTGAAAATGTCGTAAGCGAGATTCAGGCATCTGTCAATTATCTTGCGTTGTATGATGGCTACCTGCCACACTAGAATCAAAACTTGAGACTATAAAAATTGTTACAAAAAACCTTAATTAAGTAGTCATTTTATTCGCAGTAATGATTTTTTATATTTGCCACATTTATAATTAGTAACGTAATTTTAAATAAATAAAAATATAATATCATTTATATCAAGAGGACAATGTGTGCATTCAAAACAAGGACGAAGTGTTGTTACTGTTTGTAACAAGCAAACAATTGTTTGAATCACTCCACTCCGCTACCGAAGCTCTTATCTCGAATTCCAGAAATGTATAATAATAAACCTTGAACCCCAGACGTATTAGAAATCGTCGCTTTGTTCAATTTCCAGATATCTCTGTTGAACTTTAATGCACCTTAAGTTTCTATCAAGCTAATTTTAAAATTTATATATTATAGATTTTAATTTTACTGGTGATAGGGCGTTCTGATTTGAAGAGAATGGCAGCCGTTTACCCAGATAGATTCGCGACTTACTGTTGGTAGGACCTCTTGTGAGTTTTACTTGTGATAGGACCTCTTGTGAGTCCGTGCGGGTAGGTACCACCGCCCTGCCTATTTCTGCCGTGAAGCATCGGTTTGAAGGGTAAGGCAGCCGTTGTAACTATACTGAGATCTTAGAACTTATATCTCAAGGTGGGTGGCGCATTTACATTGTAGATGTCTATGGGCTCCTGTAACCATTTAACACCAGGTGGGCTCGTCCACCCATCTAAGTAATAAAAAACAAGTAGCTCTTGAGTTGTTATGTCTCCTTTGGAGGTACTCGTGCAGCTACGAGCAAATCCCATCCCTCCAGGCTGAGCCTTTGCTCGCGCACCTGTCCCGGTTAAACGGGTAGTAATCCTTCCTACCTAAAAACAAAATATATTGGGTGTTAGGAGACCGCTTCCGAAAACGAAGACAGACGATAGTACTAATGACTGACACCTTTGATGATGGGACGGAACAAAAAATCGATCCTGATTAAAAAGCTAAATGAAAGCTGAAGTTATTAGTACAGCTAAATAAAACGGTAGTTTCATAATAAAATACATCACTTTACTAAAATAACACCAGCAATGAAACACAAAATGAAAAATGATTCTCGGATCAACATTATTATTGCTGAAATCGCTATCGTGAGAGATTTATTTCGTTCTTTGGATGGCCTAGATAATTAGACGACATGTGTGTGTGTGTGTGTTGTAGTCCTAGGGTACCCCGCTGGTACATAGGGCCCTCACAAGTTGTCTCCACTTTACCCTGTCTTGCGCTTGCTCCTTAACATCACTCCAGGTCACGTTGGCAGTCCTCATCTCATTCTCCACGGTGCGTCGCCAAGTGTGTACAGGGCGACCAGGTCTTCTCCTGCCAAGCGGTTGCCACTCAAACGCGATTGATGCTGCGTTGACGACATATAATTTTTAATTTACTTTAAGAATTTGCACAATCGAACGGATATCTGTATATTACAGGCTACTACTATTCAATTATAGGCTTTAATGACATTTACATATTTCGGTTTTGCATTTTTATTAATTGAACATGCACAAACGACCTCTTAATTGAGAGCTAGTAGGGCCTGATGCCGCTTCACTGCAAGTTCATTAGATCTTGTTATGAATATTCGTACTTTTGTTGTTTGCTTAATCTCTACAGTCAACAAAGTTCCGTAGAGGTCTTAAAGTTCCTTAAAGGAAGTCCGCTTTAAGAGGTTCCTTAAAGTCCCTTTGAGGTGTTTGAA
Source organism: Bombyx mandarina (assembly GCF_030267445.1). Taxonomy (NCBI): domain Eukaryota; kingdom Metazoa; phylum Arthropoda; class Insecta; order Lepidoptera; family Bombycidae; genus Bombyx; species Bombyx mandarina. Next base: position 12,624,802 of record NC_143215.1, on the reverse strand, counting down.
GTTTGTAATCGAAATGTCTAGTAGAAATCTTTGTATTGGCTGCACCAACGGAATAAAGTTTGAACACAATAGGAAACCAATACATAGAATATGAACAAAAATTATTTTATTATTTAAATCATATTTTGATTCTTATTATAAAAAAATATATATATTACAAAAATAACTTAAGCTTTCTGTATACTACACGGGAATTACGCAGGTAAACACTTAATATACCTATCTGTGAAAGCAACAAGCGTAGTGTAACTAAATATGAGTGAATAGGGAGGGAGGTGGCTGCAACATCCCACCCTTTGAGATCGTTCGAAATTAATTGCATGTTTATATGGTTTTCTTATAAAGAAAATGTGATGTACCCCTTTACTTTGACAAGAAAAGAGTTTGTCATTTAAAATTTACAATACTGTTTTCCATATTTTTGTGTTATTCTTTTTTCTTCTCTGTTTTCTTTCTATTACTAAAAAGCACTACTACTTTTTACAAATTTAGTAAAAAAGTAAGTCATCTTCCGTGTGACAGTGAAGTATTATTTATAAATAATTAAATAATAATAACAATAAATCTGACAATACTGCGGAGCCCAAAAATTACAGATCAATTACCTACATATAATCTACTCACATCCATTCTAAGAATCAAAATTGAAAATATTTATTTTAGCAATGATATCTTGTCACTCAGAATGGTTGTCGGTCGGGGCCTCGAGGTATAAAAAATTTGCTACTCATTGACATGACCATTAGGTACTTAACAACTTCGGCAGGGGTAAGAAGAATGCTCATATAGCTTGGATTGATTATAAGAAAGCGTATGACTCTGTGTCTCATACATGGCTAATGAGAGTTTTAGATCTATATAAAATAAGCCCCATATTACGTTCCTTTCTTTCGTGGGTCATGCATGGGTCAATGGTCTACGTTTCTTGGACAACCAGGTCGAATTATTTCTTCTGCTGCCCAGAATTTAATAAGGATTAAGCTTGGGTATTTCAGGGCGTTAGTCCGGGTCCTTTAGGTTTGGTTTTTGCAATTATGGACGAACAACTACCTGAAATACCTATATGGGATGGACATGGTGCGGATCATCATTCCTCATGACGAGGACCTCGTGAAGGCAGAAAATGACAAATTAATAAAATATTTAGACTTGGCCCACGAGACTACCGGCATGTTGTTTGGTAGCGAAAAGTTTTAGCCAACACCTGAAGAAACTTTCGTTATTCAGCTGAGTTAGGGGACTGCTACCTTGATACGATGCATATTGGGAGGAGTTTTCTTACTCTAAAGCCCTAACCACTGGTGGCTTATGTCGTAGACACCGCTATTTTTTTTTTATATACAGATTTTTTAAACTGTACTTTTAATTATTTTTTTAAAATAATTGTAAAATAAAAAAAACTTTAATAAATATAGTATATTAATTATAAATAATAGCCTGGGACAATTTACAAAACAATCTGGCCCAAAACTAGGACTCCCTGTGAATGAGGGCTGGTGGTAGACCTCTTATGAGTCCGCGCAGGTGGGTACCACCACCCTGCCTATTTCTGCCGTGAAGCAGTAATGCGTTTCGGTTTGAAGGGTGGGGCAGCCGTTGTAACTATACTTGAGACCTTAGAACTCATATTTCAAGGTGGGTGGCGCATTTACTTTGTAGATGTCTATGGGCTCCAGTAACCACTTAACATCAGGTGGGCTGTGAGCTCGTCCACCCATCTAAGCAATAAGAAAAAAACTTACTTATTTTCAACACAGTTTTGAATTTAAGTTTTACACGTCTGTGACGCCGGGCCTTAAGGATCCATTAATTCCTCATCGAAGGCGTAGGGATTTCAAAAAGGGATCACCAATTTGTCAATATATTAAAACATTTCCTAAAGCGTAGGCACTACACAAATGGCTATTGAAAGAAGCGTTACAAAATGAAGCCATCATTTCTAAAATCTACATGAAAATCGACAAGGTTAAAAAAATAAACATTATTATGTTTGATCCGCTGAAACGATATGGTAGCAATATCTTTTGAGTAATTCCTGCCTACGCACTGCCACTTCAACGGTACAAGAACTCCTAATTGATATAATCCCTTGAGAGGTATAAAAGGTACCTCGTACCATTGCGTGCGTTCTTTGGTAATATTTATTCAAGTGCCACCGTGGGCTCGTCGTAAGAGCTGTAATAAATGCTTTCAAATGATTTTATATCATCTTGTGATGTTGAAAATCAAAATGGATTCATCTGTATTGACTCGTAACCGTCAGTTTTATGGGTTCCGTCGTATTTTAATGATCCTCTTCTTGACTGTCCGGATATCATAGCGATTTTATTCGGTGATCGTTTTTCACTATTTTATTTTTATTGATTTTAGACCGCAAAACAATGTTAACATGGGAACGAATAAAAATCGTTTTTATTATCGACAGGAAAACTCAATACCGTAATGAACAAATTGTTAGGGTATCATCACTTGTTGCGTAATAGTCAAGCCTCTCTTGACAGTTTTATCTTCCTGTTTCTGGCCTAAGGCGATTTCAAATTACATGTAATCAAATTATATGCAATGTCTCCAGTACTGCGTAGAAGGAATTGGGTACTGATTAACTTCGTTGTGGAAGAAAAAAACACTTTTCTTCGAGTAGCTTAAAGTCTAGAGCTTCTTCGTGGGGTCGTCGCTGTGGATTCTGAAAATTATTTATTTCAAATGAGATTTCTTGGGTTTTTTTTTGTTGAAAATTTCTATTGAAATACAAAGTAAATTCTACTACCAAATCAAATTATGTGGGTTCTTTTATTTAACTTTTTTAATTTTTTATTTTATGTCAAGAATTTATAAAAAAAAAGTTATCCTGGTTTAAAATATACAAAACACAGTCGGGAGCGACCACGCCATACACTGCCTTTTAACATATACATACATATACCTTGTGTGCCCAGTTCCTTGACAGTTTAGTTAAATAAATGTATAAATAGTCGTTGAAAGTTTTTTGGAATCATACTTACATCAAAATGTTACCGGTTTTAATTCGATTCTAATTTACAAATTCAAATTAAACCAAGAATTCCATGAAACGCATCGTGTATGTAAATTCTGTAATCGATTTTCCGGTGTCTGATGCAGTAGCGAAATCACAGGGCAGTTAATATATGCGTTCGGTCCCCATGTCAACAGTTTGGCGACTTCAAAGGGCCGCCCAGACAGGCGAATTCATTTCAATGTAACGTCACGGGCAATGAATAAATCCTTTGAGCACTGTTTTAGCAATTGGATGCGTCGATACTTACGTGATTTTGTGAAATTCCAATTATAAAGCTACAGTGGGGTACGTGCAAATAATCAATGTGAAAATTAATATCCTGATCTGATGCGATAAGTACTGATTGGTAAAACTGGTGGAGGCTCCACAGGAGTTACACTATCCTGCCTGTATTCGCAAGGTATGAATGCCGCTCTACCAATTTTATTGAAAATTCGACTTTACGTTTTAAGGTGGGCGGTGGAATTTACTTTGTAGGCTTAAGCTTCTTAGCTAAGCCATCATAACTATTTAAAAAATAAAATAAAAATAAAAATCATTTAATGCAGACCATCTCAAGTCCATATGTTGTAAGTAGAGTAATACTTATAACTATGTTAGTAAAATTAAAATTAGCAAAATTATTAAAATATTTAAACATTTAATCCATAAATCTGCGTTGCTTTGAGGCACCAGGCACATGGGTATGTATATGAACCAAGTGCCTCAAAACAGCACATTCGGATTTATTACCTATAACCATGAGGATATGATTAGTACTCGTACGAATCCTACGCATCATAAATAAGTTATAAAAACCTTTTTTTTTTCGGACCTTGCGCCGAACCGTCTACGAGGTCCCCGCGCCTAGGGGGCGCACGTGGTATGTGGGACTCGACGATCTGCAAGGTGTTGGCAGGCCACCCGGGCGATGCCGCTGGTGTTCCGGGATACCCCGCTGGGCCAGAACCAGCCTGCCGGGTCGGAACACGATACACCGCCGACCGGGTTGCTCTTCCACAGTATATTCGGCGAAGACAGCGACGACGAAAATGCGTACCGTATCGCAGTTATAAAAACCTAACCTAACCTATAACCTACTGAAGGTAGTCATTAGGTAGATGAAGGTTAATAACGAAACTTTTTTCTATTTACAGATAATAATATGGTATTCCATAATATCTGTGGAAAATTCCAATCCGCTTGTAGATTCTGCGAAGCACTGCTGTTGCTAGGGCTTATGTTAGCAAATTCTCTCAGGTTGAGCCCGTGAGCTCACCTACCCGAGCCTAACTGGAAAAGCCTCTTAGGCTACCAGAGAATAGATAGGGTAATAAAACCCACGAATTCTTCGGATCCGACCCCGGGTTTGACACAATTGAAAGAGAGGTGGAATTCGGTGAAATGAAAATACACTTGAAAGGCGTTTAATTCGTAATTGATATACAATATTCATATATGCGGGCTGTAATGGTAACGTTTCTGTAAACGAAGACAGACGGGAGATACAGCGATTGATTGTTATGATACGAAATAGAAACGATATATATAGATGAAGTCGTCGTGGCCTAAAGGATAAGAAGTCCGGTGCATTCGTAGGTATATAGCGATGCAACGGTGTTCGAATCCCGCAGGCGGGTATCAATTTTTCTAATGAAATACGTACTTAACAATTGTTCACGATCGACTTCCACGGTGAAGGAATAATATCGTGTAGTAAAAATCAAATCCGCAAAATTATAATTTGCGTAATTACTGGTGGCGGGACCTCTTGTGAGTCCGCACGGGTAGGTACCATCGCCCCGCCTATTTCTGCCGTGAAGCAGTAATGCGTTTCGGTTTGAAGGGTGGGGCAGCCGTTGTAACTATACTGAGACCTTAGAACTTATATCTCAAGATGTGTAGCGCATTTACGTTGTAGATGTCTATGGGTTCCAGTAACCACTTAACACCAGATGGGCTGTGAGCTCGTCCACAAATCTAAGCAATAAAAAAAAAACAATTATATACGAAATTTTTATGCCACTTATTTGAAGAATTTACCTGTTCATATACACGTATAGTTTTTAATGGATTATCGAGGTGCATTTGTATATCCCTGACCCGATTTCAACGCTCGCTGACGTATTCTATTTCCCGGTCACAGCTACCGTCGACGAGAGGTGTTACAAATATTGAATTTAATAGCGTTTGGACTATCTGTTTACATTCACTTCCAACGAACGTGGTCTGATGAATGTTTGGAAATGTCCGATCAGTTTTGTTACGATGCCTACTGCTATTAGCAATTCAAATTATGAGTGGTCGAGTTCCGATACTTGGACATTTTGTATTTCGCAAATTGAATTCGATCTGAAGGTTTCTGCAGAAAAGCGTTTTTAAAATTAAAATAAAGTAAAAAACAATCATCGATATTTTTATTTTCAATCACTAAAATCTATGTTAATCTTTCCTAACTGAGTTCGGTCCGAAGTTCACAGACCCCTCAATTTCTTTTACCCACAGATTCTAAATACACCAACCCTCAGATGTACGCTTTAAGGTTTCAAGTCAATCAATTCATAGTTAATCAATAATGTACCAAAAATCCATACATATTTTTTATAGATTTAACAAAAAATGCGTTTTAGTTTCTCATGATGAACGTCATTATGATAGTTTTCATGCGAGGTCCTAAGCGCCCGTACCGCAGGAATGGAAAGAATTAAAAAATTAGTCCCGCCCTCAACGTGTTAAACCGTAGCAGTTGGTCTACGCGTTAGCTACAAGTTGAAATATCCGTAGCACTTATGTAGGTTTAGTAGACGGTCGGTGTACTGGGCGATATCGGACAGCCTGCGGACCGTTGCGGCTATTCACCAGGATCTCGGGCTATTCAGCCGGATCTCGGATCTCGTGACAAGGACGCCTCGTCTTCCGGCTGGTGTAGTTGCTTTTCGAGCATGATTAATTCGAGAATTAATTCGGTGGGGGAATGCTATCAGTGCAGATGCGAATTGGAAGCGCAAAGAGCGCTTTGGCAGTCTGCTTCGCAAGGAAGGAGTTTTATTTTTATTTTTATTACTTAGATGTGAGGACGAGCTCACAGCCCACCTGGTGTTAAGTGGTTACTGGAGTCCATAGACATCTACAACGTAAATGCCGCCACTCACCTTGAGAAATAAGTTCTAAGGTCTCAGTATAGTTACAACGTTTACCCCACCCTTCAAACCGAAACGCATTACTGCTTCATGGCAGAAATAAGCAGGGCGGTGGTACCTACCCGTGCGGACTGACAAGAGGTCCTACCACCAGTAAACGACCTGTCCTTCTCCCACGAAACGGTGTCTGCGTGGTATTAGGTCCCCCTAGTCCAGTATCCCTACTGGAGCCTATTTACCCCCAACGTGAATGTCGTTACGCACCTTAAAACATTGGACGAACTTGCAATTCTACTGTAAAACGTATTCATGAGCACATAATAATGCATTCTGAAGAGATTCTGTAAAAATTACACGATTTTATAGTATTGGAATATTCGCATTCTGAATTTAGAAACTGTGGTTTATTAATATAACTCCCCAACAAAACAAAGCGAATCAAGAATTGCATAATGAATTTCGATAATAGAGGAATTATAACATACTAGCTGACCCGGCAGACTTCGTAGTGTCTCAATCGATAAATAAAAGACCTAAACTTTTGTATAAACTAAACTTAAAACAAACAAAAGGAATCCGTCCGATGGGGGACACGTCAAAGGAAAAACAAAATTGTTATTTTCATTTAATTCCGAGCATTTTCATATTTATCTACCTTTTCAACCTTCTCTGGACTTCCACAAATAATTCAAGACCAAAATTATCCAAATCGGTCCAGCCGTTCTCGAGTTTTAGCGAGACTAACGAACAGCAATTCATTTTTATCATTTATATAACAGCTTACAATTATCAGAATGAATAATTGACATAAAAACAAACGGTCACTATCAAAATGAAACATGTTCAAACCAGTGGTTCAAACCCTTTGGGTTGTTTTGCGAAAATCGATTTTTCATTGTAAGAGTAAAGCCATAGCAAATCCCTTTGAGCAATTTTTTTTTAAAATAACAAAATCCGTACAGTCATTATAGTCAACCTGTCCATTACAATATTGGGGAACGACGCGAAGCTACGAGTATAACTAACTGGGCGCTTTGATAATTTGATTTTTCACTGCGTCAAAAAAAATTAACATGCACTCGCTCAGGCCTATGTGTTTGGAATATATTTGATATGATTTAAAATTAAGTGCAATAAGTATCTATAATTTAAAATAGATTTTGGCAGTTGGCAATTTTTAAAGTAGCAGAACTTACATTTTTCCAATCTCAGAAGACGAAGGCTTACCACACCGTGCAGCCTAGTATTTTATCTTATATTAAATAGTTCATAAATACTGAAATCATATCTGTTGTGTGTAAAGTAAACTTTAGGAAATTGTTTAAAATAATGTACTTAAATAAGAAGTTTTGAAACAAAACATAATAATATATGAGTACATGTACATTACAAAAAAAAAAGAAACTGCATAATAATTCAAATACACAGGCCACATTTGAACAAAAGGAGTCTGACGATCGAATCCAGTTATTGAGTTTAAGCTAAAAGCTGCTGTTGTTGGTTATTGCTTCTCATGCATAAATTCCGAGTATAAGCTCTGAACTCCAACCTCGAAAATATTTTACTACACGAAAATCTGTTTGAGTGAAGAGTTCCCTTAAATGACTTAAGCCTTTTGTGTTTTAAAATTAGTATGTAGACATGTGGTACTGTTTGAAAGTATTTTGTATTTACGTTATTATTTTCCCACTTCGTGTTTTACTTACTGGTGGTAGGATGTCTTGTGAGTCCGCACGGGCAGGTACCACCGCCCTATCTATTTTTGCCTTGAAGCAGTATTGTGTTTCGGTTTGATGGGCGGGGCAGCCGTTGTAACTATACTTGAGACCTTAGAACTTATATCTCAAGGTGGGTGGCGCATTTACGTTGTAGATGTCTATGGGCTCCAGCAACCGCTTAACACGAAGTGAAGGATCGTGAGTTCGTCCACCCACCTAAGCAATAAAAAAAATACTGTATAATATTAAAAACGCGTCATAAAAAATCTAAAGGTAAAGTTAATCAGGTTACAGCTAGTACAATGAAGTACAAAATATACTTTACCGCCCGTAGTTTGAGAAGTACCTAGTAATTAATTTCCGCCCTTTTATGCAAGTTTCAATTTCGCCGAGCGCCTTTCACCCTAGCGTTATGCTGCTTTCAGACTACGCTATACTATAGTGCCATATAGTATAGCAGCGTATACTTAACCAATAATATATAGTACAGTACAGTGTGAACGTTTTTTTATATTTTTTTTATTGCTTAGTTGCTTAGTACGTGTCCATAAAAATATATGGTGCGCGATATTGTTGTGCTCTATCGCTACATAGTATAAAACAAAGTCACTTTCTCTGTCCCTATATCCCTGTGTATGCTTAAATCTTTAAAACTACGCAACGGATTTTGATGCGGTTTATTTTTTAATAGATAGAGTGATTGAAGAGGAAGGCTTATATGTTTAATAACATCCATTAAATAGTGGAGAAATCAATAATAAATTACAGTTTCCGAAGCGAAGCGAGGCCGATATGCTATTATATTATAGTAGTTTGAATGCAGCTTTAGATGGCCGTTGTCGTCTGGAAATTGCTTGATTACATGCAAAGCGTTCAACTTGGCTAATTTGAAAAACATTGAAAAAGAAATTAAGCAAGGCTTGTTTGAAGTGTGCCCGATTTTTATAAAGTTGAAATATTAGCTCACTTTAATTTTTGTTTTTAATCTATATGTCTCTGTGTCATCATTTATGTGATTTAAAGGAGAAAATAACCGATATAAAGGCATAAACATACCGGTAATATTAATTTTTGTTTTTAAAAACTTTTGATTAATTTAAAAGTTGCAACATTTTTTTTTATATCAATGTGAATATAAATAATTTGGTACATTTATCACAAAGTCATAATTAGGATATCCTTTACTATGTGATCAAAAGAATACTTATATGCAGTTATATATATACAGGTGTCATATTAATTACTTCTACTCTTACAAAAACACATTATTATAAATTTATCCAACAAATCCAATATATTCTAAATTTACATTCATAAGGAGATGTTGATTTCGAAACTTGTTAAGTTGGTATATTTTTCTTTTTTTTACTGTTTGCTCATTTTGCTTTGAATAATTGCAATGGTAGCTTTGTCATGGTAGCTTTATATTTGTTAGTTAAATTTTACAATGTGATAAGTTCTATCACTTTACTCGAACTTATCAAATTTGCCTAAGCTATACGTATAAGCATAATTAAATAAAGTATTAAGTATTTTAAGTTATAAGTATTTACACACGCAAACACGCACACACACACGCGCACAAACACACATACACACACACACACACACACACGCACGCACAAACACACATACACACACACAAACGCACACACACACACACACACACACACACACACACACACACACACACACACACACACACCTAATTAATATCACTGAGGCTTCAATTTTGTCTCGAGATGGGTAACGGTATTCAGGTGGTAATGTCCACAGTCTACGGGCAATCGTAACCATTGAACAACACGTCTACAGCGATAATACTATTTCGATCAAAAATTCTTTAAATTCATATCTCATAAATGTTTACTTTCATTTATTCAATTATTATTTTCAGCCATGTTTACATACTAGTGAAAATAAATAAAAAACTGAAGTGCTGTGGCCATAAAATATTAGTGATTTAATAGTCTTGCTACTAAATTTACGGAATTAAACGACCAAAATAGTTGCTTGCCGTCGGGGTTGTTTGCCAGACGATCTTGCATTAGCACCGTCCGCCTGAAATGATTTGATTTTGCGTATTATATATACAGGGTGTCCCAGAAAGAATGGATAATCCTAAAACACCTCATAGTAGAGCTATTAGGGACTCAAAATAAAACAAAATATTTCTTAAGTAGTACCCAAATTAAAAATAAAGAAAAAATACCAAATTTCATGATTAAAATTCAAATTCAGATTAAGTTTTATAAAAAATTACACTAGTTGATCATACGATTTCCTGCATTTTTTTATTTTTATTGCTTAGATGATTGGACGAGTTCACAGCCCACCTGATGTTAAGTGGTTACTGGAGCCCATAGACTTCTACAAAGTAAATGCGCCACCCATCTTGAGATATAAGTTCTAAGGTCTCAAGTATAGTTAAAACGGCTGCCCCACCCTTCAAGCCCAAAACGCATTACTACTTCACGGCAGAAATTGGCAGGGTGGTGGTACCCACCCGCGTGGACTCACAAGAGGTCTATGTAGAATATTATAACACTAAAAGCCTATGGATTTCATTTATTTGTAGCTGTTTTATATTCCAGAAATGCACAGCAGTATGGAAAATATCTACTTTTTTTTAAAATACATAATTTAGGTACTGCCTGAGTTTTTTTATTTTTATTTTGGAACGAAGTTCCTTATTGGACGATGCGGAGGGGTAACCTAACCGGGAAAAAGCGTCCGTAACGTAAGATTTTTATTAGTAATGTGCACAGTGTACGACTTAACTTTGTAATAACGTACAAAAAATAACATATTTTTTATCATTAATTGACCACGATCTCAGAGCGTTCGTTTGCGCAATACACTAACTTTTATGCAAACAACCGTGAATGAAGTGTACCACAATAAGTTCGCACGTTACCGAATGACCGTGGGTTGTTGCGAAACCTCAAGTTTTATTTTCTTTATACCTCGAATATAACTTAAAATTAATATTTTTATAATAAGGAACTTCGTTGCTATCCGGTGTCCCACGACACCGCACATCTTTTTTTTTGTTTCCCCAATAGTTCTACTACGAGGTGTTTCAGGATTATCCATTCATTCTGAGACACCCTGTATAATAGGCCGAGAGCTTATGTCCTTACGCTACATTCGACAACGTTCAAATATATAAATGGAAAGTTCTCCAGAGTTCAGGAGTTACTTTTAATGTAGTGCTTTCAATTATTAGTTCACAACGAACTGCCGGGTTCACTAGTTTTTTACTTCGCTTCACTTATTTGTATAATAGTTTGTTACTAAAGTAAATTGAAACTTGAACAGAATACACAGTTTATTTTATCATTCGAAGTAGCGCTTTCAAGGTTCTACTATTGAATTCTTGCTGTTTTTTTCGACGATATTAATAGATTTAATGCTCGCTGCACTGTGAAGTCTCTAGTTGGCTTGATCTAGCGAAGTGGAAGGGGGTATTGTGAGTAAAGTAAAAGTAACTTATTGAAGCTTCCTTATTAGCGATTTCATTATTCACGGATTAAAATGTTGGATATTTGCGTTAAAATTTTATTTATTCGCGGATCTAATCAGTACATCGGTACATACACATTGATAAAAATGATTCAATTATGTAGGTCTTCCACCGAATATCCTTTGTAAACCCGTTTTTTTTCTATTCACGGTTTCCGTATTCGCGGCATATTCACGGAACATATACGTATATACGAATAAAGAACCTTTTATCTACCTATGCTGATAGCCTTGAGAGGCTATTTCACTTCGCTTCGTCTTGACGTGTAGGTGAGTGAGCTCACCGGGCTCAAACCGGGGCGTTGCTAACACTGGCCCCAGCAAGAGTAGTGCTTCGCAGGATCTACCACCGGAACTCTCAGATCTCCGAAACTCAAACCCGCCTATTTCTGCCATGAAGCAGTAATGCGTTTCGGTTTGAAGGGTGGGGCAGCCGTTGTAACTATACTGAGACCTTAGAACTTATATCTCAAGGTGGGTGGCGCATTTACGTTGTAGATGTATATGGGCTCCGGTAACCACTTAACACCAGGTGGGTTGTGAGCTCGTCAACCCATATAAGAAAAAAAAAACTCATTTGACTGTGTCTATGGGTTAATTTACTCATCGAGTACTTCGTCGCAAGCGACGGCTTCGGCGAGGACGGTAACCGGGGGGCTTTTATTGTACTAAGCCGATTATAAGGCGTTCTGAAATATTCGAGAGTATCAATTTAAACTCGTTTTCTAGAATCAGTAATTTTCGGTGTATGCTTTACTCGTATGTTAGAGCTACACAATAAGGGCTGACCGATTTCTAAAAATGTTTGTTTACTGAATACAGATTTTTTTTCAAGTTAGTTTAATGATTCGCTTTCATTGCCGTGTTATAGAAACAGGCACATTTGTAGAAAAAACACAAAAACATTATCCGCTAGCGGTGGTACTATACCAAAAATATTATGTGAAGTGACAAAAACGTCTTTAGAAAGTCTCAACTGAAACCTATAAAAATAAACTCAGAGATCTTGATAAATCAACTAGGTAGGCAGCGGCTTGGCTCTGCCCCTGGCATTGCTGAAGTCCATGGGCGACGGTAACCACTCACCGTCAGGTGTGCCGTATGCTAGTCTGCCTGCAAGGGCAATAAAAAAAATAGGAAATGCTTTTCAACATTGTTGAGAATATGTTTCATGTTTATTTCGACGTGACAAAAGCTACACGTACTTTTGCGCGAGGCTTAAATAATATTTCCGAAAATTCAAATGATGTTGTTATTAGTAAATATAAAATCGTTTTCGTAATTCGAGCTTGAGAACGATACAATATGTCCCCGAGCGGCACTATTGTATAAATATCCGTGGGCAGGAATTACACCGCTTAAGATCAGCATTGTTGTTCGTAAGAAAACAAACACCTGTTGAGTTTTCTTTTGTATACTGTCGATATTGTGTTATTGCGTTTCGTTTCAAATCGAATTTTAATGCTTTTCTGTTACCGTAAAATTAATTTTATTGATGTAAAAGATCTTTAGTCGTCGTGGCCTAAAGGATAAGACGTCCGGTGCATTCGTATCTAGCGATGCACCGATGTTCGAATCCCGCAGGCGGGTACCAATTTTTCTAATGAAATACGTACTTAACAAATGTTGAAGGAATAACATCGCTTAATAAAAATCAAACCCGCTGAAATATAATTTGCGTAATTACTGGTGGCGGGACCTCTTGTGAGTCCGCACAGGTAGGTACCAACACCCAACCTATTTCTGCCGTGAAGCAGTAATACGTTTCGGTTTGAAGGGTGGGGCAGCCCTTGTAACTATACTTGAGACCTTAGAACTTATATCTCAAGGTGCGTGGCGCATTTACGTCGTAGATGTTTATGGGCTCCAGTAACCACTTAACACCAGGTGGGCTGTGAACTCGTCCACTCAACTAAGCAATAAATAAATAAATAAATAAAATTGTCGAGTTTTTGTTCAATGCCCATTTCATTTGTTTTTACTATGCCCATATTTATGTATATAACAGCCAGGTACTTGTTTCTCCAAGGAAATACGTACATACTTTCACCGTGTTCACGAATGTCGTCCATGGTGAAGGAATAGCATCATGTAATAAAAATCAAACCCGCTACTTTTTTGCGTAATTATTGGATGGTGAAGCACATTGTAAGCCGGCATTGGTATAATCAGCACCCTGCCTATTTCTACCGCGAACTAGTCATGTTTTTCGGTTTGACGGTCGTCATGCATTACAATCTGTTACCAGAGGATCCTCAGCTACTTCGGTCATATTGCCCGCCGACAGTCAGATAACTTGGACAAAGTGATTGTGACGGGCAAAGTAGAAGGAAAGAGACCCCGCTGCCGATTACCTAGCCGTTGGTGTGATCAAGTAACCGCTCTAACTGGGTTGCCAGTCGCAACCGCCATTCGAGCAGCTGAGGACCGGACGAGATGGAAACAGCTCACGAGACAGGCAACGGTCAAGTTTCAGGGACACGACCTTCAGCAATGAAGAAAGCGACGAAGAAGAAGAAGATGCATTACATTTGAGATTTCAAACTCATGTTTTAGGGTTGGCAATAAAAAAAAGTTGCACTGTCGTCCAGTCAAACAACAATAATGAATAACGTAACAACGTGATTGCTGTCAGCCCAACTCGAGAATTGAAGTCGAAGTTTTAATTGTATTTTTATCAGCTATGTTCCATGTGAATGTACTCGTGTAGACTCACCTACCTACGTTACGGATAAAGAGCACTCGATCGTTAGCAACCATGAACTCAACTCCCCTTATGTACGTACATTTATATCTATATATTAATACATGAAGCAAAAACTTTGTACCCCTTTTTACGAAACAGCGCGGACGGAGTAGTATGAAATTTCCCACACTTAGGTATAGAGAATGTAGAGAAGGAGTGCAGAATGCAATTTTTTTTTTAATAATGCATAAAAAATACATTAAATCAACAAAAAAACATTACACACACTACCATGTATTTGACACAACACATACATTTAAATATACTCTTTGTTTATTGTCTATTGTCAAACTTTTGTTATTGTTTAAAGTCTGTGGTCAAATTGACAATACATTAATATTGTTTGTCTTTAATATTATTTATCTATAGTTTTGGCGAAATCTGTGATTATATTATAGAAGTTTAATAGAGTTTGACAATAGAACCATAATAGGTTTAAACATACAATTTTAATTAATTAGTAATCGAATTTCGACTACTGCGGGACCACTAACTAGTTTGTGTTATAGCATAAGATTTGAGGAAAATTTAAAATTAACATAAGCATGCCACTCTAGGATTTGCAGCCATTTTAATGAAACGCGCGACATCGTTGCGGCTCCGTTAATTAATAAGCTTCCACAAATTATGCGGAGTTATTAATAATCGAAGTTAATCCGGTTTTTTTTAACGCTGGGGAATCCATTTCCGGATACCCAGTCCAGGGGGGTAACGGACCGGGTTATGTTAGACTCCGGCGCCTCCTGAGAGGAAGAAGGGGAGAAGAGAAGGGCCGAGGTCCTTCTTCTCCCCCAATTTCTCACAGGAGACTACGCCTTGAAACTGCCCCGCAGAACCAACTACCGACTAAACCCCATCCAGCTCCACCACACCGACTACACGAAAAATCGGAGTTAATCCTGAGCAAATTGGTTTTTTGACTTGTTTTTTCGTTTATTTGTAAATATTTTTACTTATTTAAAAAAAAAAGAGAATATTTGAGAAAAAAACTAAAAAAAATCCCGCTGAGTTTGTTTCGCCGGTTCTTCTCAGGACTGTGGCTTTTTTGGAACCGGTGTTAGAGTTGACATTGTTATTTATATTTTGACATTCAACAAGTGTGTTATACTGACATCTAAGTTGAAATAAATTATTTTGAATTTGAATTGAATTTGAATCAAATTGAAATACGTAATTTTCCTATCTCTTGGAAAATTAGTTTCAGATTTCCTAACGTCATCTAGGGCCACCGTTAGTTGTGGGTACTCAATCTAATTAAGGTGTAGGGGGGTTTGTTGCTCCGAGGGATTACGAGGCTCCGTCGGAACGTATCCGTTTCCGCCTGTGACCGATCTCCGGAGTGACAAACATACAATTCTCACTCCATTTACATTTCAAGCTGCCGTGATTGCTTTTGCGTCTACCGGTATTGTGTTATTTGTATTTGATAAGCATATTGTATCTGCAAAATGATTTTTATTATATTTAATAAACTAATACTATCGATTAATCGAAATCAATTGAGGTATTGTGACGGCTCTAGATCTTTTCACTCTAATGATTTGCTGCCATTTCAGAATAAAGTTCATGATGTTAAGCCTACTGTATCTGCAAAATGTTTTTTTCTTAATACGCTTTTATTAGCTTCAGACGTATTTATGTTTGTAACGTAATTCTTTGAACATGATTTTGACCCCCTTCAAAACGTCGGATTAACTCGAAATTTGGTATACTTATTAAGGACCGATGACAGTTCAATATTAAAAAATATATTTAAAAAATGGAATTCAACTAAAAAATGAAAAATAAATAATAGTTTAAAAAAAACTAATAAAATTACGCTTTTATAGAAAATCCAACTAAAAATAGAAAATAAATTTTAATAAATTTGAATTAAAAATAATGAAAGAAAAAATGATTTTATTGTTAAAAGCGTGGGGTGCTTTTCAGGATATTATCAAAATAACCCTTCTACTCATATCTTTTCAATATTTATAACTACTGACACCATGCACCCCACGCTTTTTCACCAATAAAATATTTTTTTTCTTTCATTATTTTTAATTCAAATTTATTAAAAAAAAATGTATTTTTTAGTTGGATTTTCTATAAAGGCGTATTTTGTTAGTTTTTTTTAAACTATTATTTATTTATATTCAATAAACTAATACTATCAATCATCGAAATCATTTTTAGTATTGTGACGGCTCTCGAACTTTTCACTCTATTGATTTCCTGTCAATTCAGAAAAAGTTCACAATTTTAAGCATACTATATTTGCAAAATATTTTTTTTATATTCAATAAACTAATACCATCAATCAATCGAAATCAATTTTAGTATTGTGACGGCTCTTGATCATTTTCTTATCATTTCAGAATAAAGTTCACAGCTACTGTAGAAGGTTTTACAAATACGTCGTTTTTTATTTCAACCTGGTAATGAATACGAGGATCTTTCTGCGGACCCAACAAAATTATGTAATGACTTGACTCTGCTTTCCGGATATCCGTTTGGCGCCTTACCTCTTTGGCACTGAATGCTATACTAACCAGTTGCACAAAATATCTGACGCAGCTTGAAGTGGTAAGACAAAACATGCTCATAGCCTGATATTATGTTGCTAGTTGTTGGAACTGAGAAAAGCATAAGTTTATTGCCTCACTCCAAACCTCCCTTATACACTGATTATTCACACTCGAGTTTTCAATACAGATCGATGAACAATATTCACAAATTTTCATTTTTGACACAGGCACTGTGCGTGTTTATATTTTACCGTCATTTTTTATTTTTGTTTCTTTTTTCGACTATATTAATATTGTAATTAATGGTAATTTATTAGCACTTAGAATTAGAGCCACTTGCTCCTTGGGTGAACTAAAATAAATAGTACTCGAAATCATAATCTTGTCAATAATCATATTTAAAATTAAAATGTTTTATTAGTATTCCTAATGATTAAATACTGTTATAGCAACATTTCTCATCCCATTAGCTTCGGTTGATAAGATAATAGATTATTGAAGAATTTCATATTCCTAAACTTATATCTAAAATATCCTTTCTTCTTCAGCCGCCCCATCCGCTGCAGCGTCCTGACGAGAGGCAGGAATCGATACAAGCTGCTCAGCTCATCGCCCAAGCAAAACAAAAATGTAGACTCAATGTAATCTGGAAAATGTAAGCATCGATATTTAGCTCTCCGAGTTTCGTTCCAGTATTAAACACACAAACTTAATTGAAAAACATGACGTCAAAAGTTTCGAAGCGCGCCCTTTTATATTTTGTTTTGCAGTTACGAACAACTCGAAAATTCAAACATCAGGTTTTCCGTGAAATGAAATTTGATAGTTTGACTCATGACAAAGGAATGATTCAGTGCTGCAAACGTGAATGTTAAATAAAAAAAGTATTTTATCATATTTCGTGAGCGCTTGCATCACAGCCCGGCACATGAAAATTCCCGATGAGTTTTTCCTTATTTCGCTAAAGTTTCTGGTTTTTGGATGGTTTTAAACGCAAGAGTGCAAATAAATAAAAGCAAAAAATTCCAAATCCAGCCCCATTTATAGACATGCCTTCGAAATCTAATGTAACGTTTAAAAAAAATGGGTTTTTATATAAGATTTTTAGACAATAATTGGCATAACTGTAATTTTAAAAATTGCATAAAAATCGAAAGATCAGAATGGTCTGATATAAAGTACACGTTTAAAAATAAATGCGAGATTAAAATCCAGAAGTGTTTTTTGTTTTCTTCAAATAAATCACGTACGAATCGCGAAATTAGAAATTTTAAAACTGCGTTTATTAATTCTAGAATGCAGCAAAAAAAATCCAGTCTCATTTATAGACACACCTCGGAAAACAGTCAAAGCTCTATTCCCACGCCGCGAGTAAATTTAGAATGTAGTTTTATATTTCGCCGTCTGTTTATTTCGTTTTCTAGAAAAATCCCTACAGAGATCTGTCTGGTTTTCGCAGCTTAGATATTTGCAGTTTATGACCAGAGTCAGAAGTGAGCATTAAAACGGTAATAAAATTATTAAACTTCCTTAATGTTTAAATTTAAAAGAAAGGCGTTTTTAAATACTTTTCTAGAAAATGTAGACATCTTCCGTTATGCTAAGAATATTCTTATTCAATAAAAAAGGTAGGTGTCGAGATAGAGCGGCGGAATATTATTACCTAGAAGCAAGAGCAATTCAAACTGTATAGTTTATAAGAGAATTATGCACTTAATTTAAACTATCTATACTTTCATACTAATTTATTTCTCAGACGGCTCACCTGCTGTTAAGTGGTTACCGGAGCCCATAGACATCATCAATATAACATCAACAACATCAATATAAAAGCCACCACCCACCTTGGAGCATCAGCTGTAAGTCTCAGTACAACGGCTGCCCACCAATAAAAACCAGAACGCATTACTACTAGAAATACGCAAGGTTTTTTTTTTTTTTTTATTGCCTTTGTAGGCCGACGGGCATACGGCCCACCTGATGGTGAGTGGCTACCGTCGCCCATGGACTTCAGCAATGCCAGGGGCAGAGCCAAGCCGCTGCCTACCGCTTAATACTCTCCATAAGCCTCGTTTGAAGAAGGACATGTCATAGCGCTCGGGAAACACCGTGGAGGGGAGCTCATTCCATAGCCGGATGGTACGTGGCAAAAAAGATCTCTGGAAACGCACTGTGGATGACCGCAGTGGCTCCAGGTAGTATGGATGAACTCTACTCCGGTGGCGGGCGGTGCGATGGTAAAAACGAGATGCTGGTATCATCTCGAACAATTCCTCAGAGCACTCCCCATGGAACATACGGTACAAAATACAGAGGGAACCGAAGTCCCTCCGCAGACCCAGAGGCTCCAAACGATCCGAGAGAATGGGATTATCGACAATCCGAAGTGTGTGGTACCTACTCATGTGGTAGCGCGCCACGTGGCCTTGCCCCTTCATATCGCCCCGTAAACCTCACCAGGGGGAGAACGCCTCCTCCAGTGGCCGAAGTCGGGGTCACAAGACACCCTACCACCAGATATTACATAAACTGTATTTTCTCGAGGGTTTGATCTTTATTACGCAATGTTATTTCTTCATAACGGAAGTCATTCATGAACATGTTGTCTTCTCGCATTAAAACTGTACAATCTCAAAACTTACTAATTTTACAGCTGAGTGTTTTATGTATGTGATATTTTTAATATTAATCATCTTTGCAACATTTCTTTTTTAATTTTATAACAGTTACATTATCTGTCTTTTAAAGTAAGATAAAATTATGTGTTAATTTTGTTAACAGTAGTCAAAACATAGGTAAACAAAAACAAAAAAAAAAACTAAACTACGCTCTTTTGGCCGTATTTATGAGAAAAATACTGGTGATACCAAATGATTCCGGAAAATTCACTCAATTTCGAATATTTTTGGAAATTGTACACTTTTAATGCGAAACGACGAAGTGTTAAGTATTTCATTAGAAATATTGGTGCCTTCCTCTACACCGGGATATATGTTTTTTTTTTATTTTTATTGTCTTTGTAGACAGACGGGCATACGGCCCACCTGATGGTGAGTGGTTACCGTCGCCCATGGACTTCAGGAATGCCAGGGGCAGAGCCAAGCCACTGCCTACCGCTTAATACTCTCCACAAGCCTCATATGTTGTTGAATACGGCATTCGAAAACCTGCATAGTTGTATCGCTCGATACTAATGCTCCGGGCGTTTTATCCTTTATGCCACGACAATTTCTATCTAATTAGAAAGCATCTATACGTATAATGTTAAAAAATGAAAGTTTGTATGTTTGGTCGTTTATTACATGAGACTACTATGGACTGCGAGAGTAACATCTTGGAGCGGCCCAACAAGACAGAGAAGTCGAGGGAGACCAGACCTAACCAGCTGGGAAGATGACCTCAGACGAACAGCTGGCCCAAATGGATAGACGTAGCACAGGATAGAGACGCCTGGGCATCTTTGGAGGAGACCTTTACCCAATCCGGGGATCTTGCTAACTAAATTTTACAACAACTGTTTTATTACAAAACTGTCTTATTTAGCATCCTAAATATTAGTATATACATTTCAATTTATTATTTTTAAAAAACTTTGTAGAGGCAAGAAATAAAGGCTTATTATTATTATAGTGTATTAAGCACTGCCACGCCTGGGAAGACGGCAGGACACACTCCGGCGAGGTGGGCAACAATCGGCCGGAGCGTTAGGGACTATTGGGAGAGAAACCGGCGAACTATACGGGCATTGTCGAGCAAGACCGCTTTTTGCATCTGGGCCACCACCAAGTTTTTGTTGAGACCAAAAAAAAAAAAAAACTTTTTTGTTATTATTATTATATAAAAACGTGTTCGCTTGTGCGTGATACACCTTCGCAAATCATAAACTTTATTGGTAGTTCATCAACCAGCCAGTGCTACAAGAAAATATATTTCATTCTTTCTGAAATTTTATTGTGCCGGCGAAACCACGGGGCATCATCTAGTTTAATAATAATATAATTGTGACGCGGAACCGTGTTGGAGGATAATCGTGTTGAAGGAACCACGCGGTTTGATGCAATAGGTTTAAAAGGAATTAGGTACGAATTGAATTCCAATTGGATTATTTGTGAACAAATTTGATTAGTTATTAACTGCCTGTTGTGTATAAGGAAGAGTTAATACACAAGGCATAGACTTTTTAGCTGAGATTATTAGCCTTAAATAATTTTTGTCTTTTATTTTAACTATTATAGATGGACAAACAAGAACAATGCTTTCGAAGTTTTGAAGAGTTATTAGTGTACGTAAGCTGTACAACGTGAAAACATAATCTGCCTTGGGGCATGAGTTTAAAATCTTAATTGAATTTGTAATAAACCCTGTACTACACACCCTAACTGTGAGGTCGTTTGGCACACAACATTAACCATCAACCCAGCGAAAACTATTTCAGAGGGGAAGCTCCACACGGATTTCCTCCCGGATTAGGAGGAGGAATCTCACACCCCCGATTACTCTCTTTAGACAACCTTTACCCTGGGCCAGGAAGGTCAAGTACATGGGCGTTACCCTGGATGCATCGATGACATTCCGCCCACATATAAAATCAGTCCGTGACCGTGCCGCGTTTATTCTCGGTAGACTCTACCCCATGATCTGTAAGCGGAGTAAAATGTCCCTTCGGAACAAAGTAACACTTTACAAAACTTGCATAAGGCCCGTCATGACTTACGCGAGTGTGGTGTTTGCTCACGCGGCCCGCACACACATAGACACCCTCCAATCTTTACAATCCCGCTTTTGCAGGTTAGCCGTCGGAGCTCCATGGTTCGTGAGGAACGTTGACCTACACGATGACCTGGGCCTCGAATCTATCCAGAAATACATGAAGTCAGCGTCGGAACGGTACTTCGATAAGGCTATGCGTCATGATAATCGCCTTATCGTTGCCGCCGCTGACTACTCCCCGAATCCTGATCACGCAGGAGCCAGTCACCGTCGACGCCCTAGACACGTCCTTACGGATCCATCAGATCAAATAACTTTTGCATTAGACGCCTTCAGCTCTAACACTAGGAGCAGGCTTAGGGACCTCGGTAACCGTACTCGTCGAACTCGACAAAGAGTTCGCCGTGCAACGTAACCCATGAATCAGCTCGCTGAGTTTCTCGCCGGATCTTCTCAGCGGGTCGCAATTCCGATCCGGTAGTAGATTCATTCGCGAAGCAGCTACTCTTGAGCTGTTAGGTCTCCTTCAGAGGCGCTCCGGGTAGCTGTTAGCAAATCCCACCCCTCCTGGCTGAGCCTTTGCTCGCCCACCTGTCCTGGTGAAACTGGAAAGGCCTCCGGGCCACCAGTAATCTTTCAACCATAAAAAAAAAAAGACATTAATAGTCAAAGTGACGAGAAATTGTTTGTACATTCCCTATTATTAGGAGATGAAACTTGGTCTGTACCCGGTCATCGTTCTCGTCGAACCCGTCGCTTGCGACGAAGGGCTCGGCGAGTAAACTAACCCACAGACACAGCCCACTGAGTTTCTCGCTGGATTTTCTCAGTGGGTCGAGTTTCCGATCCGGTGGTAGATTCTGCGAAGCACTGCTCTTGTCAGGGTCAGTGTTACCAACTTCGCTAGGTTTAAGCTCACATACCTGTTCGGTTGTAACGCTGATATAGAATAGGTAAAAAAAAAAAATTTGGTCTGTACTGAGATATACACCAGCTAAGTCTGAGTCACATACACCACTATGTATCGTTATGAACTTCGGTCCTTATTTCACGATGTAATTAATATCCATTATTGTGGAAGTCATTCGTGAATATGTCATTTTTTTAATATAAAAATTTGAATAGTGAGTTGTGGTAGATGGTAACCTACCGTTAGCGAAGTACACCAGCCATTGTATCTATTAGGCAATAACAAATAATATATTAATTAGAACGTGAAAGAATTCTATAAAACTAAGTTTTTAGGCAGTAACAATTAGAAGGTGAAAGAATTATATAAATCGAAACCTTTTTATAAACCAAAACTACAATTCCAGCTGAAAGCTGAGATGCAATCTCCTTAAACGAGTTAACCGGAATACAACGATGTCTCTAAATAAAACAGCGAAAAAAAAGTCATATGTTTAGTTCGGAAGTTCGTATAAAGCTGTTACGACGACAAGTAATAACCGACAGGAGATTGCATTGGAGGGCACGGGACGTCTTGACGAGCTTTTATGAGTAGAGGAGGGTACCGCTTATAAAACATTGCTTGCACCTTTCCAATTTTATTTCAAACAGGTAATAATGATCGGCTTGTTTTATTTAAAAAGTATTTATATCTATTTTTTTTTATTGCTTAGGTGGGTGGACGAGCTCTAGGCCCACCTGATGTTAAGCGGTTACCGGAGCCCATAGACATCTACAACGTAAATGCCGCCACATATCTGGAGATTTAAGTTCTATGGTCTCAATATAGTTACAACGGCTGCCCCATTCTTCAATCCGAAACGCATTACTGCTTCACGGCAGAAATTGGTAGGGTGGTGGTACCTACCCGTGCGAACTCACAAGATGTCCTACCATCATATTTAATTTATCAAAATTTAAACGTTTTAAATAGGGTAGTTAGCGGCTTGGTATTGCTGAAGTCCATGAGTGACGGTAACCGCTTACCACCAGGTGGGCCGTATGCTCCTTTGCTTGCTGGGGCAATTAAAAAAAAATACACTAACTTGAGCTGGAGGCTGTCGGGCTCTTGTTTTCCCACTTCATTTTACATTGTGCCACATCCATGTAGCAATGGTTCTGGAACATTAGAGCCGGCTCCCGTGCCACCACGCCCGCCACGCCGCACACAGGCGCATACGTATCCGGACATTTCTGAGTTCAAAATTGTCATTGTAAAATTTACGGCTTTTTCTTCCATTTCCAACTGGAAAGGCAAAGGTGTCATTCCATACAGCCTAATCTTTTATATATATTTTTTATATATAAAAAAAAGGTAATATGAAGTGAAATGAAGTTGATTAATATGAAACATGGCATGAAATGAAATGAGATGATATGGGATGAAATATAATCGCAGTAAAATGGTGGTCATTCACTGAGACTCTCTCAGTGGACTTTTTGGAGGATCCCGAGAAGCTACGTTCAGTGGCTTTGTTTCATTTGCCCACATTTGTGCACTTTCACAGCTACTAAACAGTTAACAAACCATCGTTATTACGCATTTAAACCTGAAGAAACTCTAAATAAACAAAATAAAATAAATCACACAGCTTCACTCCTCGCGTTCCCGCCAAAAAGTCTTCATTGGGAAGTTTATTTTCATTGATCGATTGTTTTAGCATAGACAGGAATGCAAACTGACGATCTATTGACATCACAGAATAAGATCTTTGAAACGAGATAAAACTATAGTCTATTTATTATACAAGGTCCCAAAGCCGAAAAGTAGGCCAGTGTACCTACTTATTACTAGATAAAAGCTTAAAGCAACGCTCTTTTGCGAAGCTCATCATAAGTAGTTGTAATTTAAATAAATATAAGACTTACGAACAACAAACCAACGCTGAAATACGCGTTGGTGGGAATTACATCCTTCCCGAAAATACACAATCTTTGAGAAAAACTAATGAGAATTCTATGTTTTTTTTCTCATAACAGACGAAAACTAACACGCTATTGATATGTAAAATATCCGCACGTTCCCTGGATGAAATTTCAGTGCTACATATGCAAAAATGTGAAACAAATTTTCCATTGGAAATTTTGAATGCCTTACGAGAGCTACTACACTAGAGCGTAGTCCTCTCTCTAATTAAATACTTCCTGCATACTACAAATCTCTTCGACTACAATATTAATTAGTTATATGTTGTATGATTTTATTAAGTTTGTTAGATATTTGCTGCGTTGTGGTGATTTGCCTCTTGCGTATCATTATGACATTTTTGTAATAAGGTAAAAGTGTAAAAGGGGAATTTTGTTTTTAAATTTGTACAAGATTGATACGATCTTGAAAATTTACGAGGTGTTTTAAATAATATTGTTCTTCGAAAGTAGCTTCTAATGATGGTTTTCTTTTAATTATAAATTTATATTTATTTCTTACAAGCTAACACGGCAGACTTCGTAGTGCCTTAATCGATAAATAAAAGACAAACGGGGGGGGGGGACAAATGAAAGGAAAAACAAAATTGTTATTTTTATTTAATTCCGAGCATTTTCATATTTATCTACCTTTTAAACCTTCTCTGGACTTCCACAAATAATTCAAAACCAAAATTAGCCAAATCGGTTCAGCCGCTCTCGAGTTTTAGCGAGACTAACGAACAGAAATTCATTTTTATATATCGACGCTTGAAAGGCAAACGTGACTAAGCGACAATGCGTGAACTTTACAGTAGACTAATTTAAAGTTGAATTACCTGAAAAAAATCTATTTTAACGAATCTAGTCGTAGGATTGAAATGATTTTAATAGACCTAGAAATATTGTTTTTTTGCGCATCGAATATGGTTATTGGCAATCATTTATGTACAAAGCAGTTATTGTCGCTTAGTCACGTTTGCCTTTCAAGCGTCGATATAGAGATTTCACCGTATTTTCTTTCAAACCTTAGCTTTGGTACAAAAATATGTTTGCAAAACATCTCCATAAAACGTATGAATAAAAAATTTCAATGTTTTTTTTTTCTTAAGGAATTATCACTATTAAACTATAAATTTTATAAGCCTATATTATATGCAATATTTACTAATCTTTTGCGCAAGTAACCACACTATTATCCACTTCAAATTGAGTTTCTAAAATATGACAATCTGATAAATAAAATTCATTCGTTTGCACCGGAATGAAAACTGCTAGGACTAGGAAACAAATTCAGTCGAATATTCGTCGGGCCAAAGGAGCGAATTCATTTATGAGTCGCTCAATGGTGAAATATCCGTTTGACACGTAGAATCCCTTTTTGAACGGTCCACTGAACATACTCACTTTGAAAAGTGTGAAAAATGCACGACAGGAACGCGGCGACAAACTTTTTCCCCGATTTTTTTGTTATTGATCATTCGTGCTTTGCTAATTTGGTTTCTATTGAATTAAGGTAGTGTTATTGAGTCACTTAGTATTTCGGGAAATTGGCAAACAATTAACAATTTTTTTTTAAATAGTGGTAGGACCTCTTGTGTGTCCGCGCGGGTAGGTACCGCCACCCTGTCTATTTCTGCCGTGAAGCAGTAATGCGTTTCGGTTTAAAGGGTGGGGCAGCCGTTGTAACTACACTTGAGACCTTAGAACTTATATCTCAAGGTGGGTGGCGCATTTACGTTGTAGATGTCTATGGGCTCCAGTAACCACTTACCACCAGGTAGCTCGTCCACCCAGGCTGTGAGCTCGTCCACCCATATAAGCAATAAAAAAAATACAATACAAAGTACTCACACTGGGACATCTATGGTAACACGATGCCAAAGTAGGATAATGATAGTAATCTTCAGAGATATTCTTCGGTATTTTTACCCAAGGTTCAAACACTTTAACTGGACCCGCGTATTTTATCAGCATCCTTCTAGAAGTTTCGTTCAAGTCTTTTTCAATTTCTCTCATAGGCATATCAAAAATATGTGTTGCAGCAAAGAAATTGTTAACTGTTTCATTAACATTGTTACCGCCAAATAAGGCAGCGTTTACAACAAATAGTTTTCCATTTCCATTTTTTTTGTCTCGATAATTTTTAGAACCTACGCTGTCTATTATGTCTTTAGGATCGTTGTTAAGGTTTAGTTTATTTTCTTGGCTTATATTAGGAATAATTCCATGACAAATATTTTCTTCGACTACTTCAAGCTTCAAATCATTTTCGCAATTAAATTTCATAAAGTGACAAGTATTTTCGAAAAGTATGGCCTTGAAACCGGAACCGTCTTGTCGTAAAGCACACACTGACTTAGAATCTTCATTACAGTCAATATTAAAACAATTATTTGAAATATTTTT
Organism: Bombyx mandarina; assembly: GCF_030267445.1. NCBI lineage: Eukaryota > Metazoa > Arthropoda > Insecta > Lepidoptera > Bombycidae > Bombyx > Bombyx mandarina. The sequence continues at coordinate 12,598,178 of NC_143215.1, read as the reverse complement.
GTTTAGAAATGTTTTTTCTGCGAATTTGTTTGATTTATTAAAATCCTCGCTAAAGGCTTTTTCGCAGATTTCTATATTTATTAATCCGTAAGCTGCAAAAGAAGACAATGTTATCAAGCAAATTAAGGATTAAGGATTTTATGATAGGATTAAAGATTAGCTTCTCCGGCTGTTTTTATCAAACAAAACCCATACAGTAAAAGTCCGTAGGTTTGTTTATTTGCTCGTATTCATTGTATTCCCTCGTTGTTTTTAATCTTGAGTTAAAACTTACGTTTTACTTAAATTAGTACAGTTAAGTTAAATTTTAGTTTAAACTTTGTACAGATTTTTGGCATTGCTAAAGGGCATTTAGGCCCGTAAGTAGTTTAAAAAAAATGAACGTATTGATATAATATTTTGAGACCGTTTACAACGAATAGCGACCAAGACCCACCTTAGTTTTGTGATAAAATCTTTTTTAAAATTTTAAATTACAGACAATTCTTACATACAACGTTTTGATAATTTATTTTAGGTTTTATCAGTCTAATTGTTTTTATAAATTTAGTTATTAGGTCTCTCACACGATAGCTACTTTCAGAAGTAAATCTATAAGCGTTGTCAAATAAAATATGTAATATTTTTAAAAACAAAACATTTCCACATTTTTTGTGTAGGTATTTGTCTAAAAACATCCATATAGCCTGAGCCGACGGATGCTTAGTCATGTGTGGGATAAATTCGTTTGAAATTTCTTTCATTCAGATCGGTTGATAAAAAAATTGATAAATATTAATTTTAAATATTTGAAATCACAGGATGGCGTATTACCAAAACATCCTTTAAATAAAAATCGATTACTGCTAATTAAGTTCATGTTTCGACCGTTGCTACGGGGGTGAGAGAATTTCCAATCTTGGAATATTCGTGTTGATGCGAATGACGCATTTGTGAAATCCTACGTAAAAAAGATATCAATTTGCGTATCAAAGTTTTCATATTCAAAATTGTTTTCGAAAATGATACAGAAATAAAACATATAATTTTTTTTATTAATTGAATGAAGGGAGTCGGTTTTTATTCACAGAGCAAACATTATGATGTTTATTTATTCTCCCAGTGCCGGAGGGAGGAAGAAAAATCTTGGAGCACTAACGGAAACTCAGAGGTTGCTTTATTCATTGTCATCGAAGGCAAACGACTTCACGGTAAGTAGACGTCACGGTTGCACTCTCTCTCTCTTCCTCTTTCTCTCTCTCATAAACAATAATATATTTAAACAGCGTTAATTTTCAAAAATTTTATTTCACTTTAACCGTGACATCGAATAGCTTGCTAAAGTTCTTTGAATTACCGAACGGACCTCAATGAGCGATCCAAAATGCTTAGCTACCGTAATTTCGCGCGGGAACTCGAAAGCGAAATGCGATATTCAAACACGACTGAATACCGGCTAGCTATCTGTCAAATTTCATAACGTTAAATCGATGGACATGCCTCACGTGAATGCAAACTCACAACTGTACGAGTATTAGCGATGCATGCCATTGCTGTGATAAACTAATTTTGATTCTATTTTATGTATTTCGTCCCTTTGCCGTTAGCCATTAAACATGTTGTAATTTGATTTTAGATTCTTTTTTTTATTTATTGCTTAGATGTGTGGGCGAGCTCACAGCCCACCTGGTGTTAAGTGGTTACTGGAGCCCATATACATCTACAACGTTAATGCGCCACACACCTTAAGATATAGTTCTAAGGTCTCGGTATAGTCACAACGGCTACCCCACCCTTCAAACCGAAACAAACGCATTACTGCTTCACGGCAGAAATAGGCGGGGCGGTGGTACCTACCCGTGCGTACTCACAAGAGGTCCTACCACCAGTAAGAAGTACCTACCACCAGTAAGATTCGAATCCAAAGACTAGCGATATAATTGTTACATTTATTTATTTATTATCACGAATTAGGTAATGTCAGGCTTTGTTATGATCAAGGTGAAAAACATATTTTAAACGTTAGGCGTGTCACTTTTGTGTCAGCTTGACAGTTCTTATCGAAGAAGTGCACTATAATACCACTGCGATTTAAAACGATAAGCAATGAGCGAAATCTTAAAGTAGTTTCCAAAAAAAAATACCATAAATAATAATTTAAATAACAAACAAAATAATAGTTACAATAAATAATTTGTAGTAAATCTAGGTTTTCGTGGGTCGTAGACATAATTAAACTGACTTTTACAATGTAATCTTACGGTTTTTATTGCAAATATATTATTTCTGACGTTTTGATTACTTTATAGTTTTTATGGTCACAGAAGACGACAATACGATTATATCGAGGAGTGATAAACTATTTCGTTCAAGCGACATTTTTGCAACTTTACCGGAGAGCCATTTAAAGTTTAAAATTTGGAAAAAATATTATAACAAAAAACTTCTTCAGCTATTTCAATGCAGTAAGATTAATTAAAAACACCGGACCGTTTATGCTAATCTCTATATATAAAAATGAATTACTGTTCGTTAGTCTCGCTAAAACTCGAGAACGGCTGGACCGATATGGCTAATTTTGGTCTTAAATTATTTGTGGAAGTCCAGGGAGGGTTTAAAAGGTGAAAAATATAAAAAAGCTCGGCATTTTATATAAAAACAAACAATTTTGTTTTTCCGTTGATGTGTCCCCTTGATGTGTCTTTTATTTATCGATTGAGGCACTACGAAGTCTGCCGGGTCAGCTAGTACCAAATAAAATGCACCTTTAATTACAAAGATAAATGTCGCGTAGGTATTAAGCGAAATGTCACTTAAATAGTATTTTAACCCTCGAAAGTCGTCGTGGCCTAAAGGATAAGACGTCCGGTGCATTCGTATCGAGCGATGCACCGGTGTTCGAATCTCGCTGGCGGGTACCAATTTTTCTAATGAAATACGTACTCAACAAATGTTCACGATTGACTTCCACGGTGAAGGAATAACATCGTGCAGTAAAAATCAAACCCGCAAAATTATAATTTGCGTAATTACTGGTGGTAGGACCTCTTGTGAGTCCGTACGGGTAGGTACCACCGCCCCGCCTATTTCTGCCGTGAAGCAGTAATGCGTTTCGGTTTGAAGGGTGGGGCAGCCGTTGTGACTATACTGAGACCTTAGACCTATATCTCAAGGTGTGTGGCGCATTTACGTTGTAGATGTCTATGGGCTCCAGTAACCACTTAACACCAGGTGGGCTGTGAGCTCGTCCACACATCTAAGCAATAAAAAAAAAATAAAAAAAAAATAATACTTAGTTTAAATTAAATTAAGATGCTGAAATTGAGACTTAGAGAAATATATTTTGAAAGTTTCTCTAAGAGTGACATCCCGGAAGGATTTTTAATAACACCTCAAGAAATCGCAAGCAATTTTGAGTGCTTTATAATTTTCTTTGAAAACCGAAGACAAAATAGACCCTTTAATAGCTAAAGAACACGTAACTTAATATTCCTAGTCCATTTGGTCGTTTGTCTTTAAAGAGCCGTCTGAGTAATTCCAACATTGTTCTCCCATTCTCTACTCTCCCTTTATCTATACTTAATATTATAAAGCTGAAGAGTTTGTTTGTTTGGGCGCGCTAATCTCAGGAACTACTGGTCCGATTTGAAAAATTCTTTTAGTGTTAGATAGCCCATTTACTGAGGAAGGCTATATTACATCACGCTAAAGCCAATACGAGCGGAGCAACAATGTCTATGCGCACAAAAACTACCAAAAAAAGGAAATCGGTCAACGAGCACTACTGCAACCGCACCGACACTCCTCTGGCAGCAACCTTACGCACAACACCTATGTACCTGTATATTGTCACGGCCGTTATTTCAAATATAATTTAGAAGGAAAAATAAAATATTCATTTCGTCTGTACACCACTGCTTGCCTCCTCTTCCTCGCCAACAGAGAATAAAGAAAGAAATAAAGAATGTTTCAATTTTTTTTTTCCTTTTGAGAGCTTTTGAGAGAGAAGTTTCGCTAAAATAATGTATGATAGAATTGTTCCCCTTTAAAAGATCTAAAAAAAAGTCCGCGACAGCATATGTCTATATGTTGAGGCTGGCTCCCATAACGTTTATTATGCTTACCAAATTTTTTCTAAAATAAAGCATTATTTGTGAACTATTCCACGCGGATGAAGTCGCGGGCAAAGGCTAGTCTCGTAAATAGAATACGACACCTGAAGTCAGGAGTCTTTCGTTTCCCGTAGTTCATTTATTTTGCTTTCACGAATTTTCTTTGCGCTTAAACACGTTTTTTATTTGATCCATCCGTAGTTCGTGCTATTGGAGACATCCGTATGTCTATGCTGTGAACTGCTAGTAGTTGAAGTCGTCGTGGCTTAAAGGATAAGACGTAGGTTGCATTCGTATCTAGCGATGCAACGGCGTTCGAATCCCGCAAGCGGGTACCGATTTTTCTAATGAAATACGTACTTAACAAATGTTTACGATTGACTTCCACGGTGAAGGAATAACATCGTGTAATAAAAATCAAACCCGCAAAATTATGATTTGCGTAACTACTGGTGGTAGGACCTCTTGTGTGTGTACAGTATTTTTAATTCAAATTTATTAAAATTTCTTTTCTATTTTTTTAATTGGATTTTCTATGAAAGCGTATTTAGTTAGTTTTTTTTAAACTATTATTTATTTTTCATTTTTTAGGTGAATTTAAATTTTTCATTTTTTTTTTTAAATATTGAATTGTCATCATCGGTCCTTAATACGAGTTAATCCGACGTTTTGAAGGGGGTCATATTCAAAGATTCCGTTACAAACATACATACGTCTGAAGCTAATAAAAGCGTATTAAAAACAAGAGATACCAGCATCGGATGACCTGCCAATATATATTTTAGACTATTTTAGAGGGTAGAGCGGGCCGTAATTAGATTTTCACCAGCTCGCGACGAGAGGACTGTTTCTCTTCACTGCGCATACGTACGTATCACGGCCAGTCTCACTTTATTACGAAGTAGATGATGACCGAGCTTTGCCCGGTTTTTTTTTTTTGATAACGCCATCTTTATGTGTCTTTAAAGCGGTTAGTTGCCCTCAATTAAGAAAAATAGTGTTATTATTCGCCAATAGATGTCGGGAAGAGTTGATTATTGAAAACACGAATAAAACAACATTTTCTGAAAATAAATCGTAGCTAGATCGATTTATCGCCCCCGAAATCCCCTGTATACTAAATTTTATGAAAATCGTTCGAGCCGTTTCCGAGATTCAGATTATATATATACAAGAATTTCTCGTTTAAAGGTATAAGATGATAAGATGCTTTATGAACCTTCATTGTTTCGACAAAAATAAACAAATAAAATCGATAACGAACGTAGTGGAAGAAATAAAATAAACATAATTTCTAGTTCGTTTATCTACAATATATAGTGGGAAAAAACTCTTTATAAATTTTCACCATGGCGGTGCGCTGGTTCTATATTTTGGAAGTTTCTGCGGGGGCGAGTATTACTAAAGGGTGAACAAAAAAGAGGGGCAGGCTGAGGCTAGGTAATGAGAAGTAGACGTACCTGCCAACCCGTCATTGGCTTCTTACAGGCTGCAGAATACTAGCAGCGTGAGTGCTGGACGATGCGTAATGGCGGCGTCCGGCGTGACGAGTTGACGGCACTCTTCTAAATTGTTTGTTAACAAAACTGGTATACCACTCGTGCAGCAACGACGCAGCAACGACAGTAAGAGTTCGTAATTTAATAGAAAAGTAATAAAAGTCCATAAAAATATTGAGATGAAAAAACAAGCGGCGTGTACGTGTACAATACGTGCGATGCGGTCGGCGATAGTCTTCTTTTTTTATTTTTGTTCTTTTTATTTTATTTCTTTTTTTATAACTGGCCATGCGATAGGTTTTATGTCTACTCTCATTAAAAAAAAAACTAATATACATAAATCGGTTGACTTAAAAGTTTTAGATAAAAATGATATTTTAACCTAAGAATTTTACTCATTTTCATTCAATTTTACTCATTAAGAAATCAAGACCCGGATAGAAACTGCTCGAGCCTCTTTTAATAAAATGAGGAAAGTTCTTTGCTGTCGTCAACTGAATATAAAGCTCCGAGTCAGGCTACTCATGTGCTATATCTGGCCTATCGTCATGTATGGTTGCGAAACGTGGACCCTGAAAGAGGACACTACAAGACGCCTACAGGCATTCGAGATGTGGTGCTACCGTCGCATGTTACGCATTGGTTGGACGCAGAGGGTCAGGAACGAAACCGTGCTTCAGCGCGTTCATATGTCCCGGAAAATGCTGCCTGCTATCAAAAAGCGCAAGATAGAGTATCTCGGCCACGTGCTCAGGAACGATCGATACATGCTGCTCCAGCTGATAATTATGGGCAAAGTGGACGAAAAGAGACGTGCTGGGCGAAGAAAGAAATCATGGCTCCGGAATATCCGGGAGTGGACCGGTATTGCCTCCGTCGAACAGCTGTTCCGGCTGGGTGCAGATAAAAACGAATATAGAAAGCTAACGGCCAACCTTCAGGATTGAAGAGGCACTGGAAGAAGAAGAAGAAGAATTTTACTAGCATGCGAAATCACTTTTGTTACGTACATACATACAAAACTGTTTAACTATAAAAGCTTTGGTACGAAATAAAATTAAACTATCAGGTACCTACGGTGTGCGCCATTGATATTTTAATAGAGAGAAACAGCAGGGGGGGCAACGTTAATTGAATTCGGACCGAAGCCGGATGCAAGCGGAGCACCGCCGAACTCCTGCACTCAATTACTCAACGCACAAACTATGTTTACGTAAATTTCCTTTCAAATAATCAACAATGTAAAATTTCATCTAAAATTTGATTTCCTATTCGTTCAATATATTGCATGGCACTTGTGGAAGTTTTGTTCGAGCATTTTCGGTTTGGGTATACGAGGTTCAACATTTGTTATCACACGTGTAACACGTTTACCGGCGGTAGGGCCTCTTGTGAGTCCGCGCGGGTAGGTACCACCGCCTTGCCTATTTCTGCCGTGAAGCAGTAATGCGTTTCGGTTTGAAGGCTGGGGCAGCCGTTGTAACTATACTGAGACCTTAGAACTTATACGTCAAGATGGGTGGCGCATTTACGTGGTAGATGTTTATGGGCTCTAGTAACCACTTAACACCAGGTGGGCTGTGCGCTCGTCCATCCATCTAAGCAATATAAAAAAGTGCAACTCATAAGCACTTTATTTACAATTTAAGAATTTGGTGAACACATAATCGACGGATTGTATTTTTTGAAGCTTTCCGTACAATATCCACCATGATCCATTTGACATTACAACAATAGAAAAACTAAATGATGGTCACGCTACCTCAAGTTATTCATATTTGGGTTGAAGTTAGATATTTTGATATCCCCAATACTTATTTCATTACAATCAATTAACGATTATATTTATAAATAGTTACTAATGATCCGATAAACAAACAACATTGTTATACAATAAACTATTTAACATTGTTGCTTGTTTTGCTGTTTTTTTCCACATACATTCAGGCTCATATTTCCACGCTGACTTCTTTGAGGAAACATTGTTATTTATTTACTAGCTGACCCGGCAGACTTCATAGTGCCTCAATCGATAAATAAAAGACCTAAGCTTTTGTATAAATTAAACATAAAACAAACAAAAAGAATCCGTCCGACGGGGGACACATCAAAATATTATTTTTATTTTTATTTTTTTACCTTTTAAACCTTCTCTGGAGTTCCACAAATAATTCAAGACCAAAATTAGCCAAATCGGTCCAGCCGTTCTCGAGTTTTAGCGAGACTAACGAACAGCAATTCATTTTTTTATATATAGATATATTAGGTACTTTTTGTTTCAGTTTTTTTTTCACAAAAGTCTGGTGGACCATTTCTTGATTCCTGACAGAAACACTAAAAGAAGTGCACTCGAATATAAGATCTTCCAAGTTTTTACATTTTAATACAGCGCCATGTTTGCATAAGTATCCAAATTATCATTTAATCAAAATTAAATTAAAATTTCTAGATTTTTATTTCATAGATCTCGATCGGAATCTCCAGCGTTAAAAAAGTGTTTATTAAATAAAAAACATTTTTTTATGTTATTATAGTATTATAACAAGGGGAAATACATGGCTTATGGTAAGGCTGTTGATAGCCATCAAGGTTTGTTCGCTTTACATTAGAATCCTTATATTTAAATATGATTAAAAATAAGTAAAAAGATAAGTTCTTTTTACTTCTTCTACTTAAAAAAGATCTTTTTAGAAATTGTATTTTGTTTACCTTACGTAACGGACTTCGGCTTTGCATATGCAGGTTTGTTTCCGAACATAAATTAACTATCTTATCACCAAAAAATATTATCATTTTCAGTTATAAATTTTACAAAACGAATTCCCGTGATTAATTTAAATGAAAGCGTTACGTATTCATTTTGCTTTATACATTATTATTGAACGAATGATTGATTCAAAAAGACGAAGCCAAGAAAATTATAATTAGTCGTAGTCTATATACATAATAAAATTGGGGTACAAAGAAGAAATTGATAACTGGAAATGAAAGTATAGAATTAATTATAAGAATAGGTATACAAATATATACTTGTTAAAACTGGAATGCGTGATTGTTTTGTCGTAAAAACAGCCAAGACGATCTTTTTCTCTACTTTTTACTCTTGCGCGTTCACAAAACTACGTTCTAACCACCAGAGATAAGTATCTTCTTTTTCTTCACCTTATCCTACTAGTTGGGGTCGGCACAGCTAATTTTTCTCTTCCATTCTTTTCTATCAGCCGTCAGCTCAACACTCACCCCTCTCTTTCACTCTCTCAGATCTTTATTTACACACTTCGTCCATGTCTTCTTCGGTCGACCTGTTCCCCCTCTAGAGATAAGTAGTTACATAGGAAAATGTCGTGAGGTTACTCTATCAGATCAGCGCGGGTAGGTACCACCACCCTGCCTATTTCTGCTGTGAAGCAGTAATGCGTTTCGGTTTGAAGGGTAGGGCAGCCGTTGTAACTATACTTGAGACTTTAGAACTTATATCTCAAGGTGGGTGGCGCATTTACGTTGCAGATGTCTATGGGCTCCAGTAACCACTTAACATCAGGTGGGCTGTGAACTCGTCCACCCATATAAGCAATAAAAAAAAAGTAGGCTGGTGTCGATACCTTCTAATTAATATAAAATTCTAAAATTTATAATTATAAAAAAATAATAAAAAAATCTGAGTAATATAATGAAGTATTGTGTAAGATATCGCCTCTAAAATTCAGGCGTTGACCCTATTTTAGAAATAAAATCTATTCACATAAAGAACATTTTGTGTACGCGTACTTCGATGAAAATTTCAGGAAATCTTCATACTGGCCTAGCGACCGAAGTTAGGCAAGCAGAGATCGGATCAAAGCTAAATTAAACCATGTCCAATAAAGCGTAACGCGTGTGATTAGTAGCGCGCATTGAATCAAAAACAGAAATTAAGCCCTTGAATACGTCAATACATACCTTTTCCGTTGTCTATATCGCAACCGTACTTTATTAGTTCACACTCATTTCTAAACAATTTAACACGGTAACCGGATCCCTCTTCTCGGATCCCGCACACGTCTTCGTCGTCCGGACTACATCTGATTTCACGACAGGAGTCTACCATTTCAGTCTTTAAAGATTTCGTTTGGGATTCGTATATAAAAACGAACAAAAAATAATATGCGTCCATTTATTTCTAAACGAAATACCTACAGCAAATTTTTTTTATACTACACCGTAAAGAATTTAATTAAGGAAGTAATAATACTTTCATGGCATAATTTCTCGATAAAAACGCATTTCAATTAATGAGATCGCGATTAGGTTGTTTTTTTTACCTTTTGTTTACTACAACGTTTAAAAACAGTGTATCTGCTTAATTTTGTGTTTACTTAATAGAAAAAAATAATCGTCTTCAATTTCACCTAGGTAATTAGTGAAATGAAAAAGTTTACTTATACTAGATATTATTTGAAAGATTGCCTTTTCTAATGTCTTTAAAGAAGATATTTTTGTAATGAAATACGTACTCAACAAATGTTCGCGATTGACTTCCACGGTGATGGAATAACATCGTGTAGTAAAAATGAAACCCGCAAAATTATAATTTGCGTAATTACTGGTGGTAGGACCTCTTGTGAGTCCGCGCGGGTGGGTACCACCACCTTGCCTATTTCTGCCGTGAAGCAGTAATGCGTTTCGGTTTGAAGGGTGGGGCAGCCGTTGTAACTACTGAGATCTTAGAACTTATATCAAATTCAAATTCAAATTCAAATTCAAATTCAAAATCATTTATTTCAACTTGGATGTCATCAAAAACACACTTGTTGAATGTCAAAATGTAAAAGAAAATGTTAACTCTACCACCGGTTCCAAAAAAAGCCACAGTCCTGAGAAGAACCGGCGAAACAAACTCAGCGGGTTTTTTTTTTTTTTTTGTATTTTCTCAACTATTTTCTTTTCTTTTTAAACAAGAAAACATATTTACAGTATACAAAAAAACAAGTCAAAAAAATACAATTCAAATAAATAATAATAATAATGAAAAATGAAAAGGCCAGGAGCGAACGCCTCATTCCCACGTGGTGCCATCTAGTAAAAAATCCTTAACTTTATAATATGCCTTGTTGCACAAACGTTCCTTGACAGTTTTCTTAAATCTATGAACAGGTAGTAGTTGAACGTTTTGTGGGATCTTGTTGAAAAGCTGTACACCCAGCCCCCTGAAAGAGTTGCTTATTTTCTTAAGTCGAGCCGCCGGCAACGCAAGCCTATGTTTGTTCCTAGTGTTCACATTATGCAAATCGCAGACTCTGGGGAATTCTACAATGTTTTTACGCACGTACAATAAATTTTCAAAAATGTATTGGGACGCTAAAGTTAGAATTTTGATTTCCTTAAACTTGTCCCTCAAGGATTCCCTCGGGTGCATATTATAAATAGCACGAATAGCCCTCTTCTGCAGGATGAAAATCGTTTCGACATCGGCAGCATTGCCCCATAGCAAAATGCCATAGGACATAACACTATGAAAATAACTGAAATAAACTAGACGTGCCGTATCTTCATCAGTATACGTTCGTATTTTTTTTACCGCAAACGCTGCAGAACTAAGTCTATTCGCTAACTTGCATATGTGAGGACCCCACTGCAGCCTGGAATCAACTGTTATACCAAGAAAAACTGTCGAATCAACAAGCTCCAGTGTCTCTCCACTTACAATGATATTAGTGTCTACTTGTCTAACATTAGGTGTGGTAAATTTTATACATTTTGTTTTTTTGTTATTTAATAACAGATTATTAACACTAAACCAATGTACCACGCGCGAGATAGCATCATTCACATCGTCATAATCTTCCAATTGTCGTTTAATTTTAAACAATAAGGATGTATCATCAGCGAATAATACGACCTCGTGACGGGTTTCAATAAACTTTGGTAAATCATTGATATACACAAGAAATAAGAAGGGACCCAATATGGAACCCTGAGGAACACCCATATTAAGTAAGACACCGGAAGATCTCTTTCCTTTAACGTCTACCTTTTGGATTCTTCCGGATAAATAAGATTTAATAAGTTCTAATGAAACGCCCCTAATACCATAATGGTGTAATTTCCTCAACAGTGTATTATGCTCAACACAATCAAAAGCTTTAGATAAGTCGCAGAATACCCCAAGGGCATTATGCGATTCCTCCCAAGCCTGAAAAATATTTTTAATAAGATCTACACCTGCATCAATAGTCGAACGGCCTCTAGTGAATCCATATTGTTTGTTATGAAGCAGGTTATTGGAATAGAAATGGTTTAAAAGCTGTTCCAAAATAATTTTTTCAAAAATTTTACTCAAAGTTGGTAGTACTGAAATGGGTCTAAAGTTAGTGGGGTCAAAAGTACTACCAGATTTAAACAGAGGAATTATTTTACTATATTTCATTAGATCAGGAAACACACCACTATCAATACAGTCATTAAATATTGTAGCAAGGTAAGGTGCGATTATATCAATAATGGATTTTATAACCTTAATTGATATTCCCCATAAATCACCAGTTTTTTTAATATTAATGAGCTTGAAATTATCAATTATGTCCTTTATAGCAATATTTGTGAACTTAAAGTTAACACTGCATTTATCAACATGATCTTGCAGTAATGATTCGGCGACGGCAGGAGATGAAATTAAAGATTTTGTAGTAGAAGCTGGGATATCAGCAAAGTAGCGCTCAAAAGCACTGGCCACTTCTTGATGAGAAGTTATTATTTTATCATTGATTTTCAAAATTGATTCAGCATTGCTGTTTCTGACATTCCCAGTCTCCCTATTAATGATATTCCAAGTCATTTTAATTTTGTCAGGTGCATTTTTTATAAGATTGCCTAAGTGCAATGACTTGGCCAATGTACAGACTTTTTTAAACAGCTTGGAATATTTACAGACATACTCATGAAATGACTTATTATGATTATATGATTTTTCATGATAAAGGTCATATAATCTCTGCCTACTTTTGTGAATTCCAACAGTCGCCTATTCATTGAATGATCTTTTATTATGTAAGATCAGAGTTTTAGAAGTAAAGATGGCACTAAATTCATCATTAAGGCAATTAAATAAATCCATGTAGTGAACATTAGGATCTTCACTATAACAAACATTCGCAATTTTTGCCAAAACTTTACCTCTAAACTTCTCCATACGTCTAATATTAATAGGAACAAACTGTAGGTTTCTTGAACTATTAACATCTGTAACAGATTTAATTTTAAAAGATATGAATTGTCCACTGTGGTCTGAACTTAAATGATTAATAATATATTTATGCAAAGGTTTTACGTTTGTGAAAATATTATCTATACAGGTTGCCGATGTGCTAGTTTTTCTTGTGGGCTCTGAAAATAAATTGCTAAGGTTATATGATTTTAACAATGTTCTGAATCTAATAGTGGCATTTGTATTTTCTAATAAATTTATATTAAAATCACCACAGATAAAAATATGTTTATTAGAAACAGAAAGCTTTAATAAAACATGTTCCAATATATTTTCAAAAGAATCATATAACGAATTCGGGGGCCTGTACACACTTACAACAATGAATTGCTCAAGCTCTACACATGCCATTTCAATAATCCGTTCCACAGAGAGGTTCACAATGTCTCTACGTTCCTTACATTTATAATTTTTATTAACAATGATAAGAGAGCCTCCTCGTATAGCATTCTCTCTGCAGAAGGAACTCATAACCTGGTGATTTTTAAAATTACAATTTAATTCATATTTTTTAAGCCAATGTTCAGTTACACATAGAAAGTTGACTTTATTGTAATCTAGAAACAAATCAATTTCAAGTTCTTTACCCATCAAACCTTGTAAGTTCTGATGCACCAGGTTGATCACAGTTGTTTTCAAAGAAACAGTATTTGTTGATGGGCTGTGTCCAAATAAATCATATTTACTGCAAGAGGTAAACTCTGTTGTCTTAGTATTTAATTTAAATTGCTTGGAACGGATTCCAAATTAATAGATGTCATATTTTTTTCCTGCTCAAAAGAAGCAGTAGGTTGATTAGCCAAATTCATGGCTAGATAAATGTGTAAAAAATAATGTAGCGAGTTTGCTACTTGTCTAAAATTGTAGCTACCTAAATAGTATTTGTTAGGTTTTGTCATACTAATACATTTATTTTTTATCATGCAATTAATGTCAATAGTGTAAAATATATTTTGTAACTTGCATGGTGTCATGACATAATAATTATTTACATTTGAAATTGTTTGCATAAAATCATTAATACTATGTCTCATTTTGTTTTCTCTTGGTGATGGTGGTTCTCTTTCTCTCATATCTCAAGGTGGGTGGCGCATTTACGTTGTAGATGTCTATAGGCTCCAGTAACCGCTTAAAACCAGGTGGGCTGTGAGCTAGTCCACCCATCTGAGCTAAAAAAAAAAGAAAACAATGAAATTGGGAAAACAAAATATCATTTCGAATGAATAAAGGCGAGGTACTGCATAAGTAATGTGAAAAGCAACAGTTTGTTTGTGATTTTGAAATGAATGCCTTTGAAAGCTGGTTAATTGCAAACGTCAAATTGCAAATAAGCAATTTTTGTCGGTCTATCTCTCTGTTTTGACCGGACCAATTTCCGATACGGGTGTGTCGTTTCTGATAGGACTGTCATTTTATTCTGGAAATATCGATGGTTTCCGCATTAAAATGATCAAATAAATTTTATAATTTGTAATATCTATAATTAAATCTAAGTAATCAATTATTACCTACCTCTGCTTGAAATTGCAACGGAAAGATGAATTTTTTGCCGCTGTTTTCATTGTAATATTTTATAATAATAATCATTTTTTTATTGCCCTTGTAGGCAGACGAGCATACGGCCCACCTGATGGTGAGTGGATACCCGTCGCCCATGGACTTCAGCAATGCCAGGGGCAGAGCCAAACCACTGCCTACCGATATCTTTCAGCCTACATACGTCCACTGCTAACATAGGCCTCTCCCAAGCCTCGCCACAACGATCGGTCCTGCACTGCCTGCATCCAGCGGATCCCTGCAAATCTCAACAGGCCGTCGGTATAACTTGTGGGAGACCTACGTCTCCCGGTACGTGGTCGCCACTCGAGAACTTTTCGGCCCCAGCGGCAGTGCTGGATTTACACTAGGGGCAGTCGGGGCAAGTGCCCAGGACGGCAAATTTTTTAAAGTAAAATTTTTTTTTGTCTTATCATGATCAGTATAATTAATAAATTCTATTAATTAATAATTTTCTGTTTAATTGATAATTCAGCAAATTCAATTCATCCATTAGTTGTGAATTTTGGCACTTTTAGTAAAAATTAATAATCAAAATGATTTAATCAATTTATTTCCTTGAACATTTAAAATAATACTCGATTTTTCCATTTTCTGGAACTAAAGAAATATAATTGTTTTTTTTTTATGTAAAATAATTTTGAGTCACCCTCAGTGCAAAATTTATAATTGTTAGAAAAAAACAAATATTTATTTACTTGTGTTTTTTTTTTTTTTTTTATAAATAAATAAATAAATATTTACTAACAATCACGCCACGTTAACTGGTCCCGTGATAAGTTCGTAAAGAACTTGTGTTACAGGTACCAGATAACGGATATAAATGTAAGATTTTTATTATACACATACATATATTTAATATACATCCATAACCCTGGAAAAGACATTTATATTTTTCATACAAATATCTTCCCTTGGCGGGATTCGAACCCGCGACCCCTTTGTGTAGTGACCATGTCACTTACCACTACACCAGACGGCAGACATATGATAAAGCTTCTGCAATAAATTAGTTATTATAATTTTGAAAAATAAAATATATAACCTATAAGCTTAGGTAAAATTCCAGTATTGGGGCGGATTTTTTTCGGGTGCCCAGGAGCGGCATTAAGTCTAAATCCGGCCCTGCCCAGCGGCTATCACTTCTACGAGCAATGTGCCCTGCCCACTGCCACTTTAACGTCGCAATCCTTTGGGCTATATCAGTATAATATAATAATAATACACAACAATAAATTACAAAAATTCAAAGTAACAAAAAATTCAAGAAAAATAACGAAGTCTTGGAAAAGGTTACCGGCTCATCAATGCCTGACAGCGGTGTGAGCTGCTACTGCGATACTGCGGCACTGATCACCGCTGGCACCTGCGGAGAAACGTGCACACCAATATCTGACTGGTCAATCATTATTTGAGTATTCTTCTTCTTCTTCTTCGTCATTCCGCCATTACTGAGGATCGCGACCAAACGTATGTATATTATTATGTATAAGTCTTTCCATTAAAATCGGTCCGCTGCGAAATGGACCGCCTGTTGGATGCTGCATTCAACTGTTCTCTTTATAGTATTCAACCATCTTGTTGATGGCCTGCGTTTGGCTCGTTTCCCCTCCATTTGACGAAGAATGAGAAGATTTTTCAGACTATGCCTTGGAGACCGTATGATATATCCTAAAAAGGTGAGTGTTCGATTTTGACACATGCTGAAGTATTTGGGCATAGCAAAACTGAAAAGAGACAACAATAACGGCAACGAAATGTATCAAACTATTGGTATTGGAACAGTCACGTAGAAAAACATGATTTCGTTGTCCTCCGTATGCTGAATGCCTTTAGAGGATATTTCAGCGTTGCCGTCGCGTGTACGTAAGCTCTCGGGGCTCAAACCGGAGGTGATGCTAACACTGGCCCTAGCAAGAGCAGTGCTTCGCAGAATCTACCACCGGATCGGAAACGCAACCCACTGAGAAGATCCGACGAGAAACTCAGTAGGCTGTGTCTATGACCCAAGCCTCGGGTTTGGCGAGGACAGTGACTGGAACAACATGCACTAGTAAAATAAAGCTTCTAAATGACAATTGCAATATACAATATAACATCAACATAAATATAACATGCATATCTTATAAAATATATTGGTATTTAAAGCCAAAAATGAGTTAGACAATATGATGACAAACTAAATGTGTCAAACGCGGCGTGTAACTTAAAATTCATGACCTGTTAAATACCTAGTTTACATTCAAAACATTCTGCGAGTGCAACGTTTACAGACGACACAGTTGCTTTGATAAAATAAACCCTAAATTAGATTTAAATCTAGTTTCTGAGCGTATGTATATTTAAATACAGCAAAGCTAGCTAAACGAGACTTCGAGCACTCCTATCTTCTAGATCAGGGGTCGTCAAATGGCGGATCGCATCCAGGCCGCCGATCCGTTTTATGCGGACCCCGAGAACAACTTACACTAAAAAATACGGAAGATTCCAGTGAAGAGTTCTGGATAAAATTTGTGGGTAGTAGTACATATCCAAATCTACAAAAATTTACTTTGAAACATAAATTTTTTTTTGGGTCAATGTATATTTTTAAAGCAGCATTTTCGGAGAAGAACTTCATTAAGAATAAATTTCGATCTTGTTTTACTCACATCTCCAGGATTTAACGTCAATAACTTGTACTAATTTTACTCCAAACTTCAGACAGGTAGACCGCAACAAAATATGGCATTTTTATCGTTGACTAGCGAACCGCCCTCGCTTCGCTTCGGAAACATTAAATTTTATTATTGATAGCTGAGTCCCGCGATGTCACTCGCGGTTATTGTCGTACCACGGGTGACGCCGCGGGGCGAAGCTAGTCTTAAAAAAGTCTAAGTTACTCCTTATATCATCAGCTACCTATCAGTGAAAGTTTCGTCAAAATCGGTCCAGCCGTTCCAGAGATTAGCCGGAACAAACAGACAGACAGACAAAAATAGTAAAAAATGTTATTTTGGTGTATGTACCATATATATTCATATGCATGTAGAAAAAAGCTGTTATTTCAATATTACAAACAGACACTCCAATTTTGTTTATATGTATAGATATGTAAAAAAATATTGTTATCTATATATTAATACGTGAAGCAAAAACTTTGTATCCCTTTTTACGAAAATTGCGCGGACGGAGGAGTACGAAATTTTCCACACTTAAAGAGAATATAGAGAAGAAGTGCACAATGCTAATATTTTTTTTAAATAATGCATAAAAGATACTTTAAATCAATAAAGAAAACATTACACACACTACATACCATGTATTTGACGCACACACGCATGCATACTATTTTTTGTCAAACTTTTGTTCTTGACGTCTGTGGTCAAATTGAGAATAGATTAAAATTTAATTTAATAAAAGTATTTAATATTGTTTGTCTTTATTCATTTTTTTATAGGGTAGCCTTGGCGAAATTTGTGATTATAGAAGTATAAAATACAATCATAATAGTGTACAAACTTACAATTCCAATTATAGTCGAATTTCGACTACTGCGGGACCTCTAGTTTCCGTAATTAGGTTTGTTTAATAAAATAAAAAACCATCAAATGTGCGGACCGCAATTATCATTTAATTTCTTAAAACAGATCTTGAGCGAAATTTATTGGTGACCCCTGTTTTAGATGTGTATTTAGTTATTCTTTCCAGAAAGATGAAATGTTCCAGGTATTCGTTTATTTTCCCTTTGACGGATATTCGTATTCATTTTAAAGAATTCATCTTTTACTTTGATTTTTTTATCTTATTTTAAAAACAGTTGGCTTTGCATCGTTTTATTTTTAAATGTAAAAGAAAAAAAACATTTATCATTGGGCTTACTTTTTTTTTTCTTTCTATCCTGCACCTTAGCAATCTGTTTCTTGAAAAACAATAATCTAATTTGTTGTCAGATTTTCATCAGGAAAAGTTGAGTCAGCTGAGTTGTGTCCCCAGTGGTACCATTCTCATCTTATATCTGCAAATCTTTTTGCTAGATCTGGTATACTACTCCTTTTCAGGCGAGAGTATCTTAGGCTACCCTCTCCCTGCAGCTCTGCAGCATTGGGTTCAACTAACAATAATATAATGAAAAATGGATTTAGAAAATTAAACACGCTTAAATAGCAAACCGAACAACAATGAATTTCATTTGTTTGACCTTTTGTAGTCGATCAGGAATTAGAACTAAGTTATATAAAGTTATTGCGTTGCCATCGGTCTTTTTTTTTTCTCCTACCTATGCTGATGGCCTTGAGATGCTATTTCAGCGTAACCCTAAAAAGTAGGTGAGCTCAAAGGGCTCAAACCCGCCGACACACAATCACACAGTAAAAATGATGTACAAAAATTCCACATCACTATTTCAGTAAGCATTTTGAAGTTCCCAGACGCATCGTGCCACGTCAGGACTAGACACATCGGGGACAATGTATACGTAGCTCCTGCGCAATATAGGTATAGGTACAGACATAAGTTTTTTTTCATAATCCATATATAAATACATGCTGTCGGAAAAAATATCAGAATCGTCATGAATTTATTTAGTAAGTGAACTTAACTTTTTTTTTTTTTTTTTTTTTTTTTTATGATTGAATGTTTACTGGTGGCCCGAAGGCCTTTCCAGTTTCACCAGGACAGGTGGGCGAGCAAAGGCTCAGCCAAGAGGGGTGGGATTTGCTAACAACTGCCCGAGCGCCTCCGAAGGAGACCTAACAACTCAAGAGCAATTGTTTCGCGAATGAATCTACTACCGGATCGGAATCGCGACCCGCTGAGAAGATCCGGCGAGAAACTCAGCGGGCTGATGCATGGGTTAGGTTGCACGTCGACCTCTTTGTCGAGTTCGACGAGTACGGTTACCGGGGTCCCTAAGCCTGCCCCTAGTATTAGAGCTGAAGGCATCTAATGCAAAGGTTATTGGATCTGATGGATCCGTAAGGACGTGTCTAGGGCGTCGACGGTGACTGGCTCCTGCATGATCAGGATTCGGGGAGTAGTCAGCGGCGGCAACGATAAGGCGATTATCATGACGCATAGCCTTATCGAAGTATCGTTCCGACGCTGACTTCATGTATTTCCGAATTGATTCGAGGCCCAGGTCGTCGTGTAGGTCAACGTTCCTCACGAACCACGGAGCCCCGACAGCTAACCTGCAAAAGCGGGATTGTAGGGATTGGAGGGTGTCTATGTGTGTGCGGGCCGCGTGAGCGAACACCACACTCGCGTAAGTCATGACGGGCCTTATGCAAGTTTTGTAAAGTGTCACCTTGTTCCGAAGGGACATTTTACTCCGCTTACAGATCATGGGGTAGAGTCTACCGAGAATAAACGCGGCACGGTCACGGACTGATTTTATATGCGGGCGGAATGTCATCGATGCATCCAGGGTAACGCCCAGGTACTTGACCTTCCTGGCCCAGGGTATGGGTTGTCTAAAGAGAGTAATCGGGGGTGTGAGATTCCTCCTCCTAATCCGGGAGGAAATCCGTGTGGAGCTTCCCCTCTGAAATAGCACCGCAGTACTTTTCGCTGGGTTGATGTCTATGCGCCATTTTCGGAACCACTGTCCTAGGGCTAGGGCTGCGCTCTGAAGCTTCTTCGCGATTAGGGACTTATTTCTACTAGAATAGTAAACAGTCGTGTCGTCGGCGAATAAAGCTAAATGGGTCGGCGGCGACCGGGGAATATCGTTGACGAATAAGCTAAATAGGAGGGGTGAGAGGACAGAGCCTTGCGGGACTCCAGCTGTGAGAGGTCGTGGGGAGGAGCGGGTTCCCTCGACTCGATATCGAAAAGAGCGGTTCGACAAGAAGTCCCGTATGATGAACTTAACTTATTTGTTTTAAGTGAATTTATTAATATATTCCATTGAATACTGAATAACCTAAATATATTATGTATGTATATGTGTATATGTATTTTTGTGTATGTATTTGTAATCTATACATATAAATAAAATTGGAATGTCTGTTTGTAATATTGAAATAGCCGCTTTTTACTACATATATATGAATATATATACGGCACATACACCAAAATAATATTTTTTACAATTTTTGTCTGTCTGTCGGTCTCTTTGTCTGTCTGTTTGTTCCGGCTAATCTCTGGAACGGCTGGACCGATTTTGACGGGACTTTCACTGATAGGTAGCTGATGATATAAGGAGTAACTTAGGCTAACTTTTTTAGACTAGCTTCGCCTCGCGGCGTCACCCGCGGTACGGCAATAAGCGCGGGCTACATCGCGGGACTCAGCTATCAATAATAAAATTTAATGTTTCCGAAGCGAAGCGAGGGCGGGTCGCTAGTATATAATATAATATAAATTTCAATCCGCCTACCATTATTTACTCTGCACTGCCTTTGGTTGACCGGTAGAGAATGCCTTGGAATGAAAACTGATTATTACCTGCTCAGCAGTGCTCAAAATCTTTGAAAGAAAGTAAGGGTGTTTGAATTCTGAACGTCAAAAGTGTCAACGAGCGACGTCCGCTATGACACTTTCCCCTTTTCAATTCCAGCCGCCAAGGGCGACACATCTATTTCATCTATACATATAAATAAAATTTTGACGAAGCATGTTGCTGATAACTTTATTTCTGTAATCTGACGAAGCATGTTGCGGATAATAACATGTACTTTTAGGTTAGGAATATTGTGTTCTTTTTTTTAAAATAATAAATAAAATTAAATTTGTTTAAAAAAAAAAAAATTTTACTTATATAAGATAATTCACTCTCTGTTGGAATAAAATTGGTGTGTCTGTTTGTAATATTGAAATTGCCGCTTTTTACTACATCCATATGAATATATATATACCAAAATATCATTTTTTACAATTTTTGTCTGTCTGTCTGTCTGTTTGTTCCGGCTAATCTCTGGAACGGCTGGACCGATTTTGACGGGACTTTCATTGATAGGTAGCTGATGATATAAGGAGTAACTTAGGCTACTTTTTTTAGACTAGCTTCGCCTCGCGGCGTCACCCGCGGTACGACAATAACCGCGGGGTACATCGCGGGACTCAGCTATCAATAATAAAATTTAATGTTTCTGAAGCGAAGCGAGGGCGGGTCGCTAGTATTTCATATATTCATATACCTTTAATTTGTCATAAGGACTAATAAAGATATCAAAACTAATAAATACAGTCCACTCTCATTTACCACAAGGCAACAAGGGGCGATGCTCTTGCTATGAATTTTTTTATTTTTATTTGAATAGATGGGTAGACAAGCTCACAGCCCAAGCCCCAGCTCAAAGTAAATCCCGTCACCCACCTTGAGTTCTAAGGTCTCAGTATAGTTACAACGGCTGCCCTACCCTTCAAACCGAAACGCATTACTGCTTCACGGCAGAATAGACAGGGTGGTGGTACCTACCCGTGCGGACTCACAAGTGGTCCTACCACCAGTAAACTAGAGGTCCTATCACTAGTAAAACATAGCCTATATTATGAACCTTGATATCGTGTAAACTCACGACAGGTTATTTTTAAAAATCCCTTTATAAGTAGACAAACTCATGGCCCAACTCATGGTAAGTAGTCCATAACACGGCCTAGCCGCTGCCCACTGCTGGTCTGGAATGCACTTTTGTCGATGTTACCAGTCTACGGAATCCACGAGGAACTCTGCAAATTGATCACTAGCTGTTTGTATGGACGGAGCATTACAGTTGCTTCGAGGTGGATGGTAGCATTCACATTCCTGACGTCTATGGGCTCTGGTACTCATTTACCACGTGGTGGAAGGTAGGTGAGTTCATTAGGAGTGGGCGGTGAATAGTAATAGACATAGGCTTGGCTATGCCCCCGGTATTACTTGTTTAGGGCAATCCTAAACATGAAGTTTGTATGACTGTTTTTTGAATTTTGAATCACATTAATAATTGTGGCAACACAGGCAATGTAAGTCAATCAAAAATTCTGGTCGTGCGTGCACGTGTTGTAACTACATTAAAAGAAAATAAAAATAATCTTCTCTCTGAATATATCTAATTATTGAAGCGACCAGTACAAATTACAGTCCACGCTCTACACATTACTGACGTTCATGATCGAAGGTGTTACTACTTACTTATAGGTGGGCCGTATGATCTGCCTAGAAAGGCAATAAAAAAAGTCATTCTGCCGAAAAATATTTTTTTATTTACAACGAAAATCACAGTAAACAATGTCTACAATATTATGTGAAGTAGAGATTTTATATATTACATTATTAAGGAGGAGGGAAACACTAAAACATCAAAAAAATAAAACATGGCAAGCGATTTACGAGAACAAAAAGTTATAATAATTATACGGTTCTGTTCTAGTTAAATATTAAAATAAGAAAGAAAATAATAAAATATTAAGATAAGAAAGACCCACTTTGTTGATGCAACGCCATCTGTTGTTCAATAGCTCCACACCTAAACTAAAATTAGACTGTTTGTTTTTTTCATTTCTATCGGGATATAAAATGTAATTAAAGGCTACAACAATATTACAGAGTTGTGCGTGCCAATCTTTTATGAAATGATTTTTTTTTTCATTTCTTTATGAAAGTTTTTGCTTTTTGAATCAACGGCTTTACTGGCGTAGCTAAGAAAAGCTAACCGCCGTTATAGCAATTGTGATTTCTCAAGGTGAGTGGTGGAATTGAACTTGTGTATGAGCTCTCGTTACTACCTACTTTATATCCGGTGAGCGAACTAATCTTATGTACATAAAAAATAATTAGCATTGGTTAAAAAAAGTAAGCTATGATTTTAATTTAGAAAAAATATAATAATAAATTATGATTTATTTAAATAATTTGAAATGTTCACTGTAGTTAATTTTTAATAATATCATCGCTTTTCAAGGTGAATCATCACCAGTAGCTTAAACAAAGTAAAGCCGTAGCTCCAAATAAAATATATATATATTGGGCCACGGTAAGAAAAGGTCATCCGCTTATATAATATATAACGCCTATTTTTTCCCGGAAATAAATCCAATTTCGCTCAAAACATATTCGATTGTCAACGATCATTTTAGATAGGTAAGTCTGTTCAAGTCATGACTATCTTCATGCTATGACTTGAAATTCTGTGTTTTGATGTTATCACCAATACAATGGCATACAAAGGTCAAACAACTATGATTTAAAAAATGTCTTTAAATATGAATTTCCATTAAAATGGTTTTGGCAGTAGATTCATAAAGTCTCAACAAATTATCACATTCTTACTGTGACTTTATTTGACTCCTGTCGATTACAGTTAAACAAAACAAATTCACCTTACTTCATCCAATTTTTATTGTATTCATTAAAAAAAAATGTATTAAAAAAAATTACACTGCTTGATATGATATCTTCGACTTTCTTGTTTGAAAAATGGAACAAAAAATTCCGACAGCGACCTCTAGTAATTGGCCCCGACCTAATCTCATAAATGTACAATTTGAACTTGGCTTTGTATGTAGGTAGTATGGAGGGTAGAAATCCAGAATGGTGCTAACATAGGTACAGGGTATGATAAGAATTGAGCAGAACAGTTATTAATTGATTGAAGTATGCTTAGTTAGGAAATTTAATATATTTAATGACTACAGTAGTTAGTGACAGTGTAATATACAAGACCTCACATGTTTACGTAGTCCAAACAAATTTCGTCAATATAACCTAAAGTTATTGCTGTGGTAAAACGTGGAGACATCGATTGCATTTTCTTATCAGCTATATATAAAATACTTTTTGTGATTTTGTAGTGCTTACAGCTCTTTCGTCCTTTTTTATTTCTCTATTTTATTCTAATAACTGTCATCGCCTTTTTTTAAATTTACCTGCTTGCTACTGTAGCGCCACCCTTAATTAGCAGATTTTAACGGACACTTTTTGCACACAGAGACGGTTCTCCTTACCTCTACCCTCCATAGTAGGTAGGCACCGTACCTACATAAATTATTCTAATTCCTGATTAAAGAGTTCATAGTTTAGAGCCAGCTGTTTGTGACTACTCCTTGTTGTAATAGCTCAAATATAGTTGAAGTTAAAGTAGTATAACAGTAAAAACAGCATTAATCGCTTTATTACCGTTTATGTATAAGCAGGGATACCATACTGTTACGCACTTGGGTTCGGGATAGATAAAACCTTTGCCTTTGTACAAACTAAAAGCAAAAAATGCAAAAATTAGCTATCACTAATAATAGTCGCTATATTTGAATGAATCGGAGATTACATAAGATTAAAAATATTCTAGTTTTAAAATTAGAATCGTATTATTTTTTGTTATTGATTCATTAATAAAAAAACATTTGAATTAAGTCCATATTAGATAAAAATAGGAAAAAAGAAAAAAATTTAGAGTACCTACATAGTATTTCCATTTTCCAAGAGGAAAAGCGAAGGTGTGAAACTCTATACAGGCTAATCTTTTATATAAATTCCGTGACATAATAAATATTATAGAGTGAAAAATTAAAAGAGGTAAAGTTGATTTATTTGAAGCTGTAATCAATTGGGATGAAATTAAATGAAATGAGATAAGATGGTATGAAATAAAGTCTCAGTAAAATGGTGGTTATAATTTACAGAGCTTCTATTGTAATTTTTGGAAGAACCCGAGAAGCTATGTCCAGCAACTGCTTCATCTTTCCACATTTATGCACTTTCACAGATGCTAAACAGTTAATAAACCACCCTTATTACACGTATAAGCCAGCGAGAAACCCTTAATTAACAAAACAATACAATTTACATTAGTTGGCATCTCTCGTTACCGCCCGCCGTTCTCGTTCTCAATTATTAAGAGTATAATCTATGTTCCCGCCAAAAAAGTAATGAACGGGGCCAATTTACAGAATATGAAAACTCTATCTTTTCTATGATCAAAGAGCATAGATAATGCTCTAAATATATATAAGGCTATGCTCCAATTTGCACTGCGATCACTCTACAATGTGAAGTTATTTTAGTATTATACTACGAAGCTGTTCTTTTATAGTTACTATACTGGTTATTGTTTAAATCGGAAAGCAGTACAGTATACTATCGTCGGTGATTTTTTGCATTCTTTTCACTTCAACAAAAAATATTATTTAAATTTAGTTATATTTGACTAATATATAAGCTTGTTTTTTATCAGTTGAATTAATTGCATATTAAAAGCAAGGATATTTTTTAGTACAATTAAATATTGTTTTTTAAGCAATTTAATGTATGTATAATAACTTAATTCCCGAATTATTGAAATAAGGATTTATACACAGTAAGAGTGATGAAGTGATCAAAGCACCTTACCTGGGAAACGCCAGTGTTCACAGTAGAAAATGGTGACGATTTATGACGTCATAATAGGTTGGGGAAAAGTCTTTTCGCATTATAGTATGTATGAACTTGTAATAAAATCTATTTGTATCTGGCTGGTTTTGGTATCATTAAAAGTTTAAATTTTGTTACTGGTGGTTTTGTGAGTCCGCGCGGGTGGGTACCACCACCCTGCCTATTTCTGCCGTGAAGCAGTAATGCGTTTCGGTTTGAAGGGTGGGGCAGCCGTTGTAACTTACTTGAGACCTTAGAACTTATATCTCAAGGTGGGTGGCGCGTTTACGTTGTGGATGTCTATGGGCTCCAGTAACCACTTAAAATCAGGTGGGCTGTGAGCTCATCGACCCAAGTAAGCAATAAAAAAAAATTTAGAGTATTCCAAATTCAAATTAGGAAAATCTGTGTGATTTTTATTTATGTATCTAATTAAGAAATTCGATACATTTTAAAATTTTACTACAAGAAAGGTAAAAATGCAACGCAAGCTGCGAAAAAAAACTGCGATGTTTATTATGGCTTTATGGACCTAATGCAGTGTCTGTGAGAGTAGCACAAATTTTGGTTTAAGCATTTTCTATCCGTGCATTTTGATGTCAAAGATGCACGTCTCTCTGGTCGCCATGTTACGGATAAAATAGATGCCATTTTTGAAAAAGTGGGGCAAGATCGGGATATCAGTAGTTACGACGTAGCTGAGGAACTGAAAATTGACCACAAAACAGTTTCGGCACATTTGAAAAAAACTGGGTACACAAAAAAAGCTTCACGCCTCACGAGCTCACTGAAACAAACCTAATGAACCGAGTACTCATTTGTGATTCTTTATTACGACGTAATTAAATCGAACAATTTTTGAAGAAACTGATAACTGGTGATGAAAAGTCGATCACGTACGACAAGAACGTGAAAGGTCGTGGTCAAAGGCCGGTCAGGCTTCCCAGACTGTGCCAAAATCCGGGTTAACTTACAACTAGGTGATGCTGTGTGTTTGGTGGGATTGGAAGGGCATTATTCATTATGAGCTGTTACCACCAGACAGGATCATCGATTCTGAACTCTACTGCGAACAACTGATGAGATTAAAGCAAGAAGTTGAGAAAAAGTGGCTGGAATTAATCAACAGAAGGGGTGTGGTTTTTCATCATTATAACGTTTGACCTCACACATATTTAGCCACTCAGCAAAAATTAAGAGAGCTTGGCTGGGAGGTGTTAATGCATTTGCCGTATAGTCCTGGCCTTGCACTTACAGATTTCTTCCTGTTTCGGTCTCTTCAGAATTCTTTAGGCAGTGTCAAGTTAACATCACGAGAGGACTGCCAAAACCAATTGCCGCGTTATTTTTATCAGAAGCCACAAAATTTCTATAGCAATAGGATCATGTCCCTAACTAACTACAAGATGGCAAAAAGTTATCGAACAAAATGGTACCTACATACTTTAGTTAAATGTAATTAAATTATATTAAAAAATGTTGTAAATTTTCTTAAAAAATGCGAAGAAAGTTTTTCCCCAACCTGTTATATTTCCCTAGAATACTGCGAGAGTATATTGTACAAAACGGAATTTATTTTTCTCTTATAAGAGCATTGGTAAGTGCACACAGTGTAAATCGGAACATATTCAAAATCAAAGCGTGAAGTGACTTATTTGACTTATTGCAAAATTTTTAATCTCGTTGCACAATATTATCGAGTAGTAAAGCAACCAAGACGATTATTAAAGTATTATATTGTGTATCACTTAAGCAATAACATGTAAAACGTGGACATTATATTTCAAGATCAACAATCTGAGCCGATAATGGCGCTGAAGCCCGAGGCAGTAAAAACTAAAATCGTGAAAGTCTATGAGATCGACGAATTTCAAAAACTCCTAAAAGGTGTTCATGTGGCAGCATGTATGATAACAGAATCACATAATGTCAGTAAGTGCAATTATTTTCTCAACCAGTGCAGCTTACAAGGTAGAAAAAAGATTTTGTTTAAATTTAAGATTCGTAACATAGTTTTAATTGATACCTAAAAAAAGTGAAAAAGTTATGAACATTTGTTTGCCCTTATTTACAGCTGATTGTATCGGGCGATTTCTGTATAAACATGAATTTTTTAACTGAACTTTTGGTTTTTTTATTAAACAACCTTGGAATGCGTAGTGTCAAAAAAATGTCAAATGCTAACACTCAAATTGTTATTAATTTTCATTTCAGTTGATGAACAGAGTGTCTTGCGTCGACTTAATGCTTTAACCTTAAATGGTGCTTCTGATGGTAATTGTTGTTCGTGTTGCGGAGTGGGTCCATTCGAAACCCGTGCGCAGCAAACGGCTCATTATAAGCATCACTGGCACACTTTTAACTTGAAGAGAAAACTATTCGGAAAATCTCCATTATCCATTGGCCAGTATAATTCTCGGAAAGGTATGTGACGTAAAACTTTTTTTGTTTGTTTTGTAGCTAAAACATTAATAATGTCACATACTTATGGATCCATCAGATCCCATAACCCTTGCCTTCAACTCAAACTCAACTCAACAACAAAATTCTAACACTAGGAGCAGGCTTAGGGACCCCTGTAACTGTTCTCAGTGAACTCCGCAAAGAGTTCAATATGCAACCCAACCTAGGAATTTGCAATTCCGACCAGGTAGTAGATTCATTCCCTAAGCAGCTACTCTTAAGTTGTGAGATCTCCTTTGGAGGAGCTTGGGTGGCTGTTAGCAAACCGCACTCCTACTGGCTGAACCCTTGCTCTTTCACCAGGTCTCCAGTAATTGCTCAATCATAAAAAAACCTGAAAAGAAGTAATTTTCTTTACTTGTCATATATTCATTCAATGTTAATTTCTCTGACAACTTAATGCTTTTGAATCTGACTTGATTGTTTGAAAAAAAAGGGGATTTGTCCTAAATTTTGAGTTAAATGATGAAAACCATGCAATGTCAACAAGCAAAACAATATAGAATCAAATATACTTTGATTGATATTTGAAAATGACATAATAAGTTTTTGTTACTGATATTTAAGTAGATGAATCAAGCAGTGAGTCTGAGGAAGAAGTGGAGGACAGTAAGAGACCTCCGAGTGACCTATTTGCTGCAGCAACAAGACATTGCAAGGCGTTCTTCACTAATCATTATGGGCAGGTCTTCTGTATTTATAGATGTATCCTACATCATAAGAAGGTAAATATCATCTGGCTTTTTAGAAGTTCACATTATTTGGGTTGGTGGTGGGCCTAGAATCGCTCCAACTGATCTCTTTTGCTTGATTTAATTATATATAATTACCAGAGAACAGGCAGCACTGTTCTCCGAGTATTACCAGAACCAGAATATTGCAGTCACCAATTGCAATTTTCTGGTGGTGGTGATAAGTATCATTATCTGGTCTATTGTGGCTGTCGTAAAACAGTTATGTATTCCCGTTTGAACGGTGGGACAACAGCTATGCAATACTATAGAGACTACTATCTCATCTCTTTAGATAGGTAGCTGCATTGAAGTGTGACATCCATGGGGCCCAGGAACCATTTTATACTAGTATAACACTGGGCTGTGAGCTCAATTACTCAGCTATGACTAAATATTGTGTTGCCTTCATGAGAAATTAAATGTTCCTTCATCAATGATATAAGCAATATAGCTTTGAACCTATGAACTCTTTTATGGGTGGCATGTGATATTGCTATGCTGAGTTCAACATTCTACATTTTGAGTATACAGAAAAGAGAAAATTTAGCATATTGCCAGAAGTATATTGAAATAAACATATATTGTGTATATAAGTTTATTGTATTGTTTATCATATTATTCAGTGATTAGTATTGGCCATTATTACAAAATAGGAAGAATTATCAACGGATGGTGATGGCAGTGCCTGGGTAGAACGTGTGGAGCAGCTATTGATCCCAGGCTATCAAAGATGGGCAGTCCTGATGGTCTCGGGTGGCAGATTTGCTGGGGCAGTTTTCAGTGGTGGCACTATAGTTCTACACAAGACATTTCATTCATATGTCACAAGGAGAGGGCAAGGTCAAGCCCAGGCTACAAGAGATGCTCATCATGGTCATGCGAGGTCTGCCGGTGCTAGCCTTAGAAGATATAACCAGGCACAGTTTCTAGAGGTAAGATGAGGTTGTCTCAAATAATATCATAATAAGATATTGTTGCTGTTTGGTTTTCTACAATGGTAGTATTTTTTTTGTGACTTATTGCAGAAATATGCAGGGTGGTGGTACCTACTCTCACAACACACCCTAGTACCAGTAATTAGGCAATCTATAATTTTTGCAGGTTTAAATTATGATACACAATGTTATTCCTCCATTATGGAAATCATTTGTGAACATTTGTTAAGTATGTATTTGATTTAAAAAAATGTTCAAATACTGGCACAGTTGCATCGTTTTATATGAATGCACCGGGCATCTAGTATAATATAGGCCATGACTACTTCATACTTAAAATTACTTAAACGACTTAACATCTCCTTCATTGACTTTATAAATATTTACTTAATATGCAGAAGCTATTAGCACAATACATTGCTCGAATTACCTTTAACTAAATGTAAACTTTTATTTGATGTGACATTGATTTTTGGACTGAAAATAGCATATAGCCTAGCTATTTTCTTTTCTAAATACATACGTATGTACATCTTTACTATGGAACATTAGAAAACTTTGATAAATTTATATTATTACAGCATATCCAAGATATTGTAAGTCAATGGACAGAAGACTTCAAAGGTTGTTCTCTAATATTATATCGGGCTGTAGGATCTTTAAATCAAGCTGCTATATTTGGAAAGAACTCCCCTATTAAGAAAGATGATCCAAGACTTAGAGTGCTACCTTTTCCTACTAGAAAACCTACATTTAAAGAAGTTCAGCGGGTTCATTCCACACTTGCTAGTCTAGAGGTTTACGGTGAGTTTATGATATGAATTTATTTTGGTAGAAATATTCATGTGAAAGCACCATTTATCAAGGCTACTGTAAAAAAAGCAATGCCTAAAATTGTGACTGCAGTACCAATATCACACTCTTAAAATAACAGAGGGCCTATTATGTATTGCAAATTAAAAAGTCGTTCAATATGCCTATTTACTCTGTCTACCAGTAACTCTACCTTTCCCAGTCAGAGTTATTATCTTTGTTAAAGGCATTATGGCATTTGGAGTTTGAGTGTACTTAATTCTTTTACTCTTTGATTACAAGAGAATGAATGAATATGGAATTGTTTTAAAAAATACTTTAAACAGATAATATTATTATTACATTAGAGTGGCATGCATTATTTTGGCAGAGTCCCCTTGCTTGAGAGACATTGCTGATGTCCATGTGTGACAGTTATCACGCATCACAGTGGAGGCGGTGTTTTTTTGTTTATAAAAGAAATGTTTTTGTTATATATTCAATGGCTTTACAAAAGAAGAGTGAATCATAATTATGTCATTATAGGATACTCATTAAAAAAAAATTTGTAAAGTACCAAATTCACCTTTTTTCAAGTTAGGGTGAAAAACCTGGTATTCTCTTAAGTGGAATGAACGTTTTTATGAAAGATTATTATAATTAATACCATTTATACATTTTAATGTAAACAATGATTTCACGCAACAGATTCGTTGGAGTTGTTCCAAAAAGCACTGATAACATCGACAGCTAAACCAGCAAATAAAGCTACACTGGATCTTGGTAATGAAAATATTAAGAAAACAGCAAAGAAAAGTCCTAGTAAAACTATTGATAGAGCAAAATCAAGGTAAGTTTTTAAAAATTTTTTTAGTATCTTGACATAGGAAATCCGTCATAATCATGAAAAAAAAAATCTCTGAAAAGCTCTCGAGTGGCGACCGCGTGCTGAAAGACGTACTGTGGCAAGGACCTCCCACAAAGCGAATCGACGACCTATTGAGGAACGTAGGAATCCGCTACATGCACGCAGTGTAGAACCGGTTGTGGCAAGGCTTTGGGGACGTCTATGCCCAGCAGTCTGCTTTGAAAGATAAATGGATATGAGATATGATATAATAGATAGATAAATATATGTGAGATATGAAATCATAGATAGATAGATCTCAGAGACAGGATATGTAATTGTTCAACATGTTATCATCATCTTTACAATATTTGATAAATAAAAAAAAACACACACACATAAAAGTCCGAGAAAAATAGAGTATTCCATTACTTTTGCTTAATAGGTTGAGCAGGATTATCAGCATAAAGCCATTTCAATTTTGCATTGTTATTCAAGTGTATTTTTGTAATTTTTAAACTATACTAGCTGACCCGGTAGACTTTGTAGTGCCTCAATCGATAAACAAAAGACCTAAACTTTTGTATAAAATAAACTTAAATAAAAAAAAAGGAATCCGTCGGACGGGGGACACATCAAAGGAAAAAAATGTTATTTTTATTTAGTTTTCATATTTATCTACCTTTTAAACCTTCTCTGGACTTCACAAATAATTCAAGACAAAAATTAGCCAAATCGATCCAGCCGTTCACGAGTTTTAGCGAGACTAACGAACAGCAATTCATTTTTATACGTATAGATTTATTAGTTTTCATTTAGTTGTAATGCAAGAGTAAGTAGGGTCAGTGACTGTCAGTTAATGTGATTGGCTCGACCTATATACATGTTTTGGAAGTCCTGATATCTCCGAATGTCTGATATGTCCTGGAAATAAAAGTTGGAAGCTAGTTACTTATGAAGGCTACCGTCATGCTATTAACAACATGCAATGTTATACTGCCAATAAGTTAACACCCATGACTTTGAAGGGTTAGATGTTAACTACTAGACCGGATCATTAGCATGACTGATGTCAATAAATTACTTTGTCAACTTCCGGCAGTCTGAACTCAAAATACGACCATCTGTTCCCTGGATGGCACCTAACAACAGGTGGATCACAAGCTACCTATATGCTAATTTAAAATAATATATTTACAGAGAACGCATTCCCAGAGAGCTACCAACTCAGTTGATGTCAAGCGAAGACGAAGGTCCCTGTTTCATAGACTCTGAGACACCTGTAGGTTGGATCAAAACACTATCGGAACAAAAAACCAGTGGGATTATTATTAATTCTAAAAAAGTTGTCCTAAACGATTGTGCTATTCAAGATAGGTCAACACCTAGTCCCTGCGAGAGCGAGAAGGAAGATTTAAAACAGGAAGTAAAAGAAAAATATGACACCGATAGGAGGAAAAAGATAAAAGATCCCGCTGTTCTTAACAAGCCCAGTCAAAAGATTCCTAATAATATTAAGAAGGTACTTTTGAAATGCATTTATAAATTCCTTCACATAATATATATAGTGTATTTACTTAAGTAATTACCGAAACTGTTTTACTCTTATTTCGGATATTACTGATCAACTCTCAGTGCTTTTTGGCATTCCAAGCATCGTTCACCGTTCTCGCCAAATATCACAAAGAGTCCGATGTAAAGAGTTAACAAGTTTCTCGCCGGATCTTCTCAATGGGGGTGGTTCTCTAGGTTCAAATTTGGTGGTGGATTCAGTGAAGCACTGTTCTTTATGCTCCAATGCATCCAAGTCTCAGGCTATGCCCCATGAGCCTAAACATCAGGTGAAGCCAGGATAGCTTTGAGGCATTTAGGAATTTATGAAATAATTCCGATTTCTACCTCATGTCTCAAAGTGAGTGGCACATCGTTGTCTATGGACTACTGTTATCAGTTAAAACCAAAGGCAGACAGTGCCTCCCTGCGTTGTAATAAATTTACGAATGCTTTTAAATAATAAATAAAAATAATATTAACTTTCATAATCATTAAAAATATTCATAATATCAATTAAAATTCATAAAATAGAATTAAAATAAAATACAAATCATATTCTTCTAACCGCAATACTCGTAACATTCGAATGTTTTAGATGTGGAAAATGATAATAGGAAATGAATTGAAATCACTGGAGACGATATTCGAAGGCTGGGAGGAAGAGAATCTGGCGGAGGCTTGTAACACTCGCGATCCTAGCGATGGCAACACTGCGCTACACAAAGCCGCCATTGCTGCGAAACCAGATATGGTCACGTGGGTACTATACCAATACTTTTGTTTTATCGCCTCGTTAATCTAGTGGTTACTGATCTTAACTGGTGTGCGGGGTCCAAGCTTGATTCCCGTTTTTTTTCCTACAAAGGTATTCAGGGTCGTTTTTTACGGGTAAGAACAGGAAAGTATTTAAAAAAAAATTAGTTAATTTAAAAAAAAACCTAATTTAATCTTAATTATGTTTTAATTAAATAGTGAGATCCTGACTGCCGGTGGAGATCCCTGCATCAGGAACAATCAGCTGCAGACCCCGTACGCCGCCTCGCCACACCAGGAGACACGGCTCGCCTTCAGAATGTTCCAGGCTCAGTTTCCAGACAAATACAATTACGCTAAGGTAATTTATTAATATGATGCTTGATAATAATTAATGCAATTAAAAGTTCCGCTGAACCTTTGGAGAATGTGTAGCAATCATGCGTTTCACTTAAAAGAGTTAGATAATACATGTCCAATCTATCTGGAATTTGATGTCATGTTTGAAAAATGTAAGCGATAGAATTCACACTGCGACGGGCTTCGTCAATCAGATATCTGTAGAGTGTAGATGATCTGTGGCTTGTGAAAAATTAAATATGTATAAGGAAATGGTACAAATTGGATGTTACCGCATTACCAGTTACCACTAACTGAACATTGTTGGGATTTTTCCTTATTCTATCCTCAATTCATCACGACACCTGTTGACGCTCCAAGTAAAACTACGTGTGCTCATAAAAAGGAAAAAATCGACGCCGGTGCTTAAAACGAAAATTAGTCAATTAGTGAATATTGCATATAAAATTAATTCCTCAGAATGTGAAAATTCAAAATTGTATCAAGGAGCTTCGGAGCGAGTCAATAATACAAATTATAATTTGCTCATTTTTTATTTATTTATTTTTTATTGCCTTTGTAGGCTGACGAGCATACGGCCCACCTGATGGTGAGTGGTTACCGTTGTCCATGGACATCAGCAATGCTAGGGGCAGAGCCAAGCCGCTGCCTACCGAACAGTCAATCAGTTCCAATAATGTTAAATATATAACAAACAGAAAATTTACCTCTTCGTTTTTTATAGGCTGCATTGAAAATTTTAAATCTCACATAGCTATTTACATAAAATGGTGGTCTAATTTCAGTCGCACATTCCCGGCCCGGTGACCCCGGAGACTCTGGAACAAGAGAAAGAGAGGAAACTACAACAGAAACGAGCTAAGAGACAACGAGACAAGGAGAAGCAATTGGAGAAGATTAAAACCAACAAGTTCCTGCAGATGACCGATACCGAAAAGGTATTTGTTTTATTGGTTGAAGCAGTGTGTCTGTGGTTTGTCGTCACATATAGTGTCATAAGGTCATAAACTAGTAAATAATGATTAGTACTACATAGTATAAGTGACTATAAACTAGTAAATAGTCTATGTTGAAAGGATGTCTTGTGAGTCCGCACGGGTAGGTACCACCACTCTGCCTATTTCAGCCGTGATGCAGTAATGCATTTCGGTTTGAACGGTAGGGTAGCGGTTTGAACGGTAGGGTAGCCGTTGTACCAGTAAAAGTGAGATCTTAGAACTCATATCTCAAGGTAGGTGACTGCATTTTCGTTGTAGATGTCTATGGGCTCCAGTAACAACTCGACACCACCAGTAACCACTTAAGAAATAAACAAAGAAAAAAGGGTAGTTTTATTTTTGTTTACATGAGCTGATCACAGCCCACATAATATATCGACGCTTGAAAGGCAAACGTGACTAAGCGACAATAACTGCTTTGTACATAAATGATAGGTAATAACCATATTCGATGCGCAAAAATATATATTTCTAGGTCTATTAAAATCATTTCAATCCTACAGCTACTAGCTAGATTCTACTACAGCTAGATTCGTCAAAATAATTTTTTTTTCAGGTCTTTCAACTTTACGTTAGTCTACTGTAAAGTTCACGCATTGTCGCTAATGCCCGTATCTTTAGACGTTTCGTAAAATAGTCCTCCACTCTTAACTCATCCGATGATGCTCGAGAATTCCCTCCAAACTTACTCGAGTTTGGTATTTTTAGTCGACCATTACAATATTCCTCAACTGTCCTCGAGTGAGGTAATAATGATGAAAATTTGATCAAGCTAGCATCAAACCCATAGAGTTCTGTAGTCTATGGTCATTGTTTAATGTCAAAGTCAGGCTGCCGCTGTCTGTTTGACAATATATGAACTTCTTTGATGTTTTGGTTGCTGAGTTATTCGTAAATATGTGTGCGTGCGGTAAATCTGAAAGTATATTACTTATTTTCTAACCTATTATTATTTTAGATTTCGGATCCGGCTTTGTATTTTTATTCGCCGCTTTTGTGTGATTTTGGTTGCATCGTGTTGTTGAAGTGCTTTTCCACAACCACCAGTTTATTATTATATAAATAAAACTTATAATCGCATTGACTTTATTTATCAGGTAGTAAGCAAAATATGTCTCTTATGTAGGTAAATAAAATAAAGAGTTTCAAATGTCTAACCTCGAACTATTTACTTTATTAATAAATGTTATCAAACTTAAATTATCAAAATATGCGGGAATCATGCACAGATCCAGGCCATTGCACAACAATATCATATATTTCCATTTGCGGTCCACATACTATTTGGACATTGATAGAAAACCAGCCTTGAGGAACGTTCAAGGTACGTCGCGACGTACCTTGACATGACAGTTCGCTTACTTCACTCCGGTTAGGAAATTTTTCCAAGGACGTTTGAGTGGAGTTTATTTTTACGACTAATCATACCAAAACGCGCGTTGGAGGTTGAGTCGAGTCTAGTTAAGCTCGTGTGAACGACTAAAGATACGGGTGTTAGTCACGTTTGCCTTTCAAGCGTCGATATGTAGTTATGATCGTCTCTCGTCTCTCAAAACTGCACAACACAACAAAACTCGTCTCTCAAGATGGCCGCGGCATTCACATCTTCATTGGTTCTGGTTACAACTGAACACTGACTAGCTAGGTCGTGAGTGTATTCAGACGTCTAAATAGTAAAAAAGCACAATGAGTTTCTCGCCGGATCTTCTCAGTGGTTCGCGATTTCGATCCATTAGTAGATTTTCTGAAGCACTGCTCTTGCTAGGGCTAGTGTTAGCAAGCTCTCGCAGGTTGAGTGTGACTACCTACACGTCCGTAAGTGTTGGAATAGCCACTTAGTCTACCGGCGAATTGGTAGTGAAAAAAATTAGTAAAAAAAAAACAGCTAAGCATAAGTACTTGTTGTTTCAGTAAGTTCACACGAAGCCGTTGACCCCGACCGTCAGCTTCGATTTAATTGTCTTACATTGCGTACTGTGTAAAAATCATTAAAATACAAATTTACTTCGATTACTTTCCGAGCCATTATCGTTAGAGAAAAACTAAACGAAAAAATGTTAATTGTGTGGAATTCATTCTGTAATTATTATTAATTAAAATGAGATATTCACTAAAATAACGTGCGTATGTACGTTATCAATAAATATTGTTCTTGATTGTGAATTTCAGACTGTATTTCCTTTGTGATTTTTTACTGCACGATCTGAATTAATTGTAACTATTTTAATGTTCTCATTTAAGTGAATTTATGTAATTCTTTTGAGAATAAAGAATATATTTAACACAAAAAAAAAAAAAAAAATCTTGGATGGTTTGTGAAGTCTGCCGTTAAATAACAAAATACTATTGAATTCTTTTTGATTTTAATTTGAAAGTAATATTGCGAAAGTAATAATATTGCGGGTCTTGTAGCTGTTGAGTACCGTTCAGAAGTGAAGTTGGTTGTGTTATGTCGCGTCGCGGAGCTCGCCGGTCCGCCGGTTGGCCGCCCCCTCCCCCGCCGCGCTGCCTGCGTCTTTACCGACTCTGCGAAAGAGGAGTTGATGCGTAAACAAATATTTTTAGGAATATATAAGATACTCGAGTTACGTAAACGTTGATAATGTTGTTATTTACAGGCGAAGTCATCGGAGAAGCGTTGTTTTCTTTGTGGCTCAAATCTCCCGAAGAAACCGTTCGAGTACGAAGTGTACAGATTCTGCGCAGTGCAATGTCTCCAGAACCACAGAAACATTCGGCCTCTAAACATGAGCGCGTGAATGGAAAAGTGCCTTAAAAATAAATGAATATATAATTTAAAAAAATATATAATGGTTTCATTGTTGCTTAGTGTTCTAAAATATGAAATGTAAGATTTTTTGTTATTTTTTTTATTGCTTAGATGGGTGGACGAGCTCACAGCCCATCTGGTGTTAAGTTGCGCCACCCACCTTGAGATATAAGTTCTAAAGTCTCAGTATAGTAACAACGGCTGCCCCACCCTTCCAGCCGAAACGCATTATGGCTTCACGGCAGAAATAAGCAGGGTGATGGTAAGAAAAGCAAAAAAATTAAGTAATTGTAGTGTGGATAAGCGACACGAGTACACGGCCCACATCCGCGGTGTTTCCCGAGAGCTGTAACATATCCTTCTTCAAACGGGGCTTGTGGAGAGTACATAACGGTGGGCAGCTGCTTGGCATTACTGAAGACCATAGGCGACGGTAATCACTCACCATCAGGTGGGCCGTATGATCGTCTGCCTACACGGCTAAAAAAAAGTTGTTACGGACGGACGGACGGAGGAGTATGAAATTTCCCAAACTTATAGAGAATATAGAGAAGAAGTGCAGAATGCTAATATTTTTTTAAATTATGCATAAAAATACTTCAAATCAATAAAGAAAACATTACACACACTACCATTTTTATTTGACACACACACATACTCTTTGTTTATTGTCAAATTTTTATTATTGCTTAAAATCTGTAGTCTAATTTAGAATAGGTTAATATTGTTTAATATTATTTGTCTATAGTGTAGTATTGGCGAAATCTGTGATTTATAGAAGCATAATATTCTTTTTCTCCTACCTCTTTTCTCCCTTGGTGCAGAATGTACTATTTGACAATAGAATCTTAATAATGTTCAAACTATATAATTTCAAATAATTATAGTCGAATTTCGACTACTGCGGGACCAGTAGGTTAATATTAAAGTGGATGCTTTACCGGGTGCCTTCGTCACTGCAGGTACGCCCGGGATGGTGCCAACTATCCGTGAAGGTTTACTAACTACACTCGCGAGCAAAAGTTTGGAATCACTTACTTGAAATTAGTTCCGCGCGATCTCGTGTACTAAATTTTTTTTAATAATCATAAAAATGACATCGTTTTAAAAGTTCAATTCTTAACTTTAAATTAATACTAAATTTATTAAAATCAAGCCAGTATTTAAGAATCTATTCCGGATTAAGTGAAGGAATAACGAAAAAGACGTTTCAATTGCTTGATACGTCGTGAGTTGCGACTTATTGACCCCTATAAAAGCACCTTTTATCGGATTTTCTTTATCAGTTGACTTTCACACGTTGACGGGTACACATCTCCGCTAATTTTGATCCTTTACCTTGTACGACAATGGAGACAACACCTACAGAAGCAGCACAAATCGTAGACCTATTGCAAGAAGGGCTCAGCCAGCGGGTTGTTGCTCGTCGGCTCCACATAAGCCAGTCCTGTGTTTCGAAAGCTTACAAGCGCTTTCAGGAGACTGGTGGCTTTATCCCGAGGCTAAGATCTGGACGGCGCCGGTGCACATCGGAGAGGGATGACCGTTTTATCGTGCCAACCTCTCTTCGAAATCGGCATTTACATTGTGTCGACGTCCAACACGAGCTCCGAGACATTCGGGGGGTAGCAGCCAGCGAGTGGACACTTCGTCGACGACTCAAGCTAGCGAATCTGACTCCAAAAAGGCCTCCCACAGGCTCGAAACTCACGGTAGCTCACCGACAATTTGCACGGTAGCGACCGAAGAGGTCGGGTCTACAGGCGGCCTGGGGAGCGATTTGCGCAGTGCTGTTTCGCTGAAACAGTGGATTAAGGGGGCTCCATTGTATGATGTGGGGCAGCATTTCCTTCGATGGTAAAACCGAGCTTGTTTTCGTGACTGCCGGGGGACGAGGAGGCGGTCTAACTTCGGACTGGTACATTTCCAATATTCTGCTGGAACATATCCTTACCTGTGCTGGATATATCGGTGATCACTTCCTCCTTATGCACGATAACGCTCGTTATCACACTTGCCGTGTAACAACTGTATACCTCGAAGTAGTCGGTATCGCCACATTGGACTGGCCAGCGCTCAGTCCTGACTTGAATCCCATTGAGCACGTGTGGAATGAACCGAAGAGGAAGTTTCGTTCCAGAACTCCTGCTCCTTCATGTCTGAATGGGCCGAAATCGGCGTTGATTTACGAGTGGGAAGGTATCCCACAAGAATCAATTCAGAAGCTGATCATGTGTATGAAGAACCGTCTTCGAGCAGTTATTAGGGCGAGGGAAGGGAACACAAGGTACTGATACTTAATTTTAAGGCTAAATAATTTCTTTTATTTATTAATTTTTGTTGTTTTGTTCATTCATTATTTTTTCCATATTTCTTTGTTTTCCTACCTCCTTCACTTAATCAGGGATAGCTCCTTAACTACTGGCTCGATTTAAATGAATTTGGTATCAATTTAAAGTTGACAGCTGAACCTTTAAAATTATGTAATTTTTATGATAATTAAAAAATTATATAGTAACCAAGATCACGCGGAACCAATTTCAAGTAAGTGATTCCAAACTTTTGCTCGCGTGTATAGTAAGTCTTATCGAACATAGGAAAAAAGAAGGTTGGTATCACATCTTATACCGGATATCCACTTCGATAAAGCGGCACGACACGAGAACCCTCTCATCGTGGTCGCCGGTAACTACATTCCCGATCCTGCGGACAGAATGGAAAGCAGTCGACGTCGCCCCAAACACGTCATTTCGGATCCTCCCGATCCACTAACGGTACTTTTAGGTACCTCAAGCACCGGTCACCGTTCTCGTCGAACCCCTCGCTTGCGACGAAGGGCTCGATGAGTAAATTAACCCTCAGACACAGCCCACTGAGTTTCTCGCCGGATCTTCTCAGTGGGTCGCGTTTCCGATCCGGTGGTAGATTCTGCGAAGCACGGCTCTTGCTAGGGTTCGTGTTAGCAACGTCGTCAGGTTTGAGCCCCGTGAGCTCACCTACTAGTTAAGGTTCCGCCGAAATAGCATCTCAAGGCCATCAGCTTAGGTAGGAAAAAAAAACCGGATATAAATCAGAAAAAGTCCTGTTCCATTTTCAAATCAATAACAGAATATTTAGTTCGTAGCGGTTGGCAGTATTGTATGAAAAAGAAATTCACTTGTTTTTGTATTTATTTATTTATTGCATATACGTGTGGACGAGCTCACAGCTCACATGGTGTTAAGTGGTTATCGGAGCCCATAGACATCTATAGCCTAAAGGCCGCCACCCACCTTGAGATATAAGTTCTAGGGTCTCAATATTACAACGGCTGCCACACCTTACAAACCGAAACGCATTACTGCTTTACGGCTGAAATAAGCATTTCTTACATTTATATCGACCTGGTACTTTGGAAGATCCTTAGCCGCGTTATTTCGTTTTATTTAGACTAGCAGACAGCTCATCTGATCATAACTAACGAACTTTGGGTCTGAGACGCGTGTGCTTATGCTATATGGTACGCGGCCTTCAAAATAAACGCCTCGACACATGAGATCGAAGCTGCTAGTGTGACTTATATATAATAGAAACAATTGTTGTGCACTTGGCTTCTTAGATTATAATGTTTTAGCAAGAGTTGACGCAGCGTGTTGTCTATACGTCATTTCTAATGAAATCACGTATTACTTACTAAATACGTCGCTCTTTTTTCCTCCACTTCCGTGACGTTGGAATTTAGAGCCCTCCATAAAAATAAAATTTTGTTATAAAAATCAGATCCGCTCCGGTAACCACTTAACACCAGATCAGCCGTAACCTGGTTCACCAGTCTAAAAAACTGTATAAATATTTGTTTTTTGATTATTTCTTGATTGCTCAAACAGGTGTGTCATACCAGTATGACATGATATTTAGTGTGTAACAATAGGCGGTCTTATCGTTTCACCCATAGACACGGTCCACTGAGTTTTTCGCTGGATCTTCTTAGTGGTTCGCGTTTCCGATTCGGTGGTAGATTCTGCGAAGCACTGCTCTTACTAGGGCCAGTGTTAGCAACACTCCCGGTTAGAGCCCCATGAGCTCACCTACACGTCAAGGAGAAGCTGAAATAGCTTCTCAAGGCTAATCAGCATAGGTAGGGGAAAAAAAATCGTTTCCAGAGATTTCCTCCTGGCAGCCATATACGGATAGAAGTTACTCAAGTAATTGTACAAATGTTTAGTTCGTAAATTCCAAAAATATTT
The DNA here is from genome assembly GCF_030267445.1 of Bombyx mandarina. Classification (NCBI taxonomy): domain Eukaryota; kingdom Metazoa; phylum Arthropoda; class Insecta; order Lepidoptera; family Bombycidae; genus Bombyx; species Bombyx mandarina. Next base: position 12,556,045 of record NC_143215.1, on the reverse strand, counting down.
TAATGTAAGAGCACTCAACACAGTCGTTTATACTCGTATAGTTAAAATAACGACTTCGATGAATAGATAATGATTATGAGAATCAAATAGTAATCAAGCATGCCTAATTACTCAATTTGCACAATTCGCTTCATTAGGCACTGATTGCGTATCTATATATTTTTCTCAGAAATTTGTGTACATTTATTATTACGGGTGGTAGACCTCTTTTAAGTCCGCACGGGTAGGTACCACCGCCCTGCCTGTTTCTTTATGCCGTGAAGTACCTAGTTATGCGTTTCGTAGCACCTAGTAGCAGTAGTACCTAGTAATGCGTAGAACTAAATAAATATATAATTTAAAACAAAAACAAACGTCCACATATGTCTCTGTAGAGGTTAAGAAGTTATCAAATAAGCTACCGACGCTAAAACGTGAATTGCGCCCTAATATCCGTACAACTCCATACAAATTTGAGTTAACTTTTACGCTATCGAGAACGTTAAAAAACTAAACTAAACTAAACACACTGTTATATAGAGTAACTACAAGTCGTAGTGGCCTAAAGGATAAGAATTAGACGTCCGGTGCATTCGTATCTAGCGATGCACCGGTGTTCGCATCCCGCAGGTGGCTACCATTTTTATAATGAAATACGTGCTTAACAAATGTCTACGATTGACTTCCACTGTGAAGGAATAGCATCCTGTAGTAAAAATCAAACCCGCAATATTATAATTTGCGTAATTACTGGTAGAACCTCTTGTGAGTCCGCACTTGTAGGTACCACCACCCTGCATATTTCTGTCGTGAAGCAGTAATACGTTTCGGTTTGAAGAGTGGGACAGCCGTCGTGACTATACTGAAACCTTAGAACCCATATCTCAAGGTGGGTGACGGTATTTAGGTACATTGTGGATGTCTATGGGCTCCAGTAACCACTTAACACTAGGTGGACTGTGAGCTCGCCCACCAATCTAAGCAAAAAAAAAAGATTAAAAAATGAAGATTGATTGATATTAGAAAATAGGCTATACGAGGGTAACAACCCTATTATAATATCGCATAAAATATCCCAAGCCTCGTAGCGTCGAGCGGTTCGTCCAAGCAGTCCTTCAAATACAAAATAGGTAGAGCAGTATGGTATTATTACCTTTTTTTATTGCCCTTGTATGATGGTGAGTGGTTACCGTCGCCCATGGACGTCAGCAATGCCAGGGGCACAGCCAAGCTGCTGCCTAACGTCAAGTAGTCTCCATAAGCCTTTTGAACCTTTGGATGCATAATGAGAAATCATGACTTTCTAATAAACTTATCCTATTAATCTTCCTATTCATTGTTTTATAAACGGCTTCCGTACGATACCTTCAATAGAACTAATACGCGAGCACGCTCTACAAAACTAGACAGTATCATTAGATTACCGAATCGGTTCTTGTATTGTAAACCTTATCGTTGAGAATTAAAGATCAAATTTATATGGAAGGTCGTGTTAGTAGGAGGTTTGTTGCGGTGCAGTGCACACGGACTCGGCAGTCGAGCGCTTACAGAGTGTGGTTCCGGTGGGGTCGATCACCAACGGTGTGTTCATGCCTTTACGCTACTATCGAACTTTACTCGCGAGTGTAACGAACGTTTGAGAAGACGTTTCGCGCCAAAAACGTGTTCCAAGTTTAAAAATTGTTTAAATCTCTATGCGATTTTTAATAAAATTGTGTAAATAATGTTTATAACTTATTAGTATTTTTGTGAACAGCCTATTGACGAAAAGTATGTGTTTTAATAATTTATTGTATCAATAAAATGTGATATTCGGTTTTATGATTAAAAACAAACATTGTTTGTCGTGTTCAGTGGATTACAATTAAAAACAATTAAAGATGGAGTTAAAATGGGACTGTCTTCTACACGTTTTAGTGATTTTATTTTCAACGAAAAAAATCCGTAAGTACAACAATGATGAATCTTTACCTGTAGTTTTACGCTTATTTAAAGTATTATTCAAAGTACTAGTACGTAACATTCATAATGAGAGTTCATTATGAGTTCACTGGTCTAGAATAGTTATGGTCTGTTAACTATTGAACATTTTTAGAAAAGAACACAAGTAAATATTGCAATAAAATGCCGATAAACTAACTTTGTGAATTAAATAAGGAACCTCGGGAAACTAACTACACAGAAGTTTGATTTGTAACTTATAATATATTTAGATAGTGTGTTTTATTATTTATTCGGTTAACCAAAAAATAACTTTAATGCACTTCTGCGCATATCTTGGAAAAACATTTTACTTTAAAAGGTCCCGAGCTGAGATTTTCCCCCACATAGAAATATAAATGTAAAGAAAAAGCTTTAATATTTTATACCTTTAAAACTTTTTTTCGAAGAGAGTAGTTCAGTTTTGCACAATACAATATTAATTTAAAAGGAGTTTAAAGGTGTTAAAAGGTTTTAAAAACATTTAGTTTGTTTTCTTAGTATATTACAGAAAACGCAATTAATTATTTTATTGTTCAATCATTCTATAATATTTCGTATCATTATATAAATATGGGTCAAATAAAAATCGGAAATACAAATACGTGATATAAGCACACTCAGATCCACAATACCCAATATTTTTAACAAAGGTACATGATTTCGATCCAATATCGAGCCCTTTGCAGTATCGAATATTATAAAAAAATCATAATTGCAATTTTCATTCTTGATGGCAATTATCTATCTAACAAAAAGTATCTCTCAAGATCGAAATTTGTCCCAGGACAAAGAAGAAGAAAGGTATATGTAGTCAAGCCTTCGGTGTTCTCAAATACCAAAAAATTCTCCGACAATCTTCAGAGAATGACTGTCACGAAATATTTTCAAGAAAAAAGTTTCATAAGTTTTAATATATTATAAGCCCTAAAGTTGGTCAGAAGAAAATGTACACAGATTACAGACCCTGCAATTGATTGCGAGAAAATGAAACGGCTTTGTCTCGGAAAAAGCTAGATAAAGTCAAGATCGGGTACATCACGTCAGTACGGACTACTAGTCAATTCAAATACTCTATGTATTAATCATTACGTAAAATTCGACGCTCCTTCCAATTCAGTCCTAGCATTAGGGAATACTAAATATTCAGAATAACGTCTTATATTGAAACCGCGCGTCTACACATTTGTATAATAATGTTTTATTGTAATTGTATGTAATACGTATAATGGCTTCTAATATGTATTGTTCTTCCACTAAACAGCAGTGATGAAAGGAAAATTGTACGATCGTGCATTGATCTCCGCATTGCAACATTCACCGGTGCGTTCTGTGATGTTTATATGTTAGATTGTTTTTAAATTACTTCGCCGATAATGGTATTTTACATTTACTATTGTTCTACGTAGGTATAATGTAAACTATTTTAGTGATGTAATATTGTGAACTTCATTTTATAAGCGGTGCATTCTATAATTCGTCATCACGGTTTTGGCTCGTTAATCATGCGGTGTCTGTTCTACGACGAACCGTCACGTGGGCTGTATGTCTACAAGGGCAATAGAATAAAAAATAACCCTTTTTTCCTACCCATGCTGATAGCCTTGAGAAGCTATATCAGTGTTACCCTAGCGTATAGGTGAGCTCTCGGGGCGCAAACCGGAGGTGTTGCTAACACTGGCCCTAGCAAGAGCAGTGCTTCGCAGAATCTACCACCAGATCGGAAACGCGACCCACTGAGAAGATTCGGCGAGAAACTCAGTGGGCTGTGTCTGTGCTCTTAAACCCCAAATCGAACACATCGAATCAGGCAACATAGCATTTTCTCGGGTTTCCCGAGACGTTGACAAAATTAAAACTAATATCTACATCTCACGTTTTTTATTGTCACTCGTCCTTGACCGTAAAAACTGTAAAATTCCAAACGTTGAAAATATAATGACAATAAAAAATGCGAGATTAAACCGTAAAAACAATTGGCTATAAGTCGTATATGCTCAGAGGAATCCTCACGATTATTAAGGGGTTATTGAAGGTGACTATTTATGTTGCTTTTCTGTCAGCGGAAGCCACCGACAATATTATCGCCACAAGACGAACGCCACATTCAAACTTTTGACAATTTATCCCAGAAGAACTGTGTAGTCGTTTAAGAGTTAAACAATTTGAAATACGAGTATGAGCATCAGGTACCTATCTGGTATACGCACCGACAGTATTATCGTCACAAGACGAACGTCACATTCAAACTTTTGACAATTTATCCCAGAAGAACTGTGTAGTCGTTTAAGAGTTAAACAGTTTGAAATACGAGTATGAGCATTAGGTACCTACCTGGTATACGCACCGACAATATTATCGTCACAAGACGAACGTCACATTCAAACTTTTGACAATTTATCCCAGAAGAACTGTGTAGTCGTTTAAGAGTTAAACAATTTGAAATACGAGTATGAGCATTAGGTACCTACCTGGTATACGCACCGACAATATTATCGTCACAAGACGAACGTCACATTCAAACTTTTGACAATTTATCCCAGAAGAACTGTGTAGTCGTTTAACAGTTAAGCAATTTGAAATACGGGTATGAGCATCAGATACCTACCTGGTATACGCACCGACAATATTATCGTCACAAGACGAACGCCACATTCAAACTTTTGACAATTTATCCCAGAAGAACTGTGTAGTCGTTTAAGAGTTAAACAGTTTGAAATACGAGTATGAGCATTAGGTACCTACCTGGTATACGCACCGACAATATTATCGTCACAAGACGAACGTCACATTCAAACTTTTGACAATTTATCCCAGAAGAACTGTGTAGTCGTTTAAGAGTTAAACAATTTGAAATACGAGTATGAGCATTAGGTACCTACCTGGTATACGCACCGACAATATTATCGTCACAAGACGAACGTCACATTCAAACTTTTGACAATTTATCCCAGAAGAACTGTGTAGTCGTTTAAGAGTTAAACAATTTGAATTACGAGTATGAGCATTAGGTACCTACCTGGTATACGTACCGACAGTATTATCGTCACAAGACGAACGTCACATTCAAACTTCTGAAAATTTATCCCAGAAGAACTGTGTAGTCGTTTAAGAGTTAAACAATTTGAAATACGAGTATGAGCATTAGGTACCTACCTGGTATACGCACCGACAATATTATCGTCACAAGACGAACGTCACATTCAAACTTTTGACAATTTATCCCAGAAGAACTGTGTAGTCGTTTAAGAGTTAAACAATTTGAATTACGAGTATGAGCATTAGGTACCTACCTGGTATACGCACCGACAGTATTATCGTCACAAGACGAACGTCACATTCAAACTTCTGAAAATTTATCCCAGAAGAACTGTGTAGTCGTTTAAGAGTTAAACAATTTGAAATACGAGTATGAGCATTAGGTAACTACCTGGTATACGTATTGACGCATCGCTCTAGTGTAATACTCAGAAAACGCTGTTACCTATTCTCTGATGAATCCCTTCGTCGGCTTTACGACACCCACGGGAAGAGTTGGGTCGGACTATTCTAGGCCGGTGACACTACGCAGCCAAAGTTTAATACGTATTTGAATTTTGACGGTATAGTTTATTGTAAATATTGACAGACTGATTATCCACCAGTTGCCTTTTCTGTGGTTTCACGAATTGTGAACTCATTAAGACGATAAGCGGTTAATGGTTAATTACAGAGTATTTTTGTTCGCTTCGAATTGGTAATTGCGAGATAATACTTGATTTTCGGATATAGAAAGCAAATTAGTATGATAAAAAAAATCATGTCGATTCGATTCACCATTGCCTGCGTCGAAGAAAAAAATTGTGATGACATTTCGTGTTGTTTTTTTTTTTGAAATATGGCACATAATTAAAATTCTGACAGAAATTGTTTAACGTACTTATACCTAGTGGATGTAACATTGTCTTCTGTTATCGCGAGTCGTAATTAAAACTATTTGATGGCTCAATTTCGCGTTTTTTATTGTCATTATATCGAGATACATACGACATTTTTCAATTTAACAGAGGAGTCGGTTTAAAGTTTAATATTTTGGTAAAATATCATAACAAAAAAATCTTCAGCTATTTGAACGCAGGAAACTTAATTGAATTTCCTGCGATCCTAAAAAGATCTAATTGTTGATACTAATACCAAATAAAACGGACCTTTACTTACAAAGGAAAATGTCGCGGATTTAGTAAAATGTCGCTTAAAGCCTTTCACCTCTCGATATTATTTTTGACGTTTTAAACGCTTCGCAGTTTACGCGGTCACGGACGTCAGGTAGAGTTTTTAATCCACCTCTTTCAAGTTCGTTTTTAACCGACTTCAAAAAAGGAGGAGGTTGTCAATTCGACTGTATGTTTTTTTTTATGTTTGTTACTTCAAAACTTTTGATTGGGTGAATCGATTTTGATGATTCTTTTTTTATTAGAAAGCTGAGGCTTCCCGTGTGGTCCCATTCCCAAAACCATATTAGTCTTAAATTTGCATTAAGTACGTGCGCGACAAATAGATGAATAACTCAATATCACGCCAACCGATTTCGATGATTATTATTTTTAGTGTATATTAATTTGTTTTGGAATATCTTTTTTTTTCTATTTGAACTCGGTTTTTGTTAAAGAATGTCTATTAACAATTATTAAACGTAATACTTTTGAAAATTAGGTTGAAAATCGATTTGATCATCGTCAAAATGAGCACCCGAATAAGTTCCCACGTTGAATTTAATCAGTTCAAACGTATCTACGAAATACTACGAACCGTCATGATATAAGCAAACCTCGAACCCGTCCTGGTAATGTATTGACTGAGAATCGTCAATGAATAAATTTCAGGTGTTTCGGCATTGCAGTTGGAACCCGGAACGGTCTAATTAAACTGTAGAGAGTTGAGATTGGTGTGGCTCTCTGAGATTTATTGTGTGTAGTAGCAAAGTCCCGAATAGTTCGGCTCGTGTTATGTTAACTTCTGTGTTTGTCCATGGAAAATTAATTGTAAAGTTATATTAATAAATGTGATTACGTTAATAGAAACAGTTATGTGTTTTGTTTCATTTGGTGTTCATATAATTTTCGTTAATATAAATATTAATAAAAACAGGCTACTATAGCAAACCGAATAAAAAAAAATGTAACCGATTAGTAGATTCATTCCAGCTACGCCTGGACGGGTAGGTGAGCTCACGGGCTCAACCTGAGAAAACTTGCTAGCACTAGCCTTAGCATCTACCGCCTTTTTTATTTATGGCTTAGATGGGTGGATGAGCTCATAGCCCACCTGGTGTTAAGTGGTTAGTGGAGCCCATAGACATCTACAACGCAAATGCGTCACCCACTCTGAGGTATACGTTTTAAGGTCTCAGTATAGTTACAACGGATACCCCACTCTTCAGACCGAAACGCATTACTGTTTCACGGCAGAAATATCTGTAAAACGTAATCTGTAAATATAATTTTCGCTAACTTCAAGACATTCAATTTATATTCAAAACGTATACACGTATCAAGGAATAATAGGTATAAGTTTTAAGGTCTCAGTATAGTTACAAAGGATACCCCACTCTTCAGACCGAAACGCATTACTGTTTCACGGCAGAAATATCTGTAAAACGTAATCTGTAAATATAATTTTCGCTAACTTCAAGACATTCAATTTATATTCAAAACGTATACACGTATCAAGGAATAATATGATAATTTGACCTAATATCTTGATCTGTATGAGTTCGACGAGCGAACTAACTCATAGACACTGAGTTTCTCGCCGGATCTTCTCAGTGGGTCGCGATTTCGATCCAGTGGTAGATTCTGCGATTTTTTACTGGTGGTAGGATCTCTTGTGAGTCCGCGCGGGTAGGTACCACCATTCTGCCATTTCTGCCGTGAAGTAGTAATACGTTTCGGCTTGAAGGGCGGGGCAGCCGTTGTAACTATACTTGAGACCTTAGAACTTATATCTCAAGGTGGGTGGCGCATTTACATCGTAGATGTCTATGGGCTCCAGTAACCACTTAACACCAGGTGGGCTGTGAGCTCGTCGACTCATTTAAGCAAATATTTTTTTTTTTTTTTTTTTAATATTATTCGAAACTGCTATCTTAGTTTCTTGAATGACACTTTAATAATACCACGTACTACATCTTCCTTTGATAACGTTGTCTTTATCGATCTATAAAATTGTCACGTTCTATCCGAACTTTACGATGAACTCAAAAAAAAAGTAATGTTTGAAACTTGGGGGTTTTCAAATGGATTATGTAACCCGCGGGAGTGGACCGCCGAGAATTTTAATAAATTTGTAGAGCACCATAGTTTTTTTCTTTCTTAATACTTAGATGGGTGGATGAGATCAGCTCAGGGGCCTAGTTTTAAGTGGTTGCCGGAGCCCATAGACGTCAGCAACTTATATGCTGTCACCCACTTTGACACATCTGTTCTAAGTCTCAGTTTTTATAGTCCAAGAGCTTCGAACAGAAACGCATTACTGCCTCACGGCAGAAATAGGCGGGGTGGCGGTACCTACCCGTGCGGGCTCATTAGATGCTCTACCATCAGAAATTGAATGAGATTTGCGTGGCACAGCACTGTTTTTGACTTGTGTGAAATTCGTAAAAAAAATATTTGTACAATTACGAATCCCACACGTATTCACTATATTTACGACTAGCGACCCGCCCTCGCTTCGCTTCAGAAACATTAAAACACACATGAAACCAAAAAAAAAACATAAAAAAAAAAAGTAGCCTATATTCATCAGGGACAATGTCGGCTTCTAATGGAAAAATAATTTTTCAAATCGGTCCAGTAGTTTCGGAGCCTATTCGAAACAAACAAACAAATCTTTCCTCTTTATAATATTATTATAGTATAGATGACGGTAAAACATGCCGCTTAAAATGGTGCAAAATTATTATGCGTTTGATTCTTCCACGAAGTTTAGTGATCTGCTTTCAGGTTTTAAATGGGTACAACCATCATATAGTTGTCAGATTTCTGTCTCAATTCTCTAAGTAGATGGTAATCACGTTATAACGTCTGTTTTAGTTATGGTGGGCAGTTTCTGAGTTAACAGATCAGTGTTGTGGCGTGAAACCTCTTTGACAGGACATACATATGACTTACAAAGACTAGAAGATATAGACTAACACCGAGACTTGACATTGTGACTTTTTTAGACTGAACAAGACTGAAGATAGAAAAAAGAAACAAAAAGGCAAGGTATTAAAACTTTAATACTGCAAACGAACGAATTGACCGTTCAATTGGTAAACGCATCATCAGATCAATTCTCCATTTTTACTGGTGGTGGTAGGACCTCTTGTGAGTCCGCACGGGTAGGTACAACAACCCTGCCTATTTCTGCCGTGAAGCAGCAATGCGTTTCCGTTTGAAAGGTGGGGCAGCCGTTGTAACTATACTTGAGATCTTAGAACTTATATCTCAAGGTAGGTGGCGCATTTACGTTGTAGATGTCGATGGGCTCCAGTAACCATTTAACACCAGGTGGGCTGTGAGCTCGTCCACCCATCTAAGCAATATTAAAAAAAAATCTATTTTTAACCTAAAGTCCGCAACAGGGCTCCAGCAAAAGGCTTCGGCTAACTGTTCTCTTTTACATTACACTCGGAAAACACGTACGAAATTAGCATACTTTTCAAAAGTTATAGCACAATTGTAACGGTAATGGCGATACCCTAATTAATAACAGGCTGTCGGGTTTGTCAGCGGATTTATATCCGTTTCCGTAGAAGCTCGGAGGCTGCAGCTCCGTGAGAGGAAATCAGCAAACTTCTCAACAATATGGCGGCTTCCTGCTTTGTCTAACTTCCTTGCATAGTATTAAGGAATTTTGGTTGTTCATGTATGTGTGTAAGGCAAGTTTTAATGTGGGGTTTTCGTACCGAGTAACTTTAGTTGATATGTAGGTGTTTAATTGTGGAGTGCTAGCGGATTATGGAGCTCGTAAGTCAGTCGGTATGTACAGGGTGATGTTTTCATAATACGATTTCCGATATATAGAGTTTTATGTACTAGCGTTCAATGTATGAGACTCGCTAAACCTAAGAAATATTATGCCAAAGAAAACTATTCTCCGGGAACTACTGGTGAATCCTTTTCTTGACTTTTACGACACTTAAGGGAAGAGACGGAGTTTTGCTAGGCTGAAATGCAGGACACGGTCTAATTTTATGATTCGAGTTCATGTGTCACATCAAAATTCTTTTGATAGTAAAACTTTACTAAATTTTTGACAAAAAAAAAAGAAGATAGTACAATTTTGCAAATTGCAGTTTACCCTGCAAATTAGGTATTTATTTATTTATTAAGTTGCACCAACAAAGTGATCATCGATACAAAACATTGAACAATTAACAAAAGTTCATGGCATATATCACCTCAATTATAGGTACAATCGAAAGTGCATTACCAACAAAAATAAAAAAAATATTATAGAACTAAGATTTGATTACATTTGATTGATTGCTTAAGATTAATTTATATTTAACTGGGAAATAATACGCGACAGATTTTTCCTGTAAGTTATTGTTAACGTATCGTTAATTAATAAAACTATCTTTTTTTTTTTTCTTTCCTACCTATGCTGATAGCCTTGAGAGGCTATTTCAGCTTCGCCCTAACGTTTGTAGGTGAGCTCGCGGGGCTCAACCGGAGAGTTGCTAACACCGACCCTAGCAAGAGCAGTGCTTCGCAGAATCTACCACCGGATCGGAAACGCGACCCACTGAGAAGATCCGGCGAGAAACTCAGTGGGCTGTGTCTATGGGTTAGTTCGCTCGTCGAGCCTCTCGTCGCAAGAGACGGGTTCGACGAGGACGGTTACCGGACTAAAAAACTATCACTTTCACTATGGTTGTATCGTAATATTCTCTAACCAAAACAGTCGCATCACTGACATTCCGCTTTGTTCAACAGACGCGGTCGGTATTGAACGCAAACTTCGCAGTCTATTGTTCTACGAACAAGTCTGTTACGGGGCACGATCTGGTTATGACATAAAATGTCTTATGCGACAAGAAATACGACTTATTGTTGGGTATACGCCGTGGTTTGTATATTATTATGCCGTCTTTAAATAAAATAAAAATATGTATTGTTTTTTTTTTTCTTCATCTTGTCGGTGTGAATTGCGTCGTTCAAGAGAATGTGTCGATTCGATTAATGATTTTGATTGACATTGATCATTTTAATAAAAATGTATTTACATAATATAAAAGATTAAGATTCATTTTATTACTTTCTTCTTGGTTATATTGCCAAAATAAATAAATCACGTTCCATTGGTTTTTTTTATTATTGCCCTTGTAGGCAGACGAGAATACAGCCCACCTGATGGTGAGTGGTTACCGTCGCCCATGGACCTCAGCAATGCCAGGGGCAGAGCCAGGCCGCTACCTACCTATTTCAAGAAAAAGCGGCGTGTAAAGTTAATTATGTTACATTTCGCAATACGAAATTTTTCATCGATTGATGTTTTAATTCTAATGAGAGTATGACTAACCAATAAATTAAAAAAAAAACCTTAACGAAAATTTAAAGCTATTAGTCATTACGTAATCGTGGTAATTAGTTGCAACAAATTATTACTCGTCATTGATAATGACTTACCTACTCATATTGTTACAGATTGCCACACATTCATTAATAGAAATAGTGAAACAAATATTAACTATTTGTGAACTGATAAATGAATTGAATGAAAATGATACATTCATAATATATTACAACGTAAAAAAAAAGGGTGCGAGTACTTATGTACGCGCGTAAGAAGTTATACTTTATTTTTATTAAATTTATTTCTTTTTTTTTATTTAAATCTTAATCAATTTGAAAAAAAAACTATTAAATAACATCCTCAAACACGCATATTGGACATCCCTTTTCTTGACATCGTATAAATTCGGTAATGGTTCGGAAAGTTCACCTGCGGCTATATTCAGACTCGCCAAGTTACGTCGGTCGTATTGTAATGAGCGATTTAGTGGGCAACTTCATTTCTGTTAATTTTGTGTCACGGTGCGCGCGCATCGTAAAATTTCACTCTCATCAATTTTTCATAACGAACCTAAAGAAGTATAACTTGAAAAGAAACATATCGTGCTATAAAATTCTCTGTATTTTTATTAATCAGTATCAGTAGTACTCCTGACATGGTTGACGTTATCTATTCGGTATCAGGAACACTTGCTTTCAAAGCAAAAATTTTACGGAACACTTTCCTTATGAGAAGCCGTGGCTAAAATGTAATTTTCGTATAAATCAGATGAATTCAGAAAAACTTTGTGGAAGCTTAGCTTCGATCAACAATAGTAACTAGATACACGGTCGGTGCAGAAAATCCGTCTCGTCAAATAACAGCTCACTTGAAATGTGAGCTGTTATTTTGTTTAGTTCACTTCAAACACAGCCAATGTCAACCCGTCTCACAATGCCGCAGTGTGTATTCAAAAGTTGCAAAAATAATGCCCGAAAAAGCAATTTAACGGCTGAAGTATCTTACTTTCGGTAAGTACATGAAGTATAAACTATATTTTAGGCTTTAAACTAATAAATAATATTAAACTTTGAACAAAATTACCGATTTTTAGCCACCGCTACAAATGTTGGCCAAGGCTCGGCCAACACATGGACAAACGTTTGTTTAACAGAACAGTAAACGCACGGAGTAGATATGTGTTTTAATAATTTTTTTAAATTTGCTAGATGTACTTCAAAATTAGTTGGTTAAAATTGGTTAATGCTGCTTTTGTGTCTCTTTTTTGGACTCTCATTAGATACTTAGCTTTCCTTTTTTATTTTAGCTTTCCTAGCAATCACGTGTGCAGAATGGATCTCGATTGTCGCCAGAGAAACAAGAGATGACTTTCATAAGCCAGCTAAGATCTCCGCTCATTGACACTGGACATCTTTGTCTTCCGTGCTCACGGCTACTGAAACGTGGCCGAAACATTGTAATAAAAATACCGCGCTTGAAACCGTTTAAACGTTGTTTTATTATGTGCACTGGTCGCGAAAACTTAAATATATACTATAAAAATATATATTACACAAAAACGCAACGCTAATAAAATAATAAATAATGTATAGATACTAACAAACATAAATTTCCAAAACATAAAAAGTAAACAACTAAACTTTTGCTTTTATTCATTAATAAATAATTTTAGTGTTCAACGACACTCCCTTACCTCCTGTAGTAAACAGAAATCGAAATTTCAAGAAGCAAAAATGAATAAAACAAAACGATGTTAGTTCTCAGAGCAATAAAGGGAAAAAGTACTTTATTTGTTGCTTCTTAAGGTTGATTTAACATTAAAAGTTGTTTAACATATGTTTTTTTATTTATAAGTGACAGGATTAATTTATTACTTTGCTTATTTTATGTGACGAATGATCGTAAGTATTAAATAATGTTATGGAGATTTGTGACTTTATTACAAAGTACCATAGTTGTAATTAGTTTGAAGTTAAAACTGTTTCAAAACTTTTGTCTCCGTTTGTTAGTAAACGAATGTAGCTATAGGTGTGTATATTCACGCGGACAGCTTTTGCTTTAATTTTATACGTGTCCCTTTATCTAGTTACTATTGATGATCGAAGAAGCTTAGTGATATTTTTTATAGATATACTATTTGCCCGCGGTTTCGCTCGCTTTTTTATTTCCTCAAGAAAACTAGTGAAGAAATGCTAGTTTCAATAACCTTGATATTGTGTATGAAAAGTTTCATAATGATTGGTTAAGGAATGAAAGCGTAGCAAACAAACAAACTGACTTGTAATTACAATGTTACTAACTGTCTACCCGCAGTGTCACTAGCGTGGACTATATTGCGTTGGCGAAGATTAATACTCAACTATCGGTTCAAAAATAACCTACATTCTTGTCCAAATTCCCAATAATTTCCATATAGATTTTCATCAAAATCAGTTGTTGTTTTTTTTTTTTTTATTGCCCTTGTAGGCAGACGAGTATACGGCCCACCTGATGGTGAGTGGTTACCGTCGCCCATGGACTTCAGCAATGCCAGGGGCAGAGCCAAGCCGCTGCCTACCGCTTAATACTCTCCACAAGCCTCGTTTGAAGAAGGTCATGTCATGCGTTTGAGTGTTTTTAAAAACTTAACAAACAGCCAGTAACTTTTGTATTTTTTATATTTGTATATAGAGTAATATAGCCAGTTCATCCACGCACGTTTCTATGGGTAAAAAAATAAATAGCCTCTAAATACACGGGTAGGATGTTCGGTCGTCCACACGTCCGCCGCCTAAAAAAACTTCTTTGGGGTTGGGAGATGTGTTACCTTGTTAATTGACAAACAAATATGTATGAGTGGTCCTGCAGTAGTCGCAATTCGACTTTAATCAATTGAAATTTTATTTTTAAACATTATTATGGTTATATTGTCAAATACTATTATACTTATTTAATATAATCACAGATTTCGCCAAAATTACATTATACATAAATAATAATAAAGACAAACAATATTCATCTATTCTCAATTTGACTACAGACTTTAAACACTAACAAAAGTTTGACAATTGACAATAAACAAAGAGTATATTTATATATATGTGTTGTGCCAAATACATGGTAGCGTGTGTAAGGTTTTCTTTATTGATTTAATGTACCTTTTATGCATTATTTAAAAAAAATATTAGCATTGTGCAGTGTGCACTTCTTCTCTATACTCTCCATAAGTGTGGAAAATTTCATACTCCTCCGTCCGCGCAATTTTCGTAAAAAGGGATACAAAGTTTTTGCTTCACGTATTAATATATGTATAGATGAGTGAATTTGGAAGTTCAATTTTTGACAGAGCGAAGCTTATAAGATCATTCTAAATCAATTTCTTGACTTGCAGCACTATTTAGTCGCTAGAATAGTGATATCGACGGGTGAAAGGGTATTTGGCCCCGATCACCCTATTGGGCCAACCCATACCCTGAGCCAGAAAGGTCAAGTACCTGGGTGTCACCCTGGGTGTCATCCATGACATTCCGCCCACGTATAAAACCAATCCGCGACCGTGCCGCGTTTATTCTCGGCAGACTCTACCTCATGATCTGTAAGCGGAGTAAAATGTCCAAAAAACGCATTACTGCTTCACGGCAGAAATAGGCGGGGCGGTGGTGCCTAACCGTGCGGACTCACAAGAAGTCCTACCACCACTAATTACGCAAATTATAATTTTGTGGGTTTGATTTTTATTACAAGTCTCTCTCTGGTTGGTATTGTAATTACCCCTCGGCACCAGGTGCTAAATACAAAATACGAATCGAATCCTTTGTTTATGTCATACGATACATCGAACATGCCCAGTTGGTGACAATTACACCGGCCAATTTTTTTTTTGCCCACAAAGTTCGTGTTACGGTTTTCAATTACACAGTAAGTTTAATAAGGAATTGGAAGGAATCCCTTTTAAGTAGGGGGCCCTTAAAACACGTGTCAGCTAATTATTTTTGTCATACTTCAGTTCACGGAATAGATAAATAAGGTCTTCAGTTGATTCACAAGAAGTGGCTAATTTTATGCACGACGTTTTTGTTTGATATTTGTAGGGTTAAAATATATGCGTTAAATACCGAGAACCAAACGTATAAGATTATTTGATGGTTCTGTAGATATTCGCTTTGTCAATTTCTTCAAATTGCGTAATGCAATAGCTTTAATGTGCTCTTCTTAATTTTCAATTAATAAACAGTTAATAAATAAATAATAAATAAATAAATATTTAATAACAATCAAGCCACGCTAACTGGTCCCGTGCTAAGTGCGTAAAGAACTTGTGTTTCAGGTACCAGATAAGGGATATAAATGTAAGATTTTTCTTATACACATACATATATTTAATATACATCCATAACCCTGGAAATCGAAGGGTGGGGTAGCCGTTGTAACTATACTGAGATCTTAGAACTTATATCTCAAGGTTTGTGGCGTATTTACGCTGTAGATGTCTATGGGCTCCAGTAACCACTTAACATTTAACACAAAAAAACTTAACACAAAAAAAAAACATTTATATTTATCATACAAATATCTTCCCTTGGCGGGATTCGAACCCGCGACCCCTTTGTGTAGTGACCATGTCACTTACCACTACACCAGACGGCCGTTATAGGCATACATGATAAATGTACATTTTGAATGGCTTACTAAAGCTACGAGACCCGATCCATTTGAGAAAACGGTAGTTCAATGTAAAAAAAATATCACACTAGTATTTGCTCTAAAATAGAATCAGTATCAATACGTATCAATATTGATGCTCGTGGTTATTCAGTTCCTCGCAGGAAACGTCTTATTTAAAACAAACATTTTATCGTAACTGTTTATCGTATCTTTATTTACGGAAGATAAATTTAGTTTCTCGGTTATGTACATATGTTATCTACATATACAGACTGCACTAAATATTATATGCTTAAGAAGAACGTTCCTTGACCACGTATTCTATACATTTTTGCGATACATTGCGCGTTATGTCCAGTCTTCATATATCAGGCAGCGGCTAGCCTGTGTCCTTGACTATAACTTACAAGAGCGACGTTGACCACTAACAATAAAGATTGTATGCTTCGTCTGCCTATAACAGCGGTCGGTGAACTTTTTTAATTATTACCCTAAAATATTTTTGTGCAAGTTGATATTACCCCATGGCGAAGAACAAAAAAAATGAAATCGCCTCTTTTTAGCATCTTTCATATTATAGCTCCCATGATAATTTAAAAAAGAAAACAATAACTAAAAATTTAACGATTCTAAAGAAGTTTCACTTCAATACATACTTTTTACTCACAAAAGTTTCATTTTTACCCCCCAAAATTTCATTTTACCCCATTTGGGGTAATTTACCCCGGTTCCCCGACCGCTGGCCTATAATGACAATAAAGACACATTCGTATTAATGCATAGGTTTTCTATAATTTAATTATACATAGAAGTCAAAAGGTTGGTGAGACTGTACCTGTAAACTGTAAACTATATATTTTTGGAACGAAGTTCCTTATCGCGCGTTGTGAAAGGGGGCTAGACGGAAAAAATTCTTACGAAAAGTTGTCACGACACTTTTTAGATCCGTCATTTTGACCAATCAACGTGTAGGCGCTTATCGCGTGACATTGCTCGTATCCGATTGGTCCGCGTAATGCGTACAGTTTCTCGAGATAGCGTTTCAACAATAGTAATTTAGTTCATAGTATTGTTTTTTTCTTCTTCATAATGCCGTAATTTACTATTATAACTTAAAAAATAAACTTAAAAAAAAATTACAATTCCTTCACTAATTAATCGAAAGGAACTTCGTTCCATCCGGGTGTCCCTTGACACCTCTGAAGTTTTTTTATTGTTATATTATAAAACTAGCATAAATTGGACTATGTTCCTTAACATGTTGACTGCGGGACCATTTGTGAGGGACTCTCAAAAAATCCGTATGAGATCTTTTCAAGGAAAGATTGGACTTTTTTACAGTGTATATGAAAAAGTAAGTTTTCGAATATGTCCACACAGATACAGTCGCCTCCTGTGGTGAGCGAAAGAACGCGGTTATAACTGTCGCACAAGGGAACAATCACGCATGGGACTTTTAAACCGCATAACGCGATCAACGTGTTAAGCAGATCTTTCATGGCTATTTACGCCAGTGAAAAAAAAAAAAAAAAAAAAAAAAAAAACTGGATGTATAGACAAGGGTTCTTTGTATTTAAATGGCTCGAGTTTAAATTGAAAATGAATATTTGTCTGTACATAATCGATTTGTTCACTCACTCTTTTATTGCTTAGATGGGTGGACGAGCTCACAGCCCGCCTGGTGTTAAGTGGTTACTGGAGCCCATGGACATCTACAACGTAAATGCGCCACCCACCTTGAGATATAAGTTCTAAGATCTCAGTATAGTTAAAACGGCAGCCCCACCCTTCAAACCGAAACGCATTACTGCTTCACGGCAGAAATAGGCAAGGACGGTGGTACCTACCCGCGCGGACTCACAAGAGGTCCTATCGGTCCATTCGGTTTATTCACTTGAAACTTTCTGCAGTTTTTCGTAAGATTCTTGTATGTATTCAGCCAGCCAGCTCGGGCTCCGTAGCAAAGCCTTATTTTGGTAAAATAGTATATAGCAGGTTTTTTTTTTCAAAACTAATTCCCGCATATAACCTACATTGAAATTCAATATCCACATACTTACCTACTGATAGAGTGTGTAGTAGGGTGATCGATAATCCGGCGACTTTTTCCTGACTTTAAATAGGGAATATCAACTGTTAGTCAAAGAGCTAAAACTCAAATTCAGCTAAGCGAAACTAGTTAAGTTAGTATAAAAATATTTGGAACAAAAAAATATGTTTGTTAAGTATTTATTCATTTTAAATTTTCTTTCGGAAAGACACGAATCCTGTTAAAGTTTCTTCGACGTAGATTTATTTAGAAAAAATAACTTTGAAACTCTTCCAAGTTATAATAAATTTGACGATAACACTCAGAGGCGCGCAGGTGGTCCACCGAATACGTTTTCGATCAGGCTTGTTTTTCTACGTCGCCTAAATAGGCCACGGGATCCAAAATTATTTAATATGAATTCATTTATTCATTCCTTCCTGTTTTACATGCTATGTATGAAAGTCATTGGATGCACGTGCGTTGCTTAGTATAAAATTGTTTTTTTTTATTGCTTAAATGGGTGTACGAGCTCACAGCTCACCTGGTGTTAAGTGGTTACCGGAGCCCATAGACATCTACAACGCACATGCGCCACCCACCTTGAGGTATAATCTCTAAGGTCTCAGTATAGTTACAACGGCTACCCTACTCTTCGAACCGAAACGCATTACTGCTTCACGGCAGAAATAGGCGGGGTGGTGGTACATACCGGTGCGAACTCACAAGAGATCCTACCACCAAAGTGTACTATGCTCTGTAATAAGCTTGTTCCGGACTAATAATGTGACGAAATTAATAATAGAATAAATTAAATAAAACATAATTGTTATTTGTTGTAGAGCCTCTCATAGCTTAAAATGCCACTAGCAAATAATTATTCCGAAGAAAAAAAACATCATTACTAGCAGTACAATTTATGGATTTTAAAAAATACGTTTTTATTGTAAATAAATAAAGGTAAAATGTAGAGAAACTTGTGCAAACACTGTACTATCTTAACTCTTCGCATTCAAATACCCAGTGTCCACACCGAACTTTTGGTCAGCTTTCATTTTATCCGTTTACAAATATGTGTGCGTTTTCAAGTCGTCGTTATCGGAGACCTGAGATGGATTTTGAAGGCAAATACGTATTAATGTTCATAGAACTTGAAAGGTTTATTGATAAGGGTGCTCCGGCTCTTCTTGTACCCTTAATATGGACGCTGATTTTAGGGCGAGGCTTCAATACAAAAAATATTACAGTTCATTTTGAACGAATTTCAAGCTTGAGTGAATTCATGAACAGTGTGGTGTAAATTAAAAAAAAAACTTAATAGGTTTTTGTTGATGTTTTTTAAATGCACGATGCTTCTGTTTGTTATTCGAATCTGATGTCTTGTTCTAAAGATTAAGAATATAAGAACTAAATTGTGTTTTCATGAGATTTGTCATGAGTTCTTTGAACTTTCTTGCTGTGCTACTGTGTGAAGTTGCAATAATATGCAGAAGTTGTTGAAAATTAGTAAGGTCTAGAGTTTTATGGATCAATTATCTGTTGGCAAATCACAATACGAGTTAGATTGAATTATAGGATGTTAGTATAATTACTAAATAATACTGAGCGTAAGTCTAAATAAGCTTGTATTAGTACTATTTGGAAGTGGAGTGGAGGGCGTGGTGCGATCATGGTATTTTTCAGAGATGAGAGGGCGGGAATATGTGGTTACTTTACATACTTGAATTTTTTTGTAAATGTTATTATTTATTTATTTATTTATAACTTCTTATACTAGAAAGTATAAAGGCGGACTTAATGCCATAGGCATTCTCTAACAGTCTACCTTAGGGGAGTGCAGAGATGAAGCTTGGTAGGTGTAGTGTGAAGGTGATATTACTTAAACATATGTGTATAATATATAACATATATAATATTTATAGATACAAATACTCGTACTTAAATAAATACATATATATATCTGAATGTATCTGAATGAAAAATATAACGAAACAAAATATTTCGATACTTACTTTCAAAATTATTTATGAAAGTGTACCTCCTTAGAAGTTCTATGTAAAGTCGGCCTTATCTGAATTCATCTTACGCGTTCTGATTCGCAAAGGACGGTTGCGGGTCCAGACATCAGATAAGCTCAGCGAAATGTAATCAAATACCTTTCATTTGATGTTTCGAATGATTCAAACCTTTCATTGCCATAATGGGGGATTAAAGTTTTGGATGTGCTTTGTAGATTAAGGTTTTTTTTTATTATATACTAGCTGACCAGGCAGACTTCGTAGTGCCTCAATCGATAAATAAAAGACCTAAGCTTTTGTATAAAATAAACTTAAAAAAAACAAAAGTAATCCGTCCGACGGGGAACACATCAAAGGAAAAACAAAATTGTAATTTTTTATTTAATTCCGAGCATTTTCATATTTATCTACCTTTTAAACCTTCCCTGGACTTCCACAAACAATTCAAGACCAAAATTAGCCAAATCGGTCCAGCCGTTCTCGAGTTTTAGCGAGACTAACGAACAGCAATTCATTTTTATATATAGAGAAGATGACGGAGAGGCTGGTTCCATGGTGTTTCTAAAATGATGACGCCAGGCGCGCTGACGCTCTTCTCTTCGCCATTATCATTGCCTTCCATCATAGTAACAGTAACTAAGACTAATTTTTCCAACGAATTCCATTTATTAAATTTCAAGTGTATATTTATATATGTTATTGCATAGATATCGCGACGTGAATGCGACCACCCACTTTGAGACACGTCGCAATTACAATAGATAGATATCTCGCCGTGAATGCGGCCACCTACCTTGAGACACGTCGCAATGTCAACTGTCGCAAAATACGACACATCGCTCATAATATTAGAATAGAATTAATAATATTAACGTGGCCCAATAGGTATTAACGCGCCCGATACACTAATAGTGATGCCACTATACCGGTGTTCGAATCCCGCAAGCAGGTACCAATTTTTCTAATGAACAAATGTTCACGAATGACTTCTACGCTGAAGGAATACTGTTTATATGTATAAAAAAAATTTAACTGGCAAAACTTACAATTTGCGTAATTACTGTTAGTAGGGCGTCTTCTGAGCCTGCACGTGTAGATGCCACCACTCTGCCTATTTCTGCCGTTAAGCAGTAATGAGTTCCGATTTGAAGGGTGGGGCTGTCGTTGTACTATGAAAACGGAGACCTCAAAACTCTTGTCTCAAGATATGCGGTGGCGTTAACGTGGTTTATGTCTGTGGACTACGGTGACCACTTAGCACCAGGTGGGCCGTGAGCAATAAAGAACACAACTTTTTGAACGAAAGTGTGTATGCTTGTTTACAAATTAGTTTCACTTTGATGTCGCAGTGGTATTGATGTTAGTAGAAAGTATTGATGCGTTCCGGTTGATGACTAGGCTTATGTTACATCGATATTAATTTGCATTTATCTTTGACTATCGTATGAATTGAAAACACAATAGATATTTAATTAAATAAAAATTGGGACAATATGTATCTTGTATGGATCAGCTTGTTGGACAACAAAAGTGGCGGATGAAAGGCGATTGCATGCAGCAGAGATGCGAATGTTGCGATGGATGTGTGGAGTAACGAGAATGGATAGAATACGGAATGAATATGTTAGAGGAAGTCTGAAAGTGGCACCTGTGACAGAGAAGCTGAGGAGTGCGCGTTTGGGATGGTATGGACATGTGATGAGACGAAATGAAAATGAGGTTGGTAAGAGAGTGTTAACTATGAATGTGGAAGGATATAGAGGAAGAGATAGACCTAAGAAGAAATGGATAGATTATGTGAAAGACGATATGGGTAAGAGGGGAGTGAGTGAAGAAATGTTATATGATAAAAGAGTATGGAAGGAGAAGACATGTTGCGCCGACCCCAGGTGACTGGGAGAAGGGCAGGATAATGATGATGATGAAAAATTGGGACAATAAATATACTTAAAACTTTGAGGTGGTTTTTGTTCGCAAACTAACTGACAAATTTTAATACAAATTACTAGCCTCATTAGGCATATAAGCTTGTATTCCAGAATCGAATCTGCGATCCCGTAAATATAAAAAATACGCACAATATATTTCCGGAATCGTACTCAAAAACTAATCGAAGTATTTATAATCGAGAGTTCATAATCGTCATGTGTTCGCATTTGTTTATTGCTCCAGTTATCCGTCTTTCAATTGCTTCATAAGATTACTGTAATTAAACAAACGGGCCAGTCAGAATCTTGATTAGTTAATACCAACTTATGAGTTGTTCAAAGCGTAAGCACTGTAACGAGAAATACAACACGCAAGCGTATGTTTGGCTATGAAGTCTTCACACGCCTACGCCGGCTCTAACGGCTATAATTACAAATTTCCACGTTTTTATCGGCTACCGTAGAAGGAATGTAAATTATGAAGAAGAAAAAAAAACGCTGACCCACTGGATATTGTTATAAATCAAATATTTGTTTAGTCCAACGAGATTGAGTCTACGGTCCGTTGCGGTCGGCTGGATATCGACGATGGCATTTCGAAGCAAGTAAACTCTTAATTTATTTGTTTGGCTTCCTGTTGCGTTTCTTTAGGGGACCGAACGCGAACGTGGTGCACCATTATCGATCTCGAAAGTATATATTTTACAATCGTCCAATTTAAATCGATTTCGCAAATATTGCAATTGTAAGCCGCAGAGAATCGATGAATGCTTTTTTTTGTTGCTCTATCAGTTTCTCAAGTTTATACAAAAACTAACGAGATTCGGTTCGTTTTCTTTCGACGAACGTATTGTCTAAGAATGCCGATTTTTATAGCCAATACACAATTATGGATACCCACATAAAATCAAATATCATTTCAATAATTCAAATCGGGAAGTTGGGCGTCTCGACCCCGCATTCCTATGGACGCTAGCCCTATAATTACGACGTTTATTTTTGCTCCGACCGGTCATAAGGGTTCGTTCAGTGCTTTAGGCAAACTAGGCAATTATCGTGTCTTCTGTAGTCATGTTCCCACGGGACTGAAATATATAAGACTTACTTAAAAACGTGTCGAACCTCGCGGCTATTTGTACTCATCTTATTGTAACATTAAACTCTGGAGGTGCTGTGGTCAGTCTTGTTACGAAGCCTCAAAGTACATCCTTGTCGCTATCTCAAATGAAAGCAATACCATTTCTACTGTATTTCAATTTAAAAAGCTACGTCTTTCTACATAGCGAGCAGTGGACGCTTCACAAAACTGGAGTGTCGTTGGGATCGAGTCGACCGCGCGTTGTACAAGCTTTGTTTGTTTGAAGAGCACGGGATCGCGTGAGAATCTTCGGAACTGCATGGGCGTGACATCGAAGATTTTTTTTGTCGTACCGTAGCGTAGGTACATACTTTTTTCTTATTTCTTTTGTAAGGCTAATGTTCAGTTTTGAGTATCGGTAATACTCTGACGTCGATTCCGACGTGACTGTGACAAAGCAAGATTCGTTTTCACGGCCCTTATGCGCGTCTCACACATGTTCCATTGCGTTCAATAGAATTTTTGGACATTATTCTGCGTTCAATGCCAAAGATTTAGTCGTAAACTGAAGCGTATTTTATGGCCTTATTGTTGTTGCTCGTAGTCTGATTACGCGTCAATTAGTTTCGCTTTGTGCGCCATTTCTTTTGGTAACAATATGTCACCGGATATTTGGCATTCGACGAAACGGAATACAAACTTTTCACGTTACTGCGAAATTGATTTTGTTCGTTCGCAGCCATTAAAACAACATTAGGGGCGTTTAATTTTTGTTCGTTCTTTTTTGGATGGATAGATTTTGAATAATTCGTGGTTAGCTTAATGAGTTTTGCGAAATTTATTGGAAAATCCGAATTCTTCATTAACGACATTGTGATTATCAAGTCGTCCTGAAAGCTATGATTTGTATGAACAGACGAGTCTATAACCCGCTTGGTAATAAGCATTCAACGGAGCTCATAGAAGTCACAACGCAAGCCAATAAACACCTTACGACCTTTTGGATATAGTCTCAATTGTATTGTCTGATGACTGATTCAATCTTTAATAAACCCGTAAATAATTATACTCAAATAACATAAAGTCATTCCTTCATTCCTGCGAGGAATAAAACACATTATTTTGCTTTCGGTCGTGGTCATTTTGAATTCTGACTTTTAGTTCGTTTAATTATTGACTTTAATTGTTGAATTTACTGGTGGTAGGACCTTTTGAGTCCGCACGGGTAGATACAATCGCCCTGCCTATTTCTGCCATGAAGCAGTAATGCGTTTCGGTTCGAAGGGTAGGGCAGCCGTTGTAACTATACTGAGACCTTAGAACTTATATCTCAAGGTGGGTGGCTCATTTACGTTGTAGATGTCTATGGGCTCCAGTAACCACTTAACACCATGTGGGCTGTGAGCTCGTCTACCCATCTAAGCAATAAAAAAAACTTAAATTTTATGGAGAGATTATAATTTCACAAGTTATCAATAGATATTCCTTTTATCTGCCGATATTATTAATTGATCAATAAAATTCGAGAATAACTTATAAATATTTAGAGTAGGTATTTCAATTATTTAGAACAGCCCGACCACTCGTGGCGTTTTCAAATTGATCAGTCGATCCGCCTATGGAATTAAGTGAAGAATTTTCCCCATTTAAACTCCGAAGGAACATGAGTACCTTGCATTTTTGTTCTATGTAACACTTAAGTTTCAAACTAACCACATATTTTATTATAACAATACATATTTAAAGTCACCTTTTAGAATTGCGTTTTGTGTTTTCAGTGGCCACGGAAATTGAAAGCGTTCGAAATATTGAGTAATAAACGAGATACTAAATCGTTAAAGTTATTTATTTATTTATTTATTCGGCTCACAATACACATCACAAGCTAAAAAGATACATAAAAAACACAAGTAAAAAGAAACAAAATCTGGCTTGCAACATAACTTATGTGCGCACGACAAAACAAGACATAGTGCTGAATTTGTACAACAGCGTTCCTTACAATTACGACAAAACAACACGATAACGAAAACTAATCTAACTTATAATGTAAGGAAAAAAAAAAATTCACAATATAATACATTAAACAATTGCATTAACCTACCTATTACTAACGTGGATGATGCTCTTGAACATTTTTCTAAACGTAACTAACCTACAAGTGAAAATATCCAAATTATTAATATAATATATTTGGTAAATTCAATAAGTTATATTGAAATAGTATTATTCCGTGTTTATTTCGATATACCAGCACCATTTTACTTCGTTTTTTTTACTTGTTAGATCTTAATACATTCGGATTTTATTTCTTTCGAAATGTGAGTATTTTATACAAGCATGTACAATGAAAGTCACAGCGAAGCGTGACCGAGCTAAACATTAAATTCTAAAAGCATGTCACGACCAATTCATTTTCGTAACGAACAAGATGTATTTTCATGATTGTTCTGCATATTACTATCGAACGTTTTTTTTTTATTGCTTAGATGGGCGGACGAGCTCACAGCCCACCTGATGTTAAGTGGTTACTGGAGCCCATAGACATCCACAACGTAAATGCGCCACCCACTTTGAGATATAAGTTCTAAGGTCTCAGTATAGTTACAACGGCTGCCCCGCCCTTCAAACCGAAACGCATAACTGCTTCACGGCAGAAATAGGGAGGGCGGTGGTACCCACCCGCGCGGACTCCCAAGAGGTCCTACCACCAGTAATAAATTGGAAATCGAAATGAATTCGAGTGCGTTCGTTACCTATCGTAATAAAATTAACATATTTCATTTTACAAAACTCCCCACCAATAAAACCGGTCAGGTATATTGTTTCCGAACATGCCCTGTTGAATAAAACATTATATTTTCATACTAGTACAGGGCTGGGAGTTTGTTGGAAAACAAAACACACACAATTATTTTAACCAAGCATAAAAATATATTTTTTTAGTTTCAGACTCCTTTTAGAATGTTTGTAACTATGTAATAATTAAAACATGGTATTAACATCCTTCCTATTTCTGCTGTGAATCAGTCGTGATTTTCAAATATTTCCATCTCTTTTATCATACGATAAAATTGAGATTTTGATCTCTCAAGATGGGTGTTTTGTTTTGTTATACCTATGGACTTCGTTAACCAGAGGCCCGCAAGCTTGTTCATCCATCACTGCATTAGAAAAAAGTAGATTTAGATTAGTAGTAGATTCGTTCATTTTCGATACAGAAAAATAGTATGTAATTATAGTTTCATCTTAGCGATGTTGTATTAGCGCATTTTGCTGTTTACGAAATTTATGGTTGCCAGCTCAAGACCTAAACCTTTCTGAAACAATAAAATAACGACAGACAATACCACAATCAGTCTTATACTATCATTTCTACGTTGTAGTAGCAGAGTGACAACCCAAGAAATTTGTTGGCAAGCATTGTTGGCAGTTTCTCTAGGGGTCTGTCGTGTCAATGTAAAACAAATGAATGTATGTGGTAGACCAATATTTTTTTTCATGCTGATAGCCTTGAGAGGCTATTTCAGCTTCTCCTTGACGTGTACTCGTAGGTGGCCCTAGCAAGTGCAGTGCTTCGCAGAATCTACCACCGGATTGGAAACGCTACCCATTGAGAAGATCCGGCGAGAAACACAATGGGCTGTGTCTATGGGTTAATTTACTCGTCGAGCCCTTCGTCGCAAGCGACGGTTTCGGCGAGGACGGTGACCGGTGCTTGAGGTACCTAAAAGCACCGTCAATGTATCGGGAGAATTCGCAATGACGTGTTTAGGGCGACGTCGACTGTTTACCATTCGATCCACTAGATCGGGTATGAAACCAATATGATTTTTGATAGAGGCAAGAAGACGAATCATAATTGTTCACTTTGGAAGCATACACGTGTAGGTAGGTTCTAGTGCAATGAAATAATACAATTTTATCAACAGATTTCACTAAAGATCACTTATGGCTCATAAATTGTTGTGTGCTTTATTGAGGGTAATGACATCCCAGCTCGGTTATCGCTTCACATGCTAAAGCCTTGTTCGGACTAGGCGAGTATTTTAGTCGAGTACCAACTATATTTAGTAGCTAAATGTGTCTGAGCACCAAAAACTCTAGTCGAGTAGGTTAGTAAATAATTTAGTCAAGTCAATCCATTTTGTTCTATTTTTTCGGGCGAGTAGCGAGTAATTTAGCCACTAAATTACTCGGTACTCGACTAAAATACTCGCCTAGTTCGAACAAGGCTTTAG
Source organism: Bombyx mandarina (assembly GCF_030267445.1). Classification (NCBI taxonomy): domain Eukaryota; kingdom Metazoa; phylum Arthropoda; class Insecta; order Lepidoptera; family Bombycidae; genus Bombyx; species Bombyx mandarina. The sequence continues at coordinate 12,528,608 of NC_143215.1, read as the reverse complement.
AGATGAGTTCGAAATTTTAATTTACTATACAATAACTCTTTCGTTCTGCAAATAGAAGCATATGACGGCTTCGCGACAGGAATAGACGGGACGGTGGTGTCATGTCATCGACGATCACGCCTACAATACCAGTAGCAAAAATATCACCAGTAAAATCTTAAACCATCCTTTTTTGTTACCCGTTACTTTTATCTATATACTAGCAGACCCGGCGAACTTTGTTCCGCCACACTGTTTGCTTTAAACACGTCAACTTTAAAATTCTACGATAATTAACCATAGAATATATTACGTTTAGCTGTCAGTTGCGTTTTGTTATTCCATATCAGTTGCGTTTTGTTATATCACGTTTTATGTCACGTCCCACGGGAACGTGATAAAAAGTAAAGCCTATGTCCTTCTCCTGGTTCTAAGCTACCTCCTCACCAATTTTCAGCCAAATCAGTTCAGCCATTCTTGAGTTATAAATAGTGTAACTAACACGACTTTCTTTTATATATATAGATGTTACTTGTTCGACGCTGCACATCTCTACGGTACACGCCTGAGTTACGAATCGAATGCATCTGCATTTTTCATATTTCCTTTTTCGCTATCCGCTGTATACGTATGAATTTTTTGTTTCATAAATCCGATTCGTATAGTTTGTCTAGCGCTAGATTATTCTACAAGTTTTTATTTATTTTGTAAACATTCATCGTTTGTTATGGTTTGTTGTTGTTTTAGGACGTTAGATTGATCTGTATTTATATTTATCTACTTTATTGACTTGGTGATACAGTATTTACAGTCCCTGACTGCTGAGCCGAGGTTCGTGGGTTCGATTCTCACATCGGGCAAGCGTTCGTGTGATGAACAACTTTGTTTGCTCTTTGTCTGGGTGTTAGGTATGTATACTTATAAAAGTATATAAGTATGCATATCAGTCTCTTTGTTCTGGTTAAAGGGAATCCAATTTCCCAAAATTGTCCAGCCAGGCGACTTGGATATGTATCAAAGGTTCATGACAATAAAAATGCATTTTTACTTTAACTCAACTTATAATCCTGACCAACATCAATAGGATAAAAAGCTTATTTTAATTTTCAGTTCATTTTGCCATTAGATTGTGTACATTAGTTTTTAAATTAAATTTATTGCTGTGCTCTAGATGGATAAACAAGCTTTTGAGTTACGTACCAAGAAAACTATAAAATATTCGAAGCGTTGAAAATGATACAGTGAAAATAATATTATAATAGCGATATCAAAATTTAAAAGTATTTTAAATTATTTCTACGACTAACAAACAATTTGACAACTTTACAATAACTTGAAAATACAATTCAAATCCTTATTCTACCAATATTTAACAAATCCAGTATAATATTACATGAATTTATACATCTGAACTTAGGCTAAGATTAATATTGTATTTCAGTAAGGAGAGCCGTCGTCTCCCGTACGTACAGATTCCGATAAACCATAACTGCGAAGACAATACCATTCTTAAGATAAGTTAATCTACCTTGCACTAAGCATATCTTGTAAGCAGTGAAACATACTTATAAACGGTATCTATATACTGATTAGCGTTTTGTTTTTAGTCTCACTAATTGATACTTAAAATGCGTCTGTTTGTTTTTCTAAGATAATCGTGACCCGTAAACGAAGTCGTAAAAGAGAACATGAGAAACATTTCATCATCATTCGTTATCCTGCCCTTCTCCCAGTCACCTGGGGTCGGCGCAACATGTTTTCTCCTTCCATACTCTTCTATCATATACCATTTCTTCGCTGAGAAACATTTGTGTTTACCAGAATGTTTACTAAAATTAGTATATATTTACTATATCATTATGCATTAATATTTGCCTAGTAGGTATATTTGTTTACCTACTGCTAGTAATTACGAGGGGTTATGCTATGTGTGTTAGCCATCGGTACATTGCGTGCCGTCCAGAAAAAAGTCAAACAGCGAATGTAGTCCATGGTCATCACAAAATAGTTATTTTTATTTCTTATTGCTTAGATGGGTGGACGAACTCACGGCCCACCTGGTGTTAAGTGGTTACCGGAGCCCATAGACATCTATAACGTAAATGCCGCCACTCACCTTGAGATAAAAGTTCTAAGGTCTCAGTATAGTTACGACGGCTGCTCCACCCTTCAAGCCGAAACGCATTACTGTTTCACGGCAGAAATAGGCAGGGTGGTGGTACCTACCCGTGCGGACTCACAAGAGGTCCTACCACCAGTAATTAGGCAAATTATAATTTTGCAGGTTTGGTTTTTATTACACGATGTTATTCCTTCACTGTGGAAGTCAATCGTAAACATATCTTAAGTACGTATTTCATTAGAAATATTATTCGGAGGGATTCGATCACCGGTGCATCGCTAGATCCGAATGCACCAGACGTCTCATCCTTTAGGCCACGACAACTTTATAAATCATATTCAATCAATAATAACACGGGTAGGATAGCCTTCAAAGTGGTAGGTGCTTGCCTTCAGAAATAGATAGGGTTACGGTACCCTATGCGGGTTGACTGGTGATAGTGCAGCAAAATTAGGTACGAGGGGCAAAAAGAGACTTACTCATTACCACTAAGGACGAGCTAAGGGAATTTATCAGGAGATAGAGATACGGTAAAGGCTTTCTGGGGAGACCAGTCTCTTCTTATTTTCTACTAGCGGCCCGCTCCGGCTTCGCTCGGGTCTTTAACAAAAATTAAAAATTATAATACACACACATCAAAATTATAAAGATAGATTGAATATGATTATTTTAATGAACTTTTATTTTCATTTAAATGCCCTTTTTCATTATTTTTCTAATTTTCGTAAAAGGTCATTCATACAAAACAAAAGCCATTGAATTTATTGAGTCAGAGCTTTCCTGTGACGTAGTTTTTTTTTAAATAAAAGAACAGTTATTGTGGCATAACTATAATAGGTAAACATATGCTGTCGCGATATTTTTGTAAATAATGATGTGTTCTACAAAGTCTTAGTACATTATTTTATTCTACATCAATAGTTTCCGCAGTGCACGCGATGTAAAGAATATGTTAGGTAATTTTTTTACACCTTGGGTTACATTATTGGAGTTTTAGTAAGGAAACTTAATTAAAAAAAAATAGAATATAGCCTATGTCACTCGGAGATAGTGTAGCTTCCAAATAGTGAAAGAATTTTTCAAATCGGTTCAGTAGTTTCGGAGCCTATTCAATACAAACAACATACAAATCTTTCCTCTTTATAATATTACTAGCGACCCGCCCTCGCTTCGCTTCGGAAACATTAAAACACACATGAAACAAAAAAAATAAAATAAAAAAAGTAGCCTATGTTCATCAGGGACAATGTCGGCTTCTAATGGAAAAATAATTTTTCAAATCGGTCCAGTAGTTTCGGAGCCTATTCGAAACAAACAAACAAACAAATCTTTCCTCTTTATAATATTAGTATAGAAGTATAGATACCGCGTCATGATCTTGGTATACCAGCTCAAAGTCATGAATAAGACCATGATCAATACAGCCGGTATCTACCGTATTCGTGCAATAATAATAATATTGCCACATCGGACCTAACATTACTAATGCCATTAACTATGAAACATCGTCGCGTCGTGTGAAAACCTAAAAGGGAACATTACGTTAGCGCCGTTCACAGAATGGCAACCGTAAAGTAAAGAAAAACGAATAATGATCGACGAAATCGTTCAATATACCTACTCCGACGCGTTCCCACGGCGAATGAAGCTTAAACGGTGCAGGGCTGCCAAGCAAAAAGTAATCTCTCTTCTTATTTTTGAAATAAATTAGAATTACGTTTTTTTTTGTTTTGCTTTTTTAATCAGACGTATTTAGTATTTTACAGTATTCGCTGGATTAATTTTGCAGAAAATCAAGGGAGTTAGTATTTGAACAAAAGTCTAAAACTTGTGAAAGCAAAGGCATTAGTAATCTGAAGTACTGAAACTAAAGATAAACTGAAAGTAAAGGCATTAGCGGTAGTCAGCGGCTTGGCTCTGCCCCTGGCATTGCTGAAGTCCATGGGCGACGGTAACCACTCACCGTCAGGTGGGCCGTGCGCTCGTCTGCCTACAGGGGCAATAAAAAATAAATAAAAAAAACTAGATGGAGATTCGAGTATTTTAGTGTTATTATAATGGTATCTGTGTGCTTAGTGCGAGTTATTTAACGTTCCCGATAGCGTACAAGTGAACTCAAATTTGTATGCAGTTGGGACGTTTGCTGACCGCTAGGGGCGCTGTTCCAACTGCAAACAAATTTAAGCTAACTTTTACGCTATCGAGAACGTTAAAAAACTCACACTAAGCGTACTGATGTCCAGTCCACTCAGTTTCTCGCCGGATCTACTCAGTGGATCGTGATTCCGATCCGGTGGTAGACTCAGTGAAGCACTGCCCTTGTTAGGGCAGACGTTAGCAAACTCTTTAAGGGTGAGCTCGATCACCAGTTGAGGCGAAGCCAAAATAGCTACTCGAAGTTATTGGCAGAAAGGTAGGTGAAAAATATTGCGCTATTGTATTATCGCCTCAATCCCGTCTACGCTCCATGGGTGTTACGAATGCGGTCAAAATCAGTAGTGGAAATATGTTAAGTTAGTAAAGAATATATTAAAGATACGATCCAGTGGTAGATTCAGCGAAGCACTGTTCTTGCTAGGGCTAGCATCACCCGTCCATGCGCAGTAGGAATAGTCCCTTAGGCTACTAAAGATTAGATAGCGAAAACTAAGGATAGCACTGAATACAAGAAGGATAGGAAAGTAGTTTTAATTTTTGTGACGCTGGACAAACAATTTCAGGATACTTTGGCCCTTGGGATCTTCAGGGGAATCAGTGTGTAATGTGTAGCACAACTAGATGAACTGGATTCTGATTAGTCATTTTTACTAATAGATTCAATTTTCACTTTACACCTTAATTTTTTTGTGGTACGCAATATTGTGAAGCTCCATGCGTAGGTATCATCGACCTGCCTATTTCCATCTAAAAATAGATATTAAACCTCATGCCTCAAGGTGGGTGACGGTATTCACGTTGATATCTATGGGCGTTTGTAAGTAATTAACACTGGACAAGAATATTGCACTCACCAAACCAATTTTTATTTATTTATAAAAAACAAATTATTTTCATAACTATTTAAACCGCAAGCATTACCTACATTTATAAAAATACATAAAGACTTATATTTTAAAACACAAAATAATACCAAACAACTGCCTCTGGCGTTTGTCTATGGTCCACCTTTGTTGTCAGATGATTGATGGAGTTGTCATTGTCTGTGGGTCGTATCTTTGAGGGCATCTTCATTACAGCTTGTATCCTGCTCACACTTGGAAGTTTTTTATATGCACGAGCGAGGCATCGAGAATTAGTTTTCGAGTCGAGACTATGTGTTGTTTAGTTTGAGAAATGGACGGTGTTCGTGTTTTGATTCTGCTTATTGCTATTTCGTTTCTTTCCCGTGGCCATTATTTGGATAATTGAATATGGTTGTGCAGGTTCAAGGTATGTTTGTAATCGTTTTGGTCGTTAAGCAAATATTTGTATTATACAAGATGATTATCTGCTGTGTGAAAAGTTGGAAGTACTTAGATTCATGCTTGGTCTGCGCTACTCCTAAGTGGAATATGGGAAATAGGCTTTTCGAAGAATGGCTGAAATCTCCATCGATCTGCAATATACCTATTAGATTTTTTGTAATTTATTTTCGGTAATAGGGCATGAATAAACAACACCATACTGCTAATAGCCTAGATGAGTTATTCTAGCTTCACATTTATTGGTTAGTGGACCAGCTCGCGTTGCTCAGCTTAAAAGTAGTTTCTAGCATTTACAAGCGCAGTACTTTGCTGAATCTACCACCGGATCGGAATCGCCACTCACTGAGAATATCCGTAGAGAACTCAGTGGGTTGTGTGATGATACCCACCAAACTATTTGGACGGCGAGCTTCTCCAACTAATTAGTGCAATATGTTATTAATTATTTGTTTATTGTCAGCGGTATTCAGTATCGAGTGCAGTTTATCTAAATATAAATTTAGCAATACGATATATCTATGCTCAGATTGTGCTAATAATGTTGTTCGTTCAATTTTCAAATTTAGGCAAGTTCTCTTAACGCTCTTTATTTAGTGTTTTCTTCGGTTTATCCGAGTCGCAGTCATAATCAAAGCTAAGGTTTTATCTCGCATTTATTTTTGATTTTAAGGTTTTATCTCGCATTTATTTTTGACATGATAGTATTTCCTTACTTACTTACTCACTTAATGGTAGGCAGCGGCTTGGCTCTGCCCCTGGCATTGCTGACGTCCACGAGCGACGGTGACCACTTACTATCAGGTGGGCCGTATGCTCGTCTGCCTACAAAGGCAATTAAAAAAAACCGTTGTTTCAAATACTTTTAAAAACTGTATTCGTGATGACGGACGACTAAGGTTTTTACATACCCTTTATTTATTTGAGAACAAATGATATCGATGATACTAGGTGCAATATTCCTCGATAGAAACTTGGCACTGCAAATATTTTCTAGTGTCGTATCAGATCTTAACACAACGTTAAACATAGTAATGAGTTAATGCTAATTAGGAAGAGAAAGCGCAGACGAAAAAACAAAATGCCGAGTAAGCCTTTCATTTATGTGCTTTTAATATTATAACATTCAGAGTTGTGGCGAAATAATTAAAATATGCCATAAACGATTTTACGGTTTCAGATTTGGTGTGTTTAATTAATTTTACGATTTTCGTCGCTTTTTTTTATTGCTTAGATGGGTGGACGAGCTCACAGCCCACCTGGTGTTTATTGGTTACTGCAGCCCATAGACATTTACGACGTAAATACGCCACCCACCATGAGATATAAAGGTCTCAAGTATAGTTACAACGGCTGCCCCACCCTTCAAACCGAAATGCATTATTGCTTTGCGGCAGAAATGGGTGGGGTGCTACCCGCGCGGACTCACAAGAGGTCCTACCACCAGTAATAGTTTCGGTCGCGAATAGTTTTTATTGTGACGTGTTGTTGTTTTCAAAGCAAAAGGTTCAAAATAGAACTTATTTATGAATTAATAACAATAATTATCTCCTTACACGTTTGCGGTCTCATATCTCTAATTTGAATCGGTAAATAGGTCAACAGGTAAGTGTGGGTAGGTATTGGAATTCACACATCGCTACATATGTACACGCCCAAACGATTCCTTTGATTGTATATCATCTGTATGCGAGCAATTAATCTCTTTGATGTAACGGCGGAAGGGTTTTATAAACTCGTTTCGAAAACCGTTTACGGGCCAATAAAAATCTCATCTTCCTTTGAGATCGGCTTATGGTCAGGCGCTGTTGAAGCGCGATAATCTTTTCGTTTCTTTCTGAAATAAAACTGAGAATTGATCGTTGTGGCGTAGATGTAATTTTTGTTCTGCTACGGGCAGTCTACGCCGAGATAATTTAGAAAAATATGTTTTCTTTTTTATGCCCTTGTAGGCAGACGAGCATACGGCCCACCTGATGATGAGTGGTTACCGTCGTAGTTTATGTATTTTTCGATACTTACGATGCGGAATTGGCTCTTCCCTCCTCAGGTTAGAGCCCCGTGAGCTCACCTACTCGTCAGGTTACGCTGGCATAACCCTCTAAGGCAGCCTTTCCCAAAGTGGGCGATAACACCCCCTTGTGGGCGCTGCAGGCCTAAAGTGGGGCGGTAAGAGACCCAGAAAAAAAATTGAGGCGTTGTATAGAGGCTTGGGAGGCGATTTATAATTTCATCTAGAAGGACTCTTAGATACCGACTGAGCTCACGCTGCAGTGGTTTTTAAGTACCTAGTTGAAAAAGAGCGGTAGGAGCGGTAGATAGGAGCGCTGAAAAATAATTTATTCTCAAAGTGGGCAGTAGACTCAATAAGCATGGGAACCACTGCTCTAAGGTTACCTACTAGCTTAGGTAGAAAAAAAATGTCCTTCTGCAGAAACGTGTTAAATATATTTATCTTCGATCTATAGTGCTGATAGTATCTCAGCAAACCGCATATGCTAGATCAACATGACTAAATTGAATTTGCAATTTGTTGAAGGCACCATAAAAGACGTATCGTGAAGTCGTCGGCTCACGATCGCAGCATGACGTGCAAGCAATTTTGAAGATTGCACGTAAACCGCCCCATTCTTCCAGCTGTAGCTAATAAAGAAAAAAATCTTTTCTACAGATGCCGTTCAGAGGTTTGTCGAGATGCCATCGTATACGGAGGTGAATCCAGGGGAGGACGCCTTACTCAAGTGTCGGGTATCAGAGAAGAGAGGCGTTTGTTCCTGGCAAAAAGATAATAAGGTAAGATTGAATAAGTCTTATCGTGATTTTTTCGTAGATCAAAGTATGACTACAAGGGAAAATTGTAACATTATATGTAGTATTAACTTCGGTTTTCGCGTCGTCCGTGACAACGAAAACTGTATTCGCAGCTAGAAATGAAATAATAGTAGAATCTACTGGAAGAGATTTCAACATGAAATAAGTAGTGCCCTTGTGCTCTGTATCCTTATTGTAGTGTTTCTTCTAACAGCTGTGTGTACAAAATATATTAAATAAAAAAATAATATAAATAAATAATGCGTGATTAAACTGTAACAGTAGTTTTAACTATTACTTTATTAATTATTAGTTATGGCATTTTTAAAACACACACAATACGGAAATATGTAAGCTTACGTTACGTTTTATTAGAAATTTGCTCATTAAGTACTCGTTAATATTTATCCCTGGACAAAATTATTGTAACATGAGTAAATTAAAAAACGTGATTCCTGTTTGTGACGCGAAACGTCGGAGATTTGAAATGGTCGTATTAAATTCGTCTTTGCCTTTGTTGTTTTGTGGTGAAATTTCAATAGCAAAGGAAATCGTTGTTTGTTATTTTTCTTAGATTTGTGTACACGTTCGTTTATTATGAGATTTGTAAATGAGTCCGTTCGAATTTATTTTGAGTTGGTTCAAGAACTAGGTACGTGTGTAACAGGTCCTTTCCGCGGGTAAATTTTTATTTATATCAGCGCCCTGCCTATTTCTGCCGTGAAGCAGTAATGCGTTTCTATTTAAGAGTGGGCAGCTGTCATACTATAAATCGTGTAATTCATGTGGCAAGGTGGCCGTCAATGGGCTTCGGGAATCACTTATCATAAGATGGGCTATGAACTCGTTCATATATCATACAAAAAAAATTTCAACTAGCACTTAGTGGCAACCCAATCTAAAACTCCACATTGTGATTTCCGTTCTTAAAATTGAAGGATTGGAATAGCAGTTATCTTAGACATCAAACTGTGCCATAGGACCGTTTCGCGATCGAAAATAGCTGCAAAGTGTTACATGTTCATGGCTCATAATTGATAACATAACCAGTAAAGGTACGACCATTTAATACGCATTAAGAACTTCCTTGCTTCCTAAGAACACCCTAATACGTTGGTCCGACCAGATCCGCATCGCTCTTGATTCCATATTTCACAACACCCTCCACACCGCCAAGAATAGATGGAGAAAGATCGTGCTTGCGAAGGTTATACAAAAGGGTTGCCACGCCCCTCAGCAGTGAGGAATATGACACAAGGAGAGAGAAGAACTTTCTCCTACCTGAAGTCGGTTAAAATAAATCGTCTTTCTATCTAAATGTTTAAAATTTAGTTCCATAAAATTTTAATAAACTGTACTAAGGTAAAATGCAAGTTTTGTAAGCCCACCTACTTTATTTTTAATCAGATCATCCGGTCTTTCAAAAACTAGACGAGAGCTACCTAACTTAGTTAATTTCTTAACGAATACTTTAGGCGCAATTCCTTCTGTTTTTGATAAGATACATCGGAGCAAAGTTAAAGCATTAACATGTAATGTTTTTGTTTTAGCGTTCCACTTAATTATTTATAGTCAATCAAAATAATTCTTTTTTTACTCGGTGAGCACTAGTTAGCGCCGAGAGTCGTGGGTTCAATTCCGACATCGGGCAAACATTCGTGTGATGAACAGGTTGATTTGCTCTTTTTTTGGCAGCTTATTATCTATATATTTAAACTTATTATATATATACCTAGTCAGGTCATAAATTCTGTCACATGTTTAATGTAAAATAATTGAAACAAGTTTATTCATTATGTAACCATTCATATACCAAAATGAACTTAACAAAACATAGATTCTTATGACACTAAAGTTTATTCCAAATGACCTCCGTGATTTTGAATACAGGCCTTCAATCTGCGCGGCCAGTCGTCTATCGCAGCACGAACGAGGTCCATGTCAATATCGGCGGCTGCCTTAATCAAGAATGTCTTGAGTGACTCCAAATTGGGATGAGGCTTTGAGCACGCCTTTTCCTCCAAGTGTTGCCATATCTTGTAATCTAACGGATTCAAATCTGGACTGGAGGAGGGCCAGTCTTCGTGCCGGATGAAGTCGATTTCACGCGCCGCCAGCCAGTCTCGTGTGCTCTTCGCTCTATGAGCTGGCGCCGAATCTTGTTGGAATACCCAGTGCCTGTTATTGAACATGGTATGAGAAACAGGTTCCACAAAGTTCGTCAGGACTGTATTTTGATACACAACTGCATTCGTTTTTACACCTTTCTCACAAAAATGTACCTCTGTTAAGCCCCAATAAGAAACTCCCAACCATACCATGAGCGAGGATGGAAAATGACCTCGTTGGACACGCGGAATACGGTTGCTCGCTTCTTCACTATTGTGTGCGTACACCTTATCATTTTGTTTGTTGTAGCTCTCTTCTAAGGTAAAAATTTTTTCATCCGAAAAAAGAATTTCCCGATATTTTTTTTCCCGCGTACCGCTTCAACAAAGCGCGGCATCTCTTCAGTCTCAGGTCCATTAGACGAGCATTCAAACGATGTCCTGTTTTTCTTCGATATGCCCGAAGCCCTAAGTCTTCATTTAATACCCTTTTCACCGTGGTTCTGCTTAACCCCATCTGAAGGGGCAACAGTTTCTACTTACGTTTGGGATTTCTTTGAATTCGCGCCTTCACAGCTTTTATCACTGCTGGAGTCCTAACAGACCGAGGGCAACCACTTCTTGACCTGTCATCTACACTAGAGTCTTCATTGTATCGTTTGATGGTACGATAAACGAATCTTTTGGTTATATTCAAAATTTTCAGTATGTTAAAAATTTGAATTGGCGCGTAACCGCAACGATGCAACGCAATAACTGCAACACGGTCTTCTTTAAGCGTCCACTCCATATTTAAAAATGAGTAAAATTCTAAAAGTATACATTTTTATTTTCATGAACAATTCGAAATTCGAATTCAATAAACTTTTTTGTGGCCAGCATTCTAAAAGAAAAGTTTTTACTGTGTGACAATACTTATGACCTGACTAGTTATAATATCTATATGTATATGTATATTTATATGTATGTACAGGGAACCCTAATTCGGGGCCGGGATGTGACCATGCGTTGTTCTCAGTTATTATTATTATAAAAAAAGTAATGTTTTTTTGCGGGCTGTGGACATATCTACTTAGATATATTTATACGATTTAAATATCATTTCTGATGTTTCGCATACTTTACAATTTTCATTGTCACGGACGACTGGCGGTTGGAAATAATGTAATGGCAATAAATAAAACGCAACATTAAATCGTAAAAATTATCTAAGATTGAGAAAGGAACAATAAGACTGCTATAATTAGGATCCTTTACCATTACAATTCCCGCTGTCGGTTCAGAATTCGTACATACTATCAGAATCAGATGATTTTATCACATTGTGCATTTCGGTATAACGTTTTTGCGTGTTATATAACTTTGGAATGAATTTGTGCGCGCTATATTACGTACGTCTTCCTTCACACGTACTCTGAGAGTCCTCAGCGAGTTAGCTGTGCATGTAGCATTGCCGTTGTCCTTGAGCGACGGTTATCCTTCAAAACGAGAGGGACTGAAGAGAGCAGCTTTCTTTAAAAAAAGTGCTCAAATTCAAGAATTCAAAATAAGACGTTCACAACGTATTTATTACGCAAGCTTTTTTCTTGTATGAAAAGGCTGATTTTATCCGAGCGCGGACGGGGAACACGATTTTCCCTATAGGCTTTTAGGTAGGTTTATCGTAAAGACCGAGAAAAAAAACACACACACACAGAAAAATGTTTATATACGACGAAGGCAAAAAGAAAATTTAGTTGCTCGGTATGTGAATAGCTGACAAAGTGATATTGAAGGAATTACTTCAGTGTCGATTTTGCGTCGGAAACGCTAAAACAACAGCGGATGGTTTTGATAACGTAAATGTGAACAAAACTGATCCATCCAAAGATTATTCGGATTGAAACGTTTATACGTTATCTTTTGTGAATTCTATGTTTTGGAGCAACAATGAGACAGCGATAGCGTAGGGCACCAACGTGTAAGTATCTCGATCGTAGCTATTTAGGCAGTGGAGCAGTCATTGTTGTCAGGGCCTATATTACAGCGTGAGCGAGACCAACCTTGAGGCATGAGCTCGAAGTCTCAGTTGTATTGAGATAACGGTTCCCCTTTAATGTGGGAAGCATTGAACATGACGCATTCTTCAACTCAAGTTTATTTTCTTATTTATGTGGACAAGCTCACGGCCCACCTGTCGTTATGTAGTTACTGGAGCCCATAGACATCCACAACGTAAATGTCGCCACTTAACTTGAGATATGAGTGTTCTAAGGTCTCAGTTTTAACAGTAAAACGGTTGCACGGCAGAAATAGGCACGGTGGTGGTAACTACCCGTGCGGACTCACAAGACGCCCTACCACCAGTAATTACGCAAATTATAATTTTGCGAGTTTGATTTTTATTACACGATGTTATTCCTTAACCGTGGAAGTCAATCGTGAACATTTGTCAGGTACGTATTTCATTAGAAAAATTGGTACCCGCCTACGGGATTCGAACACCGTTGCATCGCTAGATACGAATGCACTGGAGTCTTATTCTTTAGGACACGACGACTTCAACTACTTCAACTAAATATGAAATAACCATCCAGAACATTAAATGTGTCATAAATTTAAAAGCACAAAACTATCTCACGTAATCTCATTTTACACGTGTTTTAAAATTACGAACCAAGTTAACGTGTTTCACGTTAAACCACAGATTCGTGCATCCACTTAAAAAGCTATAAAAGTAAATTGCAGCTTTCTAAGTAAAAGCTCGATTCACGGCCTTGTGGTGATAAACGGGCACGTGTGCTGAATAATGATACAATCAGCATTAGAATTTTTTTCTCGGTAGGGCTGGCTCTGTATTCTGTTCCCGCATTGTCGAGCCGTTATGTTACTAGCTAATGTTGGCAGCCTTGAAAGAAGATTTTTTTTTAAGTCTAAAGAGCAATAGTAAATTTACGTACATATATTAACGTATTTCTTGTTGGGTTATAAAAACAAAAAAAATTCAAGAATTCGAACAATTTTTGTTTTTTTGTAATCATTTGAAGTTCAATGATCTCAAGCCTATGTACTGTATGGATCTGTATGGATGGGTGCAAGAAACACACACACACAGACATCATCTCACAGGTCCTACCATCATTACTGGTGATAGGACCTCTTGTGAGTCCGCGCGGGTGGTTACCACCACCCTGCCTATTTCTGCCGTGAAGCAGTAATGCGTTTCGGTTTGAAGGGTGGGGCAGCCGTTGTAACTATATTTGAGACCTTAGAACTTATATCTCAAGGTGGGTGGTGCATTTACGTCGTAAATGTCTATGGGCTCCAGTAACCACTTAACACCAGGTGGGCTGTGAGCTCGTCCACCCATCTAGCAATAAAAAAAAACCATCAAGTACGAAATATTTGTAACAAAGGTTCCGTTTTCAATTGGGCATAGATTTCGGGTCTCGTGATATAATATACCATCGCCAGTAAATCCTACATCAAAGAGATGATCAATAATGTTTTACCTCTTAATTTTTACATAAAAATCATAAAATAAACCTTCTTTGGTTTTCGCGAATCGTAAACAAAATTCAAACTACTTTTAGAGGTTTTTTTATTGCCTTTGTAGGCAGACGAGCATACGGCTCACCCGATGGTGAGTGTTACAGTCGCCCATGGATTTTAGCAATGCCAGGGGCAGAGCCAAACCGCTGCCTACCGAGCCAAGCCGCTGCCTGTTTAACAATTAAAAAAAAAACGCGAGATATAAACAGTAAAAGTGGTTTTATTTTTATTATTCTTTATTGTACACACAGTTAATAAAATATAATAATTGTGAAAAGTTATAAAATGGCGAGCTTAACTCAACAATTGAGATATCTACCAGCTAACCGTTTTTAAAGAGGGTGAGCTTTACATAGGTAAATTGACCGTTATTGACCGTATCTTGAGCTTTAATTGACCTTAGTTGATTTTTAACTTCAAAAGCATGGATATTGTATTTTTTTCTGGACTAAAATATTCTCATATGATGTTTTTGTTTAGTTAATTCAATATACGCTGATAGTTGATACGCGTATTTGCTTGTGGCCGTACCACAATATAAGCCGGCGCGTGTTTCGTTATCATCCTGCCTATTTCTATCGCAAAATAGATGCGCGTGTTCGATAAGTAGGGAGCCAATATTCAATACAATTGAGACATCGATCGCATTTCTCAATATGAGTGGCAGCATTTTATTTTTTATTTTTTTATTGCTTAGTAGGTGACGAGCTCACAGCCCACCTGGTGTTAAGTGTTTAATTGAGCCCATAGACATCTACAACGTAAATGCGCCATCCATCTAGAGATATAAGTTCTAAGGTCTCGGTATAGTTACAACAGCTGCTCCACCCTTCAAATAGAAACGCGTTACTGCTTCACGTCAGAAATAGGCAGGGCGGTAGTACCTACCCGTGCGGACTCACAAGAGGTCCTACCACCATTAATTACGCAAATTATAATTTAGCGGGTTTGATTTTTGATCTTCTCAGTGGATCGCGTTTCCGATCTGGTGGTAGATTCTGCGAAGCACTGCTCTTGCTAGGGCTAGTATTAGCAACACTCCCGGTTTGAGCCCCGTGAGCTCACCTATACGCTAAGGAGAAGCTGAAATAGCCTCTCAAGGCTATCAGCATAGGTAGGAAAAAAAAAGTTAGAACCCTCACGCGGCTCACGGGTGATCCTCATGGCCCAAACGGTTCTTTTTTTTTTTGTCAGGAGTAAATCGACTTCCGCCCTCCACTGGGGATGGTGGTCCAAACGGTTCAGTAAGATTTACATGTGGCGTTCAACGTGTTAACATTGCTCATCAAGTAATCTTCCTAAAAAAAACCTTGTAGCGTCTAAATATGAACATTCAGTCAGCAAGAGGTCGTAATCTTGTTAATACTCATTCACGATTTTCGACTAATACTTTGTTCGAACTATGCTTCAACAACGTCAATATGTAAATCCGGGTATATCTTATCGTAGAACCCATAAGGCAATTTGTCAGCTCGGAAGGGTAGGTATTACCGCTGGTTTCTATCGTTGTCGTTGTAAAGAGAAGACCCTTTATACTACAGAACTTAGCCTTATATCTCAATGTGGTTAGGGGCATTCACGTTATGATTTCTATGAGGTTTCACTCATCATCGGGTGGGCCCTGGGCTCATTCATCTGTCTATGCATAAAATAAACTAATATATAACTAGAAGACAAGCAGTGAGCTCCAGCAAGTCAGTTAAGCATGTGAAGCTATTAAAGTTTGAATGAAATATATTTCGACCACACAAGAACCCATTTTAAATTAGTCCATTGTGTATGAAACCTAACATTTAAGGTGTTGATTGTATATCTTTAATTTATGGAAATGAGATCCCTTATTTGAGTATTCATTTGTTTAGAATCATGGCCATTGTTGGCGCTACGTGTTGGGCCTCCAAACGAGGCTGAATTAACATTTAGATCTAAGATTTTTACTCATAAAGCTTGCGGGTTTGGGTTTTTAGTTAGCATAATGCGTAGTCAACGGAGCAGTCTTATGGAGATTTTATCAGCACCGGAAATAAACAAAAATATTATCTAGTAGCACGAAACACTTCCAAATTATATTTATTAATCTCGTGGTCGCGGGCTGTTAAGATTTAGCTTAGGCTATTTTGAGTTTTTAACAAGAGTATAATATGTGAACGTGTAAACACGGTTGTTAGCCTTATAAACATAGGCAGTGTATGCAAGTTTTTCTTTCAATGTCATTCAAAGTAGAGAATTGCGGTAGGCAGCGGCTTGGCTCTGCCCTTGGCATTGCTGAAGTCCATGGGCGACGGTAACCACTCACCATCAGGTGGGCCGTATGCTCGTCTGTCTACAAAGGCAATAAATAAAAAAAAAGAATAATTCTATAATATCTTACATGATATAGTAATATTGCTTAAAATATTAATTTATTATTAGAGAGATCTTAAGGGCTTTAAATCTTGTTTTCGTATTTAAATTACATAAAAACGCAGTTAAATATGATATTTTTAATTGACTGGAGTATTTGATAATAGTAACTATAGTGAGTAACTATACTGAGTGCTTAGAACTTATATACAAGGTGGACGGCGCATGTACGTTGTAGATGTCTATGGGCTCCGGTAACCACTTAACATCAGGTGGCATATGAGCTCGTCCACCCATCTAAACAATAAAATAAAAAAAACATTTCATTATGATGCATATAGGCTGTATGTATATAGGCTTCTGTCAGCACTTAATACCGTATTGGTCGTGAATTCGTTTGCCAAGCTACAGAAAAAAGTTGGTCCTAATCAATTTTTTTTAGGTCTTGTCGAACCAATTCAATATTGCATTGTCGACAACGCGACGGAAATACAAAGCTTTTATGAAAACATAAAAATGAAACGAATATTTACGGTTCTTCTGTGTGCGATATATTTTTGTTAATCAATTTAATCAAATATCGGTCTATTCTTTATTGTTTTTATTTAAACGGCTTCCATTGAACTCTGTGGACCGGGAAAGAAATGATTTTCAATAAAATCTAACGCAAATAACTGTTGGTTGCTTATATTTGTAGTAAAACTAGCTGACCCGGCAGAATTCGTAGTGCCTCAATCGATAAATAAAAGACCTAAACTTTTGTATAATGTAAACTTAAAACAAACAAAAGGAATCCGTCATGGACGGAGGCCACATCAAAATAACAACAAAATTGTTATTTTTATTCAATTCCGAGCATTTTCAAATTTATCTACCTTTTAAACCTTCTCTGGACTTCCACAAATAATTCAAGACCAAAATTAGCCAAATCGGTCCAGACGTTCTAGAGTTTTAGCGAGACTAACGAACAGCAATTCATTTTTATTAAGTATAGACATTTATATATAGATAAATGATTCATTGAAACAACACGCACGTATCACGTATCACACTATGATGATACATTTTTATTACGTAGATAGGGGAAAGATCTCACGGCTGATCTGGTGTGCAATGAAGCGTGTATATCACACGTGTCTATGGGCTCGGGTAACTATACTTGAATCCTTAGATATCATAACGACAATGCCGCAATCCATCTGCAAGTTGAGACCTCCCTTGGCTCTCCCACTATTCAGAACAAATGACGGCTTCATCCAACAAAATAAGCAGAATTGAGGCCGTCAGCGCAAAAGTAGTCTAATCTTACTATAGTATGGAGATAATGAGGTTCGAATTTACTTTTACACTGCTTTGTAGGCAAAAACAATACGCGCAAAATAATGTTCACAAAGCCATCTTGTTATCTAGGGGTCAAAATAGGGATAGGCCGGTTTTGTTTTGAAAATTTATAATGTTTTAAATAAATTGCAATATATTTATATAAGCACGAATATGAAAAATTGTGGACTAGGTCACTTTTGCGCAGACCGTCACAATTATGGTTCTAATCTAGTTGAAACAATAACGCTTTACACTTCATTAAAAAAGTAACTTTTACACAATAACAATGCTTAATGATGCTTCTGCCACTTAACACCCTACGCCGGTAGAACGCATCTTCAGTGCTTAATACGCAATTATTATTGATTAAAATCTACATTCTCAAATGCGCATGCAGTAGATTTTATCAACATAAGTGTGACTAGAATCAGATTTTGTAACACATACAGTTCAACAATTTTTTTGGATTGCAAATACAATTCAATGTGATATATGTTACCTTAGCCAGTCTACGTTGGCTTCGTTTTTATTGTCTACGAAGGTTTTCATTGTTCAAGGCGGAAAAATACGCTCTTTTTTTCCAAAACGCTACATAATAATGTTAATCGATTGTTAATGTCGCGAACTTAATTAGTGTCGACGGACTGCCGCGAACAATATTTCCCAAAGTGACAGCGCCGGAATTATTCTAAAAATTTTTAAAAGTAGGAGGTGAATCTAATGTAGAGAATAAATATATAATAAATATATAGAATAAATAGATGTGCATAAAATAACATTATAATATAGAAGACCGCGATTTGTTCGTACGCAATATCGAACGGTGTTGCTTTGAAAATTTATAATGTTTTAAATAAATTGCAATATATATATAAGCACGAATATGAAAAATTGTGGTCTAGGTAACTTTTCCTTAGACCGCCACAATTGTGGTTCTAACCTAGTGGAAACAATAACGCGGTACACTTCGTTAAAAAAATAACCTTTACGCAATCATTATGTTTACCACAAAATCGAATCTATTTACGACCCAAGTAATAGTAGTGTCGAAGAGACTAAACAAATTGTTAGATTTTCGGTGAAAACGCTACACCGTCATCTAAATATTTACAAAACATAAGGATCAGACCACAAAATATATAGATATTGTAATAGCATTAACGATCACACACGAGATATTATTTAATTTAATTTTATTAAATTATGCATCTCCTAAATAGATTCGTTGAGTAAAAACCTGGGCGAGCAATTGATTTTCTTGTTGAAAGCGATCATATAAAGTGACGCAATTGTTTAAGCTACGACATTAAAGTATTTGCATTAATATATAACTATTTTTTAAATTATTAAAAAAGTTTAGTCGGTAGTTCGACTCACAAGTTAGACCGGTTAAATTAAACTTATGGTGTGGGAAAATTTCGAATAGTTTATATTATGTCGTTCAAAAGCGTTAAACTTCGTGCAGCTACCCTATTACCATGACCCTCAGTAGAACTCGCGCTGTTTGGTAACTGGACGTTTTAATCAAATAATTTATGCTTATAACTTTGCATGTAACGTGAATGAAGAATTTAAATCTATCTATATATTAATACGTGAAGGAAAAACTTTGTATCCCTTATTACGAAAATTGCGAGGAGTATGAAATTTCCCACACTTATAGAGAATATAGAGAAGGAGTGCCGAATGTTGTTATTTTTTAAAATTATGCTTAAAAAAGACATTAAATCAATAAAAAAAAACATTACACACACTACCATGTATTTGACACACCCACACACTCACATATAAATACTCTTTGTTTCTTGTCAAACTTTTGTTATTGCTTAAAGTCTGTGGTCAAATTGAGAATAGATTAATATTATTTATTTTTAATATTATCTGTCTATAGTGTAGTCTTGACGAAATCTGGGATTATAGAAGTAAAGTCTTTGACAATAGAACCATAATAATGTTCAAAATTATCATTTCAATTAATTATAGTCGAATTTCGACTACTGCGGGACCACCAGTACCTTTTTTTTTTTTTTTTAACGCTGTGGAATCCATTTACGGATACCCGGTCCGGGGGGGTAACGAACCGGGTTATGTCGGACTCCGGCACCTCCTGAGAGGAAGAGGGGGACGAGAAGGTCCTCCACCTCCCCGAATTCCTCGCAAGAGACTACGCCTTGAAAAAGGCGCGCGAAGCACTTGCCCCGCAGAACGACTACCGACTAAACCCCATCGAGCTCCACCACACCGGCTACACCAGACATACGGTACCGCAGTGCGCGCCGAAACTCTGCCTTCGCCGGTACCCGTCCTGATGATAAGACGGGATTTCATCTCCGGGAAAATCTCGAAGGACGTCATTTCGGGAGATACACCGTGGGCGGCGCACAGGAGCCACCTTGCACCGCCCCACCACCGGACCGACAGTCGAGTACCGGGCGCCCCCGCACCCGCCACCTGATAGTCCCTACGGGGGCTGAGCGGGAGCTTCACGCCCGCGCCGGCCATCCCGCCTTCTGCGCTGAGGTGCTGAAGAGGGATCCCACTCCCTTTCACGCTCCTCAGCCTCACGGGACGCCATTACCAGGTCACAAAATCTGGCCATGGCCTCCCACGAGCCCTGATCCTCTAACATGCGGGCGACGACAGCCCGCAGGGAGAGGTTTCTCCCCAGCACCGCGACGAGATCTCGCCGCGAGTGCTCCCAACGCGGGCACGTTTCGAGCGCGTGCTGCGCGTCATCGTCCGGGTGCCCACACTGGTGGCAGCCCGGGTGTGGCTCTCTCCTGCAGACCTTCCACAGGTACCTCCCGAAACAGCCATGTCCCGAGAGGACCTGCGCAAGGTGAAAGGAGAGTACGCCGTGACGCCGATCCGACCATGCCTCCAGCACGGGCACCAGGGCCCCGAGGGTGCGCCGGCGGGTGGCCGAAGTTTGGCCAAGTTCTTTCAGCAATCGCTCTCTCCACTTAGCGTATGCTACATGACGCGCAGCACGCCTCCACCGACCGACAGCCGACGGGCCGGGCGACCGCCCCCGACTCAAGGCCTGCGCCTTACGCCGATATACCGCAGCCAAGATTTCGGCCTCGAGGTCCCAGGGTAGGGATCCGGCGAGAGCGCAGGCCACATCTTGAGAGATGGTGCGGTACCCCCTGATGACCCTCACCGCAAGCGCCCGCTGAGCTCTATGCAGCAGAGCCGCGTTTCTCGCGGAGAGTGCGGGCGACCACACGGGAGCACCGTACAGGGCCATACTACGCACCACCCCAAGGTACAGTCGCCGAGTACCGGCGCTGCATCCTCCGACGTTGGGAAGAAGACGGGTCAGCGCACCTGCCGCCCCCATGAGCCTCGGAACCAGCGCCTTAAAATGGTGGTCGAATCTCCATTTGCTGTCCAGCACGAGGCCCAAATACTTGAGCTTCGGCTGGACAGCAATGGTGATACCCCCGACTACGAGATTCGCGCCTTGAGGTGGCCTTTTCCGAGCTGAGTGGAAGCACACTGCTTCGGATTTTTGGAGGGCCACCTCGAGGCCGAGTCTCTTTATTCGTCTTACCACAGTTGCCACTGCAGCCACAACCAGGACGGCTGCTGACCGGTAGTCGTCTCCGCGAGCCGTCACCAGCATGTCGTCAGCGTAGCAAAACACTTCGACGCCAGGCAGGTTAGCCCCGCGGAGGACCCAGTCAAAGCCTATATTCCAAAGGAGTGGACCCAGTACCGACCCTTGTGGAACCCCACGCGACACTGTTTTTCGTCCCCACCCACTCCGCTCGGGGAAGATCACCGCCCGCCCTGAGAGATAATCCTCAATCAAATTACGGAGACCGGTGGGGACGCGGTGAAACCGTAATGACTCCACGATCGTGCTCCAGGGGATCGTGTTGAAAGCGTTGGCAATATCAATCGATACAGCCAACAGTACACCTCCCCCAGAGCACGCCTGGTCGGAAAGATCGCGGACCCGTAAGACCGCGTCCACGGTCGACCGACCTCTCCGGAAGCCATATTGGTTGGACGCGAGATCCGGCCCAATGTTCTCCAGGTGCTGAACAAGACGCCCGGGAACCACACGCTCAAGGAGCTTACCGGCCTCGTCCAACACTACTATCGGGCGATACCCGGAGGGCTCGTCTCTAGGGCGACCGTCCTTCGGGATAAGCACCAGCCGGCCCGTGCGCCACGGCTCCGGGAACCTGCCCTCGCGGAGGCACCTGCTAAACAGCCTTCGAAGTGCAGGTCCCAAACCATCCTCAGTTAAAGCGAGAGCCCATGCTCGACTCGACAGGCCGTCGGGGCCTGGTGCTGTACGCTTCACGCGCATCCTCGCCACTGCCGCCTCAAATTCCGCCTGGGGGACCACTAGTACCTACAGATAGGTAAAGAAGGAATAATTACGCACCTCACTCTTTTTGTGGAAATACAAGGGAGAAACTTCAGTTTTGGACGCCTTATGCTTGACGAAGATTTAAATAATGTCCGTCGCATAAATTATAAGACTACTCACACACGCAGACCGGGATCAAAACTTCTAAGTCATGTATGTACCAATTTTTCTAATGTAATACGTGATTACCACAAGCTTATGACCGACTTCCGCGATGAAGGAATAACATCCTAATTTGCGTAATTACTGTACTACTATGTCAATGAGTTTCGATAACAACTTAATATGAATTAGTCAGAAAGCTATTCTAGACTTCTATAGAACTATTTCATAGCGAAACTTGGTACACGTTACGATTATACAATTGCAAATTTCGGAAGCGGTTTTCAACCTTGTCGAATAGTCGCAACCACCTAATTCTATCTGCTTATTATAAACATTTGGGTACTAATTCCTGAAAAGCTTACAAATAGAACAAATACCTTTATCTTTAAGATGAACACTCGCATTTTAACGACGAAATTAGAAAATTTTGTTTTATAAATAACTAGCTGACCCGGCAGACTTCGTAGTGCCTCAATCGATAAATAAAAGACCTAAGCTTTTGTATAAAATAAACTTAAAACAAACAAAAGGAATCCGTCCGACGGGGGACACATCAAAGGAAAAACAAAATTGTTATTTTTATTTAATTCCGAGCATTTTCATATTTATTTACCTTTTGAACCTTCTCTGGACTTTCACAAAATTGTTATTTTTATTTAATTCCGAGCATTTTCATATTTATTTACCTTTTGAACCTTCTCTGGACTTTCACAAATAATTCAAGACCAAAATTAGCTAAATCGGTCCAGCCATTTTAAAGTTTTAGCGAGACTAACGAACAGCAATTCATTTATATATATACCTATATATGTTGGCACACGTCAGGGATGGCTGAGCGGTAGTTTCCGTCATCACTCGTATTTGGTTGAACTCAGTTTATAAAAAGTCAATAAAACCTTTTGAATAATAATTATTGAAACTCAACACACACAACTTTCACAATGACAGGATAAACCGACAGTTTCGTTGCACATACCGACAGAACGACTGACTGACTGACTGACTGCCAGAGACTCACTGACTGAGACGGACGGAATTACTGTCTGACACGGAATGCCACGACTCTGTCCACGTACCGCCATTTTATACTGTGGCGTTACGGAGTCTACCCTTCATTTTGTGATATTTATCAAAACAACATTTCATAATTTAAAATAATAATCAAAACCACCGTCTTAATATTACTAAAAGTCGTTATCCACGACATATAGATAATGTCTATTATGTGATCGCTAATGTCAATTGAGTACTCATTCCTGGAAACCTTACAGATAAAACAAAAACGTTTATCTTTAAGACGAACTCGACGACTCGCATTTTAAAGACGATATTTGAAAATTTTGTTATTCTCGAATAGTCCTCAAGGACATTACACTTCGATCCGCAGTTCAAGCAGCGTTGAGCTCTCGCCGATAATTACCACAACAGTCACGAAGCTAACTCCCGTGATTCATGCCGATGTCCTGGGAACGGTGCCAAGCTGGACTGCCTTAGGCCGTCAGGATTACCGTGGGAAATATTAATGAAAATCACAGCGTGCACGTCGAACATTTGGTTTGAGCTTTGGGGAAGTTTAAATGAATTTCGATTTATGTAGATCATAGCTGTATTGCGGAACGACAAATTTTTTTTTTTATTATTCTATTACCATGTGGATTCTGCTTCGAATGGCAGAATAGTCTATATTGAAACAAAATTATTAGGCTCCAAATACGTTTATTTAAGCTATTGCCTTATATCTAACTGGTGGTGGTAATATATTGGTGGTAGGATCTCTTGTGAGTCCGCGCGGGTAGGTACCACAACCCTGCCTATTTCTGCCGTAAAGCAGTAATGCGTTTCGGTTTGAAGGGTGGGGCAGCCGTTGTAACTATACTGAGACCTTAGAACTTATATCTCTATGGGCTCCAGTAACCACTTAACACCAGGTGGACTGTGAGCTCGTCCACCCAGCTAAGCAATAAAACAATCTAAATATCGGAATTTATGTTTAGACTCATAATAATTTTAGCATTAGTTCATGTCATTATCATCTCAGCCTATGGCTGTCCACTGATGAACATATGAAGGTATCTCCATTCGATATCTTATAGCTCAAGTGGCTCATGTTTATTTGGATTAATTGTAACTACTTCATTTACTTCTGTTTTCTTAACCCTGGACTGTCAAGTCGATTTTTCCTACCAGCTATACAAAGCTAAAGGTCTAAGGTAATAGATACGGTTAACTATAATCTTATTCTCACTAGAATTAATTTCAGTTGTGTAGTAAGTATCACGGTTGTATCTCCTTTCAAATTTGAATGCGTGATTTTTTTAGCGTCAAAAATAATGCCTGTCCGTGCGTGTTGTAAAATTCCGTTTTTCCAAAACTTTTAATGTAATCATTTTAAATCAGTTGTACGAGATTCACAGCATGTATCTCATTCCTTAAATACATTTAACGTTTATTTTTATTTATTACTTACTGGCTGAGTCCTGCGATATTACCCGCGGTACGACAATAATCGCGGGGCGAAGCTAGTCTGAAAAGAAATAGCCTAAGTTACTTCTTATATCATCAGCAACCTATCAGTGAAAGTCTCGCCGAAATCAGTCCAGCCGTTTCAAAGATTAGCTGGAACAAACAGACAGAGAAACAGATAGACAGACAGACAAAAATTGTAAAAAAATGTTATTATGGTGTATGTACCGTTTATATATTGATATACATGTGGTAAAAAGCGGTTATTTCAATATTATAAACAGACACTCCAATTTTATTTATATGTATAGATGTTTATATGATTATGCTTACATTATGTTTGTCTGAGATGTTTATGACATTAAATTTTAATATTAACAAATAAAAGTTATTAGCTGAATTACTTCATTTATTATTCGGAGGTAGGTCATAATGACAATGTGGAACGTTACAAAATTCAATTCCAATCATTTTTTTAAATACATTGTTATTTCCAGGAAAGAGTGAATGGTAATTGTTTTAATTTTAATATTCGCAACGTGATATGTAGAAAAAAAAACGTTGAGGAATCTGATGATATAGCACGTTTGAAACGGCAATTACTTCGATCTTGCTTAGTCATAACAAGTCGTGGAGCTACTGCGCCATTGATGAGCTTTTAAGTTTCGTTTTGGGCTTCGAGAAAAGGCTCTATTTTGATCGTAGCTTTTCATGTAGTGGTAATAAAGAAAATGACAACATAATTGGCACTATATTTAAGTTTAGTTTAGTTTCATATCATTTTATCATTTGCAAATTTAAAACATTAAATTGCTCTCCTGTAAAGATGCAAAAATGTCGATTAAACCAAATACCATTTCACCCGTCGATATGTTTTTTTTTTTCTACCTATACTAATAGTCTTTAGTGGCTATTTCAGCTTCACCCTAACGTGTAGGTGAGCTCACGGGGCTCAAACCGGAAGTGTTGCTAGCACTGGCCCTATTTAACGCAGGGGAATCCGTTAATTAGCATCCCTGGTCCTAGCAAGAGCCGTGCTTCGCAGAATCGACCACCGGATGGGAAACGCGACCCACTGAGAAGATCCGGCGAGAAACTCAGTGGGCTGTGTCTATGGGTTAATTTACTCGTCGAGCCGGACGGTGACCGGAAGATAGATTAAAAACCATCTATCACTAACGCATAAAAATATTCACTTTACTGCATTTATTCGTAGCTCAAAATATCTTTCCTCTATGTTTGTTCCGTCATTCCACGAAGTATATACACTAAAATACGAAATTTAATCACTAGAAACGGAAAACGCATTTCGATGCTAATTCCGTAAATAGAATTCAACAGTACATTTCTAATTGTGTTGTACATTAACATTCACTCGTACTGCGCCTACCTTTTATAAACAAAACCGCGCAATTGTACATAATAATTTTACTATTCTCGTCGTCTTCGGGAAATACTTCGTGTTACTACTAGCTCTATTATCGTTTTGTAACAATGCGACGGTAATTCAGTTTAGAATAGTTAAGGAGTTAATAATAGGTGGCGCCTTCGTCGGAGGGTTAGATTAAGGGTAATGTGTTAGAAATATCATAATACCTCGTGGTTTGTTAATGAAATAATTGTATACACTCAGGTGTGCGACTGCAGGCTTGAATAAACTTTTTGTGATGACAAATATTAAATTTAAAAGGTTCAGTTTTAAAATTGCATATTTTTTTTATTGCTTAGATGGGTGGACGAGCTCACAGCCCACCTGATATTAAGTGGTTACTGGAGCCCATAGACATCTACAACGTAAATGCGCCACCCACCTTGAGATATAAGTTCTAAGGTCTCAGTATAGTTACAACGGCTGCCCCACCCTTCAAACCGAAACGCATTACTGCTTCACGGCAGAAATAGGCGGGGCGGTGGTACCTACCCGTGCGGACTCACAAGAGGTCCTACCACCAGTAATGGGCAGCTTAAGGCATATCTAATTATAGTGGTTACCAAAGCCTATAGAGATCATAATGTGAATGGCGCCACCCAGATTTGGAAGATTTGCGCTCCGTAACGAAAGTAAACGGTTAAAGGATAAAGGATAAACGGTCGTCTGGTGTAGTGGTAAGTGACATGGTCACTACACAAGGGGGTCGCGGGTTCGAATCCCGCCAAGGGAAGATATTTGTATGATAAATATAAATGTCTTTTCCAGGGTTATGGATGTATATTAAAATATATGTATGTGTAAAATAAAAATCTTACATTTATATCCGTTATCTGGTACCTGTAACACAAGTTCTTTACGAACTTATCACGGGACCAGTTAACGTGGCGTGATTGTTAGTAAATATTTATTTATTATTATTTATTTATAAAGTGTGCAAATTTCTTTGTTCACTTTGTTGTTCCGTTTGTAAACAAAGATTCTATCGCTTGGCATCCACAAAGGTGAAGTATTTATAGAGAAGCCACCCGTAACAATTAAATTCATTGTATGCGAAATCAAAGATCGTTTTCCGCGCGTTTAAATACTTTCTAACCGACTTTTTTTAAGCGAAGACTCTCAATTCGACGATATTTTTTTTACATTTGTTACCTCAGAGCTACTTTATAAGTGAACTGATTTTCACGATTCTCCATTTTATTTGAAAACTAGCGGTCATTATGTTTCCATGTGATGGTACCATTTAACTTTAATGAAGATGGACCGGTAGTTTTTGATTAACAATGCATATTTAATTGCATATTTCTTATTTTAATTTGCTGAAGTCGGTTTTTTTGTTCTTTCTTAAACGTAGGCAGCGGTTTGGCTCTGCCCCTGGCATTGCTGAAGTCCATGGGCGACGGTAACCACTCACCATCAGGTGGGCCATGTGCTCGTCTGCCTATAAGGGCAATAAAAAAAAAACCAAACTATTACCACAGGAAACGCGGGAATCTGGTCTAAGCCCGCTCAGACAATCGCAGCTTTGTTCATTTTTCCGAACAATAAAGAACTACAGCCAACCACAGCTTAAATTCGGGTTAATGCTCACTCCGTTTTGTAAGTGCAAGCGACAATTACCGTATACGCGGCAATTGCTCGCGAGTCGGTATACAGGTCCGTCGTCTGGCCTGATGCTAAATCTGGTATTACATTATTATTTGATACAGTCTTCGTGGTGATAGTTTTTGCTGTGAGTGCCATCTATACCATGGATCTATACCACTATTCTACCCATTTTTATGGCGATATAATAATTCAACCCTGCTTTAATAGCAGGAATGTAGTTCTGGATTTTTAGATAAGATTAATAAACAAATTATAATTTGCGTAATTACTGGTGGTAGGACCTCTTGTGAGTCCGCACGGGTAGGTACCACCGCCCCGCCTATTTCTGCCGTGAAGTAGTAATGCGTTTCGGTTTGAAGGGTGGGGCAGCCGTTGTGACTATACTGAGACCTTAGAACTTATATCTCAAAGTGTGTGGCGCATTTACGTTGTAGATGTCTATGGGCTCCAGTAACCACTTAACACCAGGTGGGCTGTGAGCTCGTCCACCCATTTAAGCAATAAAAAAAAAGGTGTGTGAGATATAAGTTCTAAGGTCTCAAGTATAGATACACCGAAGCAAAAAAAAAAAAGTACAGCCTAATTGATGCCAAAAGGTCATTGGAGGCCACAACGTGAATTAATGATGTTGTTTATTCATCGGGAAAAACATTCGGTACGTGTCTCTTAGGCTTCATTGTCGCTACGTATATATCACGAATAACAAATTTATTTTTATAGCTCCATTCAATGAGAAATCACAGTTTTTGAATCTTGTACCTCGTGAAATAAGGATCATATGTTTGTATTTTTTTTATAATCCCTAATATGAAATTTAGTTTCACTTAAACGACTTTCGATTATTAAATCCCAATGACGATGCTAGATTAGCGTATGATAAATTCGAATCTGAATACGGCCCTGTGAATGTCGTATTTCATAAACTCCGCGAATACTCAAATACAACATTTATATTAAGTGGTTGGTATGCGTTCGTTGTACGTTTAAGAGCCGAGTAGGTTCTAGAAAACTTCATGTATGAACGAATTCACATGTTTGTTATACATATTTCTTGATTGTGCTCGTAATTCATTAAGTGCGCAGGTATGAGAATGTTTTAATTTTGTTTTCAGGGCAGTTTATTAATTATGATTTATTTTTCTCTGATATTCGAATAATCGTTTTGGTTTTGATATTAAAATTTATGTATTTTATAGGCATTCGTTTAATGTTTTTTTTTTCAGAAATAAATTTATTATTCGAAGCAGTTCAGAATTTACTGTTATATTATGTAATTAAATTAAAATGTGATAAAATTTGCAATTGTAGACTCATACTCCAGAGCCAGTAAATAAATACACAAATTGCAATAGTTCACTTAATACTGCTTTCTTTGTAACTCCACTTGTACAATATTTAGATATCTGCTCACTACTCAATACACTGATTTCTGTGTCGTTTTTTCAGACTACCGCCTTTTTTATTATGTCACGTCCCCGCTACTGCCATTGCTCCCACTTACAGTGTTGCTATTTGACAATCCGATAATTGCCTTAAGTTTAACATGATATATTTTATTATTTTTGTTTTTAAATTATCTACGATATTGATCTTGATTTTAATGGATGGGTTTTTACATATTTTGTCAAGTACACAGAGTAAAAATATTAGGTACTTCTTCAAGTCGATACGATAGTGAAATTTTCTTTTAATAAGTTCTTATTACCTTCTAAGGTAGACACAACTGGATCTCAGCATTCTCAGGGTCAGAGCCAAACCACTAACTATTTTTCCCAAGCACGTTCATTAGGGGGAAGGAATGGTTCTAAAATTAACAGAATCAGGTGTCGAGAAAAACGATTTCTGTAAGTAAAATGTGGATAAGAACAGCTATTCCAGAAAATGCCGATGAACTCTGTCCTGATTGCGGGTAGAGCTAATAAGGAAATTACGGGATCAGTACCTTAAAATGATTTTAAAATCGTAATACAAAGGTATCTAATGGAATATCACCTGTATCTCAATACAACGAGTTTTTAATGTATTCCATTTCGTTGCCATCAAGGTTTGTTTTTTAATGCACTCGACTAGAATTGCTCCAATGCAATATGACTCTATCATAGTTGGCGCCTAAACAATCTATGTAAGACAATTCATTCATTTATCCGTCGAAGTAAATTGAATTATCAACGCGAAATATTTAAAAACACCCTAAGCCTACCAGAAAATTAACTACGAAATATCGTGACAATTCGCAATGAATTTACATTCAGTGAGGTTCTTTCATAGTTCACGAGCGTTATTTAAGTCGTGTTTAACACATATCAGAGGCATAGTGTTCTGTGTTGGCGTACAGTCACCGTCAGTCACGCTTCGCGGTCACGCCGTGAAATGCACTGCATTGTTCTATGGGTATGTCGTGTGCCGCAAGTCTGAATAACCTGGCGATTTTTAGAAACAAAAATAAAAAATGAGACTTTAAATGCATTTTTAGTTTAAAAAACTAATTTTCGTCTAAAAAAAAAGTGTTACTACTAATAAATTTGTGGCAGTTTGCTTACGATTTTCAAAGATTGGCGTCAGGTAAGCGGCCAATCGCAACTCTGCTGTTATTGGGAGCGATATGGGTGTGCGTCTGGTATGGCCGTTGCCCGTCGACGACGATGATAGTTAACCAAAAAAAACTAGCAAAATAACTCGACCGGAATTAATGATAATAGTATCATTAACTTATTATATTTAATGACGACGACGATGTAGTAGTTAGTAGCCTTGTATGTTTAACTCTCTTCCACGTGAGCTGTGGCGATTCAACTCAGTGAATTATATATCTTCGATATACCGTTATAAAAATAACATATAAAGTAAAAATATTTTATGATTTGTTCGAGCGCTTGTGACTTGCGCCATACCAGAAAGCGTTTTCTCTACCACACACGCTGACATTTTGGGCCTCGCACGTCCGTATCCGCGTGTGACGGTGTTAAAATATTGCCGGTATTTTTTTCCTTTTTTCGCATTGCTCTTTGTAAGTTCATATTTACCAACTTCAACTGCTAGGTATTTAATTGTTAACCTGAACGGTTACAATATGTATACCTATCTAACTATCTTTGTTATACACCTATTAGAGTACCTTGCAATATTATTATTTTTGGTCCGGATTTTAAACAAATTTATTTCGTTTTTTGCTGTACGGTCGAGATCTCCTTGGCGTCAAATTCGATTAGTTAGGCGATAATATACATTTAATATCAATAGCTATTTATTGCATAGTAGAGTAGTCTGGTTTTCGAAAATCGGAAGTCGCTATCTTGAAATCATTATATTTTTCAAAAATAAATTCAAACATATCGCTATTATTTAAGCAATATTATTGCTTTCATTCTTCCGTAACGCAATCACGTGCGTGCTGTGCAAAATGCCGAACAGATTTTTATAAAACTACCCTCACATTAGTTTTTTAACCAGATTTAACACAAAGGATACTCTTTACCGTCATAAATGGTATGGTTCCCGCAACTACGGTAGCGGTAGGCAGCGGCTTGGCTCTGCCCTTGGCATTGCTGAAATCCATGGGCGATGGTAACCGCTCACCATCAGGCAGGCAGTATGCTCGTCTGCCTGCAAGGGAAATAACAAAAAAAAACTACACGTATATCTGCTGTAGTAAATACGACAATGTGTTCGCTGGCTCATGTTTTTACATGCCAACAGATGAACAAATCGACTGGTATTTTATGGACCTGACAGAGGATTGCAGAAACCCTTAATCCCGGGTCAATTCCACATTCATTATTTCCGAATTAGAATTAAACGCGGTTAAAACTGTTGTTCACTTTTAGTAGTCCTATAATACATATATATAACACTTTTTCTATTTAATTTACTAGGAATTATAAATAGGAATTGTAAGATGAAACAAACATGGCGTTGCTCTGAAAACAAAGGTTTTATTATTTTAATAACTTTTTCTTTTTGGTTCCTACCTAAACTGGTAGCCTGGAGCGGCTATTCCAGCGTAACCATAACTAGTAGGTGAGCTCACGGGGCTCTAACCTGACGACGATGCTAACACGAACCCTAGCAAGAGTCGTGCTTCGCAGAATCTACCACCGGATCGGAATCGCGACCCACTGAGAAGATCCGGCAAGAAACTCAGTGGGCTGTGTCTGAGAGTTAATTTACTCGTCGAGCCCTTCGTCGCAAGCGACGGGTTCGACGAGAACGGTGACCGGTGCTTGAAGTACCTAGAAGCACCGTTAGTGGATCGGGGGATCAGAGATGACGTATTTAATAACTTAAACGTACACAATAATAACAAACAGTACAATCTCATTACAAACCTAGAATAGGTATCTCACCTGAAAACAAAGAAACGACATTCAAAGTCCACCACTCTCAATTCCTTATAATAATTATCTAATTTAATTTAGTAACAATATGCCCGAACATGGCAAATGTCAACCCTTCAATATCAATGCATGTCATCATTATCGACAGCGTCATCTATATGATTACATAGGAGCTATAGAGCGCTGTATAAATATACTATAAAGAAATATAGTTTCTTTACACAGATATACACGTATGTAAAAGTATATAAATGCGTGTGCTTCGTCATAGCAATTCCATTAATATTCCGCTTCGGTTCCACTTAAACAGGCCAAGTTCAAAATGCCAAACCTTAAAGGCTTGGCTACGTTTCTTTTGTGCTTCATCGATCTGTCCTCGTTTCATTCCCATAGGTATCATTAGTCATTACAAAAATCTGATAAGAAAACGCCGACTCATCTTTAGCGTACTCCAATCCTGCGTACAATGAAGCAGAAGATAAAAGATGGCGACGGATAATCGATTCTTATCTTTTTTTCTCGGTAATTGACAGACTTTGAGTAAGGTCTCTGAGATGTCAAATTGAATTTAGAAATAAAACAGAAATTCGTTTCGATTAATGTGTTTGGATAATAATCTATTTTTAGTTAGCCTAGATGCGCGTTCTACGGTATGGGTAAATAATAATATTTTTAGTCAATGAAAATTTTCGTAACAAATCTAAATACAACTTGGTACGTGTAATATGAATTGCCCTTCTAAAGGTTGACAAATAAATTGCACTTGCAAATAGTTAGAGCATGGAGTACAATGTGGTGTATGAAATAAAATAAAATATAATTATCTTATTCAAGACTGTTTAGGAAAATTTGCTCGTTGCCTAGCCCATAGACACAGTCCACCGAGTTTCTCACCGGATCTTCTCAGTGGGTCGCGTTTCCGATCCGGTTGTAGATTCTGCGGAGCACTGCTCTTACTAGGGCCAGTGCTAGCAACACTTCCGATTTAAGCTCCGTGAGCCCTCACCCTACACGTTAGGGTGAAGCTGAAATAGCCTCCCAAGGCTATCAGCATAGGTAGAAAAAAAAGTTGCCTAAATGGCATTGATTTTTGGTTCTTACAATGTACCTAAATTAAATGTTGTCCAAGAGGTCCACTGACACAGAGATCTGATTTGCATTCATATTTGTTGCCTAAGCTTGCATGGCTCCACCAAACCACACGGCTGATCTAAGTTAGCATTTCTACAGTCTTCTTCTTCTTCTATATCGTTCCCTCATTGCTGAGGATTGCGAACATATGTGATGTTCCTCCACAGTGTTCGATCATGGGTGGCAATACTGTTGGCAGAATACTACCAAGTGCTTCTCTTACTAGATCTGACCATCTGACTGGTGTTAACTCTACTGAATAACTAAAACGGCCGTCAGGTGTAGTGGTAAGTGACATGGGTCACTACACAAGGGGGTCGCGGGTTCGAATCCCGCTAAGGGAAGGTATTTGTATGATAAATATAAATGTCTTTTCCAGGGTTATGGATGTATCTTAAATATTAGTATGTGTATAATAAAAATCTTACATTTATTTCCGTTATCTGGTACCTGTAAAACAAGTTCTTTACGAACTTATCACGGGACAAGTTAAAGAGGTGTGATTGTTTAAAAAAAAAAAACATAATGTAAATATAAATTCATAACATCTCTTTGTCGAATATAATTTTCCACGCTCTGCGCTTAGTGTCTAATGTTATAAATGGGATTCTCAT
Source organism: Bombyx mandarina (assembly GCF_030267445.1). Lineage (NCBI taxonomy): Eukaryota > Metazoa > Arthropoda > Insecta > Lepidoptera > Bombycidae > Bombyx > Bombyx mandarina. The sequence continues at coordinate 12,494,859 of NC_143215.1, read as the reverse complement.
TGTAATTTACGTATTCGAGACAAGTTCGCCAATTGCTCGTTCAAGGTTTATTATTAAAGGACCCGAACAACTTACCCAAAGTTACATTCACTTAATACACCAACCAAACTGTCCGTAACTTTACCTATTAAAGATCTTGTCAAAACTTATTGATATATTTACCGAGCTAAAACCAGTTCGGACTTTTCTCCAGGCGCGTCATCGTGAGTTCTCAGACGAGATAAAGCGTATTTGTGTAATTCAGTTAATATTTAATTGAGACACGAATTTATGTCGTCCATTAGCTAAAATCATTTTCTATATTACGGATCTCTGTCGGGCATTTTAAATTAAGGTCGCTATTGGCGTTTTCATTAACATAATTACTAAGACAGAACTAACGACGCTCAAGCTTAATTCGTACACAATGGAAAATTCTAGATTAACTTATTGTCTTTGCATTTAAAAAACGACAAAATAATGATTTTTATGATTGTAATGTATAAAATATGTTTTGAATAAGTTAATTCTTTTGCAAGTTTTGTTTCGTGATATAAGTACTAATATTTTAAGTGTTTATTTTTATACTTATATCTTTGAAGTGTTTATTTTCTTAGTTAAATAAAGTAAGCTACTCTGTTTTCTGGTCTGCTGGAAGAACACTAATAGATCTCTTCGTTGGTATCAAGGGATTCTAGCTTGCTTCTCTGCTTGTGCCAGTATTTGCCAAACATATTTAGTATTCTAGATTTGGGTGTGTTACTTCTTGTGTCTTATATTTGGAGCTGTCGTATTACCTGCGTTTATTTTCGCCCTTTTGTATATGATGAGGTTTAAATAAGCAACAAATTTGCACGAAAAACTAATGAATAAATCACTGGTAGATAGCAGCTGCTCCTTTTTTTTATTGCTTAGATAGGTGGACGAGCTCACAGCCCACCTAGTGTTAAGTGGTTATTGGAGCCCATAGACATCTACAATGTAAATGCGCCACCCACCTTGAGATATAAGTTCTAAGGTCTCAGTATAGTTACAACGGCTGCCCCGCCCTTCAAACCGAAACGCATAACTGCTTCACGGCAGAAATAGGCGGGGTGGTGGTACCTACCCGTGCGGACTCACAAGAGGTCCTACCACCAGTGATGGATATTCATACTCCCTCTCCATACTCCCACTCGATTTTAATAATTCTCAAATTATTTAGTATCAATGTACTGACTACGTAATTACAGACCAGGACCGCACGTTTCCCCATCGAACGATGAGTTGTTGGTACAGTCACGACATTTGTACACAAATATTAATATTCCGAAGACGTCTCGGCAACGCGTTGCTATGCGTTGATACATCAATACAGCCAGGTAACTTCGAAAACTTTTGCTGCGGTTCTCTTTAATTATGGTTTATGCGGTTGCATGTCTGATAGTATCGTTGGGCTTGTGTTAATGCGTCATTAGATCGAAATTTTATCATGAAACCGGTTGGAGAGTCGTCATTATGTGCTCACGAGTGTTCAACTTTGATAGCTTATTAGCACTAAAAATAGAATATTACATTTAACATTGTATATCAAGGGCAGCTGATTTGCGAACGCTTCTAGTAGCGGATCGGAATCGTAGCCCGCTGAGAACATTTTTACTGGTGGTAAGACCTCTTGTGAGTCCGCGCCGATAGGTACCACCGCCCCACCTATTTCTGCTGTGAAGCAGTACTGCGTTTCGGTTTGTAGGGTAGGGCAGCCGTTGTAACTATACTTGAGACCTTAGAACTTATTTCTCAAGGTGGGTGGCGCATTTACGTTATAGATATTTATGGGCTCCAGTAGCCACTTAACACCAGGTGGGCTGTGAGCTCGTCGACCCATCTAAGCAATAAAAAAAAAACATCCGACGTAAATTCAGCGGGCGGGTTAGGTTTCGCGTTGAACTCTGCGACTAGTACGGATACCAGGGTCCAAATACCTGCTATTAGTGGCATATGGCAATAGTGCAGGCATAGCCACTGCTATTAGTGGATCGGGTGGATCCGTAAGGCCGTGTATTTTGACATTGTCAATAGAATAGTGGCCTTTGATTTTGTTCGTCAGTCAATATGAAAACCTAATTCTGTACTAGTTTTGTTTGCTGTTGACTATAGTGAATATATAATACGAATTCGATCTTCAGGCACAAGTGCTAGGCGAATTGTAAGTAAGCACGGGTATAAACCACTATTCTGCCCATTGCTACCATGAAGCTGTCACTCTGATTCAATTCAAAAGTTAGGTCGGCCGCTATCTAAAATAAATGTTACTCCAGCCTCATATTTCGAGGTATGTGGCGCCATTCACATTATGCAATGTACGGGCAACCCTTTAACATCAAATGAGCCGTGAGCTTATCAGACCGTATTTTATTATAGTTGCGTAGGCGGTTGAGCGAACTCTACCGGAATAAAGTTCTATTATTATTGCGTAGGCGATTGAATGAACTCTACCGGAGTAGAGTTGAGATAGTAGAGTAGAGTAGTCTCTACTAGAGTAGAGTTCATCTATACTACCTAGAAGAACCACTGCTTTCATCCACAGTGCGCTTCCAGAGATACTTTTTGCCACATCCGGCTTTGGAATGAGCTCCTCTCTAGGATGCTATCCGAGCGCTATGACATACCTACTTCTTTAAACGAGGCTTGTGAAGAGTACTTTACGGTAGGCAGCAGGTTGGTTCTGTTCATGGCTTTGCTGACATCCATGGCCAAGGTAAACACTCACCATCAGGTGTGCCTTCTGTCAACATGGGCAATGAATAAAAAAAGGCCCACGTAATGTTGAGTGGCTTACTGAACCTATAGTCATCGCAACGTAATTCCCATGGCCACCCACCACGTAGATTATATCAATAAAAAAACTTGTGAAAATATGTTTATTATTAAGTAGATAATAAATACTCTATAGTGCGATCGCGAGATGAAGTCGTGAGGTATGATGTAATTAACGTAACGCTTCGACGATTTGAACTTTAGCTCGGAATCTTCAAGCCGTGTCTTATGAACGTAACACTATAATTACATGATTTCGAAACACTTGAGAATGCCGGAGTTCAGTTTATAGTAATAGGGCTTTTGTGTATGCAAAGCGCCCGTGGCCTAATCGGTAAAACGCCCTGTGTACTCACTCGTCAAGCGATGGGACTTTGCCGAGACTCGAAAGTTTCGAGTCGAAACCCGAGGAAGTCAATTTTTTTTTTTTTTTTATAAAGCTAAGTGAGTGGACGATCTCGCAGCCCACCTGGTGCTAAGTGGTTACTGGAGCCCATAGACATCTACAACGTAAATGCGCCACCCATCTTGAGATTTAAGTTCTAAGGGTCTCAATTATAGTTACATAACATTACATTACATATTTTTCTAACTAAATACGTACCTCAAACGTGTTCACGAGCCACTTCTTAGATGAAAGAGTAACTTAATCAACCATCAGCTATTATCTAAAAAGTTGGTGTTTCGGAACGCAAAGAATATATTGGTTTTATTTGCTTGCACCTCAAACTCTGGGAAATTGAGGATTATAAGTGCTCCCTAACAATTAAAAAAGGATAATACCGTGTAAAGGCTCTAGGTTCGATTCACTTAAAAGGAAATTATGATATCTATTTTAAATTAAATAAAATCTACAATAACTAATCTAGGTTTTAAAGGTATCTTTCGTATATATCTTACAATACACAATATTAGGTTAAAAATAAGTTTGTAGACTTTCTTTTTTTAACAATAAAAAGATAAACAAAATATCTTAAATAAAACTGTACATTTAGCTCAATTATAAAACAAAAACAAAAAAAAAAACTCTTACAAAGAACTGTAGATTCACTTCATTTAAAAAAAAAACATAACAAAAATAAAATCTCTTAATGAGAACCAAAGTAATAAAACCATAGAAGATGCTCAATAAAAGGGAGCCCCTGTATGTCGTGTACTTTATTATAATCCACGCTCATTGCTTTTCATTCCTTCCCCTATTGCTCACGAATAAAAGGCCTCTGTCAGACCTTAAGTACATCACCGATGCCGCTCATAATCGATGCTTCAGTATTCAATGTCTCGTTGTTTGAATGAGTACGCTCAGTTCTCAAACAGACGCGTTTGAATCGAACAGAGTTGTGGAGGCCGATTTGCCTGTCACGGATTATGTATATGTAAACGAATGGATCGCAGCTCGAGGGACTCTATGGGGATTTTAATCAAAGGTACATATTATACGGGGCTTTGACGGTTCGCCGATTTTAAACAGAGACTGTACGCTTTTGATGTTTGGTCAACGGTGGCAATATTATTATTATTGTCTTGCCGCTTAATTACGAGCGTATTGCTTACCTAACGCTAAATAGTCATCATCAGTCATGGACAATGGCTATACGCAATGCATGACGCACAACTAAACTGCTGCTCGACGCTGAGGTCTCCCTTCGAACCTTATTAGAAAAGGATGAAACGATCCTTTTTTTTTCTATCACAGCTAATAGCCTTGAGAGGCTAATTCATCGTAACCTTAACTAGTAGGTGAGCTCACGGGGCTCAAACCGGAGTGATGCTAATACTGACCCTAGCAAGAGCAGTGCTTCGCAGAATCTACTACCGGATCGGAAACGCGACCCACTGAGAAGATCCGGCGAGAAACTCAGACGATCAGGAAACAACACAGGATATCAAACAAAATTTGTAAAAATAGTGGACATAGTCGAACATTGTTTTTGGGCGGGTGGTGTGATGTGAAAGAAATTAAGATTGAATAAACAAGTCATATCTAAATAACTGTAACGAACTTAGATGTTACATGGACATGAATTTCCATTCTGAAACATAATAAGATTAAAAATTTGTGATTTGTTAAGCAAAAAAAAAAACAAGAACAACAAACATCACGAATTATTTGAAATAGTCCCAGCGCGGCCTTCGTTAAAAGTTAAAGCACATAAAGTTACAGAAGCTGCGAGTCGACTACAATATGATGTCTAGTATTAAGCTTGAAAGTTTCTCTGGTACAAAGCTCTTGATTCGCGAAGACGCAAAGTTGCGAAGCGAATTGTCAGTTTGACACGAAAACTCTCTTTGAATAATAAATAATTAAATTTTATTACATTTTGATTGAAATTAGGTTTATTAAACGTAACACGAAAGTTCCGGATGCCGGAATTCCGGATTAGGTTGATTAGTTTTGATCTAGTATTTCAATTCGTTCTACGAGTCGTATTAAGAGCATAATTAAGTGAATTGCTATTTTTAACTTACCATAACTAAGTTTTTTTTTTATTGCCCTTGTAGGCAGACGAGCATACGGCCCACCTGATGGTGAGTGGTTACAGTCACCCATGGACTTAAGCAATGCCAGGGGCAGAGCCAAGCCGCTGCCTACCGCTTAATACTCTCCACAAGCATTGTTTGAAGAAGGACATGTCCTGTCAAACTTTGTTTATGTTTGCACAATACAAGTGCTTATGTTATTTTATTAGTTTTCATTTTTCTCCCTCCTATTCGCTGGTTGCTTAAGGGGCTATTCCAGCTACGCCCGGGCGGGTAGGTAAGCTCACGGGCTCAACTTGAGAGAAACGGTGAACGGTTTTTGATAGAGTTTTCATTGGCTAGGTGAATGAGCGAGCTCACGGTCCACTTGTTATAAAGTAGTTACTATAGCCCATATGCTCCATGCCCCATCTTGAGATATGAGGTCGAAATCTTCATTGTATAGCATTACGTATGTCCCACCATTCAAAACAGAAGACACGACCGCTTTATATTAGAAACAGGTAGGATCTTCATAGCAGCCAGGCGGGCTTACAATAAACCTTACCACCAATAGATGCCGTTTAGTGATTGAATCTACCTACTAATTTAAATATTTCAATGTGACTTTGACAACGTTAAAAGCGTTAGGGTTAAGGAAAATAAATGGACAGCCACAATGGAGTTGACAATTATTTCACTTTATTTAATGGCGATCGTCAAATGCGGCGATGCGTTCAAAATTCGCAATAAAAATCATGGTCGTGTTTTTTATTTATTATATAAATGTGTTTACATAGCACGCAATGTAACACAATTAACAATCAAAGGATAAGCGCGGCATCGCCCAAAGTTTGTTTTACATTGCTGGTTCATGAAATTTTATGAACTATCTAACCAAAGAAATACTAAAGGTACAAGAACGATTTTGAATAAATTACTCAGAACTTCACCGTAAATTTCCAAATTATTGGTGGCATTCACTTTTAGATATTAACTGTCTTCGGTTAATATTTAATATCAGGTTTTCCGCTTGTCTGCAAACACGGGCATTTCGCATAGTCTACCCCAGAAAATAGCATACTATTTACAGTTTCCGCTTCAGGTAACAGCAAAACAGAGTATTTATACTTGCCATTATTAACCACATAGAATTTTGTTTGTTGAGGCTCCGATACTATTTTATCATTCGAAAAAATCAACATGAGCAAAAACTCTAGCCAAATGAAATGCCCAGAGCATATGATTACCCTTTAATATCGGGCATCGTTTATCAAAACCGCCAGCCCCACGCACACGATAGGCACAATACGTAGTCTTAACAAAAAATAGTCTCATAATAGCTGAAGGTATGGAATTCCGGACAGGGCCGCAGTCAGAGGACATGAATTTGTATTTTCCAGCAGAAAATATGCGCTTATAACTAACGCACTGCCGCTGATGGCATTTTGGGGACTGTAATCTAGCGGGTAGCTACTGCGAGCTAACAGATGCCTGAATCTAGCTAACGACATTTTCCAAATACGCTCGGCTTTACATTGTCTATTCACGGTATTGACGCAAAATTCAAGCTCAGTCTCGACTGGCCGTAGTCTTTGAGTGTGCTCATGTGCTACCTTAATACCGATAGTCGAAATGGGAATTAGCGGAAGTAGAAGTTCAAAGCTGGTCAAGAGGTACAAAAGATGAAGGGCAGTAATGGTTGCAACAAAGCCCGCATCTTCTAATAAATTAAATTAGTTCATAAAACTAATACCTCATTATTTTCAATGATTGCTCCCCGAGGCAATCCTGGTAAGTAACTAAATTACCAGGGCTTTCTTAGCTCCAGAAGTGTCATAACGTTTAACAGCAGATAATACGTAAAGTATTTTATAACAACATTTCCTTTCAATTTTCTGTAACGTGTGTTTTTGAATTTCCCCATAGAATGCTTACAGATTATTATTATCGTTCATGGTTAGGCTTGGAAGTGACTTATGAGGGTATTAAGCAACGGCTTTCTCATATATGTACTCATCGGCGTAAATTAGATGTTCATAATTAAAATAAAAAACAATGAAAAATTCAAAGCGCAGGTTAGTATTTCATTCGATTTGAAAAGATATAATGTAGCGGGAACCATTGTAGAGCACAATATATTTGACAGATTCCTGAATCTCGCTAACGACATTTTCAAGATAAATTTGCTTATGATCCATAATATTAAAACCGTCAGACTACCGAGCAAATTACACCCACTCGGTGTTGATCTTTCCGTTAACTCTAAAATACAAAACATTTATGCATGTGCTGTACAAAGCGAATTAAGCTATCTTCTTCCTTAATTTCGCGCAAGCTTAAAAACTTAGTAACTTCATACTTTGATTGGCTGGCTAATCGCCAGTGGCCAGCTTACTGGTGGTAGGACCACTTGTGAGTCCGCACGGGTAGGCACCACCACCCTGCCTATTTCTGCCGTGAAGCAGTAATGCGTTTCGGTTTGAAGGGTGGGGCAGCCGTTGTAACTATACTGAGACTTTAGAACTTGTATCTTAAGGTGGGTGGCGCGTCTACGTTGTAGATGTCTATGGGCTCCAGTAACCACTTAACACCAGGTGGGATGTGAGCTGGTCCACCCATCTAAGCAATAAAAAAAAAATAAAAAAAAAAGTTTGAATTTTGACGTTCGAAAATGACCCCCAAGATAATGTCTAATTACGGACCAGCTCTTAAGGAGTCCTTGGATTCGAAGGCGATATCGTTCAATGGGCCGTGTTGTGAATTCATGAGGTATAGGAATAAAGCCGATCCCACTATTGTTGTGCCCGCGAATGTGGGAGTGTGAGCGACGGACGTGTTTTTGTCGTGTCTTAGTGTATGAACTGGGACAATTTAAGTTCACTCATAATCAAAAGTAAGCTTTTTATAGAATACTAGCTTTTGCCCGCGACTCCGTCTGCGTGGAATAGTCACTTTGGCATAACGCTAAATTTTACCCGCCTCTTCATTTACGTAGAAATTTAAAATATTTTTGAATTATAGAATGTTAAGGAGCTATTTAAACCCCTATTTTGAGACATTATTTATTGGTTCTCCACTTGTATTGGCCTTACCCTGATGTTATATAGCTTATAGATTTTCTCAATGAATGACTTATTTAACACTGAAAGAGTTTTTCAAATCGGACCAGTAGTTCCTGAGATTAGCGCGTTCAAACAAACAAACTCTTCAGCTTTATAATATTAGTATAGACTAAGAGAACAAATATTAAAAAATATTGATCGGAAAAAAATTCACCATCCATTCACCGAGGAAAGATCAGAATAATCTTATCGTAATGTTATTCTAAAGTAATAAATGACAGGACACTATCCTAAGAGTTTATAGATTAAATTTCGAATGGGTTTTTGTCATGTTTACTATAATTAAGCCTGTGGTTTCTGCGCATGTGTCAATTAGGTCACGACAGATTTGGATTACACAAAATAAATAGCATCTGTTTTATTTAAAATATTCACACGTACGCTCGACAAATATGTCCTAGTCAAATAAAGCCCCATGACCTTAATGGTACATTGTTACCTCCCACACGAGCACAATACAGCCGATACCCGTAATTACTCATCGCGAATCATTGTTAACTGACTTGTAAACGTCCGATGTTTGACGACCTTTCTAGGACAGGACTACTTCTCTAGAGACAGGTCCGTGTACACTGGTCCAATAAGCAACTATTAATGTGTGGTAAATAGTCAAGTCTTGGAGGATGTTAACGTTACAATTTTCGTCCGCCATTAATTTGATGATAGAGATAATTTGAAATTTATTGCTTTTTGTCGATAGGCCGTATTCAATTTTTAATATTATGATGCTTTATTTTTATCATTTTTTTGGCGTAGTTGGACAGAAACCGCCGCAAATGTACCGAAATTCTAAAGCCTAAGAACTGTCGCTTTTCTTATGCCTCAAACGACTTAATGCTGAACTGATGCTTAAAGAAGCGACAGTAATTCTAAGTGTATTTGCACCACAGTTTAGCTGTAAAAGAACATACAAACAAAACAAAACGCAATGAAGTTCTCCGTAATTAGAAATGACTGTTTAAATTCTAATTGAATTATTTTATCGAAGGGTGAAAGGTTATTTGGTTTAAGCGACATTTTTGCAACTTTACAGGAGAGCAATTTATAGTTTAAAAATTGGAAAAAATATCGGTAAAAAAAAACTTCTTCAGCTGTTCGAGTGAGGTAAACATAATTGAAGTTAAATTAAAAACATCAAATTGCTGATGCTAATCTATACTAATATTACAAAGCTGAAGAGTTTGTTTGTTTGAACGCGCTAATCTTAGGAACTACTGGTCCGATTTGAAAAATTATTTCAGTGTTAGATAGCCCGTTTATCGAGGAAGGCTATAGAACGCTAAGACCAATACAAGCGGATCACCAATAAATAATGTTTCAAAATCGGGTTTTTTTCCCTTTTGAGAGCTTCCGCTGCATGCGCTGCAGAAGCGGTTAAAGTTTTGCTAAAATAATGTATGACAGAATTGTTCTCCCCTTTAAAGGCTTCAAAAAAAATCCGCTACAGCATATGTCTATATTATAAGGCTGGCACACTATAACGTTTTTTATGCTAACCAAATTTGTTCTAAAATAAAGCATTATTTGTGAACTATTCCACGGGGACGAAGTCGCGGGCTAAAGCTAGTACCAAATAAAATGCAGTATTAATCGAAATATTGCTTAAAACAAAGACTTTCAACCCTCGAATTATGACAAAATATTAATTTAAATCGTCCAACACTAACGTAATACAAAACAAAAAAAAATCAATAATCTAAAAATCGATGCCTCCAATGAACACTACTCTAACTCAAAATTTTGAAATTTTCGTTTTTCACGCAAATTATTATTATTATATTTATCAACTTTTTTCGTTTAAACTCTCCTCCTGTAAACCTACGAATTTGGAGTTAGAGTAGTGTTCATTGGAGGCATCGAAATATCTTGTTCAATAATCTCTAAAGAACTTTTTTTACACGAACGTACCACCGAAATGTTTTACAAGACTTAACTGCTTCACGGATTGCTACGCTTTGCCCGAACACAAGTAATGTTTAAAGAGATGATTCTGCAATATCGCAAAGAACACGTTACAGAACATTTAACAAGATAAAACCGTGGTGTTGCTTCACCAAGTGATACGCAATAATGTTTTCTATTTATTCATTGCGTAGATTGGCGAAGGAGCTCATGGTTGATATAGTACTGAATGCTTCTTGGAATCCATTGATATCAAAGCATGAACCCAGTTTAGGATATGGAGTCGAACTCTCAGTTATATTAAATAACGGTTTTTGCACCTTTCCCCGTCACCGTTCTCGTCAAACCCGGCGCTTGCGAGCGACGAAGGGTTCGGCGAGTAAGCCAACCCATAGACACAGCCAACTGAGTTTCTCGCCGGATCTTCTCAGTGGGTCGCGTTTCCGATCCGGTAGTAGATTCTGCGAAGCACGTAGAATACTGGAACCTGGTGTTAGGACCTCTTGTGAATCCGCGCGGGTAGGTACCACCCACCACCATGTCTATATCTGCCGTGAAGCAATAATGCGTTTCGGTTTGAAGGGTGGGGCAGCCGTTGTAACTATACTGAGACCTTAGAACTGATATCTCTAGGTGGGTGGCGAATTTACGTTGTAGATGTCTATGGGCTCCAGTAACCATTTAACACCAGGTGGGCTGTGAGCGCGTCCACCCATATAAGCAATAAAAAAAACCTAGTACATAGATTATAATATATCTAGTATATTCTAAAAATTGTAGGTATGGTGCGAATAACATCAGCAAATCGAAGTTTTTCGTACAAGTAGCAATAGTGACAGCGAAGTATGAGGCTTCGCAAGTGTGATTTTTAAACAATTTAATGTGATTAAATGTTTACTACTATTTTTACTATGTGTGGTCTCGTACAGAAATAGTTCCGACATGCCAGTCGTTAAAGCCAAGTAATACAAACAAACATTAGCACTTTACTGCTTATATACTATTGTTTGTACGTTTGAATGTTTTGTGGATAATTAACCAAGTAGTATTGCATTGTTTGTCTATACTAATATTATAAAGAGGAAAGATTTGTTTGTTTGTTTGTTTCGAATAGGCTCCGAAACTACTGGACCGATTTGAAAAATTCTTTTTCCATTAGAAGCCGACATTGTCCCTGATGAACATAGGCTACTTTTTTTATTATTTTTTTTATTTTTATTTTTTATTTTTTGTGTGTTTTAATGTTTCCGAAGCGAAGCGAGGGCGGGTCGCTAGTTTAATTATATAGTTTTTGGATGGCCTGGTACTATTTTTTGTATAAAGATATTAGAATCTTATTGAGCATGGTTGCGGATTGACTTCTTCTATTGATTACTTACACGTGGTGGGGGCTGGGAAGTATTAAGAGCAAGTAAATAACGTAGGTATTGGCTGTGAAGCCTTTCAGCTTGAAGGGTGGGACAACTTTTGTACAATAAGGTTTCGGTCTCAAGGTGAGTGGCAACAATTGTGTGACACATCGTATTCTCCTTCTCTTTCCTCCTAATCTTCTTCTTTTTTGTCTCCACCTAATCCCCCTAGGTGGGGTCAGCACAGCGAATTTTTCTACTGCGTTCTCCTCTATCAGCTGTCATCTCAACACTCACTCCTTTTTCTCTCATAACGTCATTGACACACTCCATTCATGTCTTCTTCGGTCGACCTCTTCCCGCTCTACCTTGCACTATTATTTCCATACATCTTCCCTCTAGCACGCTGTCCGTACCACGCGAACCGTCCACTCTTTAACTTATCAATAACTTAATATAGTATTTAAAGATGATTGTCAATACTTTTTTTTTTATTCTGTATTAGAGCCATACACCTGTTAGGTTAAGTCGGCTTCTAAAAGTTCTGTAAAATTAAAACGTAAAAATAATCTGAATCGTCTCGGTTCACTTCATCAAACAAAATAAGACGTGGCTCATAAACGATTGAACATATGCACAAATTATAAGGAGCGTCTTGCCAACGGATGTGACTTCGAATCCAGTTCCTCTGTAGAACAGTGTCAGTATGTACCAGTGACGTTGTATGCGATTTCATTATTTGTGGAAATTAATAGAAAACAAAATAAGTAATAGTTGCACACGCGTAGAATGACATGTTTTTTATTTGATACTAGCGACCCGCCCTCGCTTCGCTTCGGAAACAATAAATTTTATTATTGATAGCTAAGTCCTGCGATGTTACCCGCGGTTATTGTCGTACCGCGGGGACGCCGCGAGCGAAGCTATTTTAAAATAAGTAGTTACTCCTTATATCAACAGCTACCTATTAGTGCAAGTCTCGTCGAAATCAGTCCAGCCCTTCCAGAGATTACTCGGAACAAACAGACAGATAGACAAAAATTGTAAAAAATGTTATTTTGGTGTATGTACTGTATGTATGTATATTCATGTGCATGTAGTAAAAAGCGGTTATTTCAATATTACAAACAGACACTCCAATTTTATTTATATGCATAGATATAAAATTCACCCCTCGCTCAAAATTGTCTACCTGTCTTTGACATACATCACTCGCACACGTGTGCCTTGGAGCTTTATTGATTTATTTTACAATAAGAAATAGACTTTCAATTACGTTTTTTGTATATTGCTCTGCCATACATGTGCCAATTTTTTTTTTTTATTGCTTAGATGGGTGGACGAGCTCACAGCCCACCTGGTGTTAAGTGGTTACTGGAGCCCATAGACATCTACAACGTAAATGCGCCACCCACCTTGAGGTATAAGTTCTAAGGTCTCAAGTATACCTAGTCAGGTCATAAATTCTGTCATATGCTTAATGTAAAATAATTGAAACAAGTTTATTCATTATGTAACCATTCATATACCAAAATGAACTTAACAAAACATAGATTCTTATGACACTAAAGTTTATTCAAAATGACCTCCGTGATTTTGAATACAGGCCTTCAATCTGCGCGGCCAGTCGTCTATCGCAGCACGAACGAGGTCCATGTAAATATCGGCGGCTTTCTTAATCAAGGATGTCTTGAGTGATTCCAAATTGGGATGAGGCTTTGAGCACGCCTTTTCCTCCAAGTGTTGCCATATCTTGTAATCTAACGGATTCAAATCTGGACTGGAGGAGGGCCAGTCTTCGTGCCGGATGAAGTCGATTTCACGCGCCGCCAGCCAGTCTTGTGTGCTCTTCGCTCTATGAGCTGGCGCCGAATCTTGTTGGAATACCCAGTGCCTGTTATTGAACATGGTATGAGAAACAGGCTCCACAAGGTTCGTCAGAACTGTATTTTGATACACAACTGCATTCGTTTTTACACCTTTCTCACAAAAATGTACCTCTGTTAAGCCCCAATAAGAAACTCCCAACCATACCATGAGCGAGGATGGAAAATGACCTCGTTGGACACGCGGAATACGGTTGCTCGCTTCTTCACTACTGTGTGCGTACACCTTATCATTTTGTTTGTTGTAGCTCTCTTCTACGGTAAAAATTTTTTCATCCGAAAAAAGAATTTCCCGATATTTTTTTCCCGCGTACCGCTTCAACAAAGCGCGGCATCTCTTCAGTCTCAGGTCCATTAGACGAGCATTCAAACGATGTCCTGTTTTTCTTCGTTATCCCCGTAGCCCTAAGTCTTCATTTAACACCCTTTTCACCGTGGTTCTGCTTAACCCCATCTGAAGGGCCAACAGTTTCTGCTTACGTTTGGGATTTCTTTGAATTCGCGCCTTCACAGCTTATATCACTGCTGGAGTCCTAACAGATCGAGGGCGACCACTTCTTGACCTGTCATCTACACTAGAGTCGTCATTGTGTCGTTTGATGGTACGATAAACGAATCTTTTGGTTATATTAAAATTTTTCAGTATGTTAAAAATTTGAATTGGCGCGTAACCGCAACGATGCAACGCAATAACTGCAACACGGTCTTATTTAAGCGTCCACTCCATATTTAAAAATGAGTAAAATTCTAAAAGTATACATTTTTATTTTCATGAACAATTCGAAATTCGAATTCAATAAACTTTTTTGTGGCCACCATTCTAAAAGAAAAGTTTTTACTGTGTGGCAATACTTATGACCTGACTAGTTAGTTACAACGGCTGCCCCACCCTTCAAGCCGAAACGTATTACTGCTTCACGGCTGAAATAGGCATGGTTGGCTTATATTAATTGGTTACCTAAGTTCGTCTGAATTGCGACGGCATTAGGCGTATTTATATTCCGATTGTTAAATTCAGATTAATTAAATACATATTTTTGTAGATTATGTCTTTATTTCTTATAACGTCAATGTAAAATGAGTGTTTGTTTGCGCTTCCGAAAACAGCGTCACGGCTGGTTGTCTCAAGGTGAAATTCTCGTCGATTAAACATGTTAGTTAAGCTATGAACACGAAGAAGAACAAAAGGTATCCTTTTATTTTGAGACGAAAATTCTTTCTATAATATGGAAAAATAAGTAAATTTGAAATCACTCTAAGATTTCTTTCTTTCCAATAAAATACACGTGCAGAAGGGTGATTTTTTATCATCCAAGACACTGTTTCGGTGAGGTCACTAGTTCCTGATTTAAGGGTCGTATGCCGTAGAAATTTCAAATAAGACGTTATCATCTTTCACGTTCTAGTGTCTATGGGATCCGGAGACTATCTAATTAGATCAGCTTTAAAATCGTGTTATTCAATAGGAATAAAATAAAAAAGCGATTTGACGAAGATTATGGTCGAGGTTTCCCCGAGCTATGAATGAGGTGATAAGCAGAAGTATCCCGATAAAGCCCATTGTGAGGTTGACGTGGCAATGGGCAGTATATTGCTTGTTACCTTTAAGGCCAAAAAGTTCTCGAGTGGTGACGGCGCATTGGAAGACACAGGAAACCCTCAGACAAAGCCCACTGAGTTTCTCCCCGGATCTTATCAGTCGGTCCCGTTTCCGATCCGCTGGTAGATTCTGCGAAGCACTGCTCTTGCTAGGGCTGGTGTTAGCAACTTCACCAGGTTATAGCCCCGTGAGCTCATCTACCCGTTCGGTGAATCTAGTATGACACCTTGAAGTTACTAGAATAAGTAGAAAAAAAGGAAGACGCAGTATATGAGTGGGCTTTTTCTACAAAGTGAACGACACCTTTGAACTTGAAGTTGGTGGGAATTTCCACTCCGTGGGTGAGCACTGCAGGACTTTGTGAATCTTGGGAGACGCCTCTGTCCAACAGTGGACGTTGGGAAGCTGATGAAAAATTGTCACATGTTTGCCGTATTTAGACGCTGGCATAGTCATATCGCTCAATACCGAGATTCCTATTCTCTAGGCCGTGGTAACTACAAGCTCTTGATAGCTTTGGACGACGGAGTCCTCTGCCAAAATTATAAGTAAAAATACAGCAACAAAGTAGAAATGTGGTGAACTAGAAATAATGTATTTAATAATAAACCGTTGCTGGGCAACGCCCTTTTGCAAGTAGTGGTGGCCAGTAAAAAAAGACGTAAGCACAATTTTTGTTTTAAAATCTAGTAGCATGATTTTCCAAAAATTAAAAACAGCAAGGAATATTAAGTTATGAATAAATTTCGATTACCAAGTAATGGAATAAAGTTCTGCTTTGTAAATACGGATTGCTTTTCTGGCCGATCTTTAATTATACTTTAATCCGATTACTGCAATATACAGAGTACTTACCTCGCTAGGTGAATCTGATGATTTCTTCTAAATTGCATCGGTTTAACACTCGTGGACTTTTATATGTAGTAGAGGTCTCGCAGTAGTCGAGATTCGACTATAATTAATTGGAATTGTAAGTTTGTACACTATTATGATTGTATTTTATACTTCTATAATCACAAAGTTTGCCGAGGCTTCACTATAAAAAAACAAACAAACAAAAGTTTGACAATAAATAGTATGCATGCGTGTGTGCGTCAAATACATGGTATGTAGTGTGTGTAATGTTTTCTTTATTGATTTAATGTATCTTTTATGCATTATTTTATAAAAATATTAGCATTGTGCACTTCTTCTCTATATTCTCTATAAGTGTGGAAAATTTCATACTCCTCCGTCCGCGCAATTTTCGTAAAAAGGGATAAAAAGTTTTTGCTTCAAGTATTAATATATAGATAAATATACAGCGTTCCTTCGTGATTACAAAAACTATAATACAATAAGAGCAAATGAAATGCGAAACCTAAGGAAATCGTTTTCCGTCGTACTATGAGTATTTTATTTGAAAGAGAAATTTTAACAAGTCCCGTACGAAGTAACGCTTGCATTACGCGCAAAACAAGGGACCTCAAGTGCTGTGTTTACGTTTTGCATAAAAACACATACGGTTCGGCGATTACTTTATCGGTGCCAGCGGTACGAAGAAAACGTGTGATCCCGTTTTGAGGCGTACTTAACCTCGATTTGTATTTTCTTAAAATTTTCGGTCCGTATTGTGGACACGAGAAAAATCATTTTAGGTTAGTTTTTTTGTTCTCAACGGGCAGAGAAGCTTACGGATCACGTGGTGTTAAGTGGATACTGGAGCCTGTAGACATGGCAATGATATTGCAGAGAGACATAACCCGTAGACATGGCAATGCAGCCAAAGTGGACCTTGAACAGCAAATGCATAGCAATTGTCTCGTCCTTGAAAATGAAACGTAAGTCAGCTTGACTATAGTAAGAGGCAGGATAGCAGTAGCACTTATGTTTTTTTTTCTTACCTAAGCTGATAGCCTTGAGAGGCTATGTTAGCGTAACCGGGTAGGTGAGCTCACGGGGCTCAAACCTGACGTTCTTGCTAACACGAACTCTAGCAAGAGCCGTGCTTCGCAGATAACTTATGCTGAATCACTTAAAAGCCTATGTCAGTTTATTTTAGAACTAATGTCGTTTAAAAAACAAACTCAAAATTCACTGTAAAAGTTATTGATATTTACGCAGCAGGTATTTGTCTACAGCTTTCACAAATGTACTAAGATTTATCGCTTTGACTTTAATTTTACTATATATGTTAGGGTTGCATCAAATATAATTTATTTGAAATCTTTTAGCTATATCAAAAATTTTAAACACAATGCTAACGCCATCTATTGACAGCATTGTTAAACTAAAGTAGCTATCTTAAATCTCTGGTCCCTATTTCTTCCTAGTGCATGTTCGATAAAATATTCATTTGGTTCTACCCTTAGAAAATATCACTACAAGTTCCTTATTCATTTCAATTTAAACGTCCCCCCAGTATTCTCTGTCGGCGACTTCCTCTCTATTGTGTCGCCCTTCGATCTATTCATAGAATACGCTTTCTTGCATTGATTGGTGCGCAATGAACGTCAGGATTCTACGCTTGTTTAGTTTTGAATACCATATGAAATTTCATGGCTTTTATCAAGATGTTTATGCTTAGTTGATTAAGGTTACGTCTTTTTGATTTTGGGGAGCGGACATATTTTTTTTGTATCGTTTTCTTCTTAATCGAAATCACGATTCAATAGTGTAGTCCTTTAAGCGTTTTTTTTTTTAATAACTCGATTATATCTTGCTTAGCATCACGTCTATTATACAGTTTTTTTTTGTATTTCGTGCTATGTTTTGAGGTTGAAGACGAGTATACAGCCCGTCTAAGTTTAAGGGCCTTACGTCACGTATGCATATCACGGACAGCCAAAGCAGAATCAATAGGTCAGGAAATTTTACATGGGAATATCATCAGTAAATCTTAAAGAGATTGTAGACGAACTGGAACCTTGAGATCGAGAACATCAACATAACATTAATATTTTATAATGTCATGAAGTAAATGACACGTATGGCTAAAGTAGTTTTTTATTAAAGTGTACCAAATTAATGTATACTCGCATGATTTTTTTTATTGCACATATTGCATTTTATTTTATTGTACATGCTCACAGCCCACCTGGCGTTAAATGGTAACCAGATTCCATAGACATCTACATGTAAATGCAGCCAACCACCTTGAGATATGAGTTCTAAGGACTCAGTTACAAAGGCTGCCCCACCCGTCAACGTTCACGGCTGAAATAGGAAATGAGTATTTTATTTACATAGTGAATTCTTATACTTTGAGTGTTTAATTATTTTGTTTATTTTCAGCCCGTAGGCATCTACCGTGGTAAATACGAGTGGGCAAACGAGGACAGTCCCGTCGGGGGAGACTGCTCGCTTTGGGTACGCGCTGCGACACTGCAGCTTGATGATGGCCAATGGCAGTGTCAAGTTACTGCCAGTAATTATGACGTGCAGGTAATTATTTAACCATAGGACCATAGCATTAAGACGATTAGTTTCATTCGACAATAAAGCCAACGTTGTTATATTTTGGTTCAATCACTGTCTTGTACCGCGTGCGGGAGCGCTCTGAGGATGTACTCATGGTGATTCCATAATCATTGTCTGGTGACATCGAAGCAGAGTACATCGTTACTACCTTGAACCGTTGCGTTCGTAAGCAGTGTGATTCCAGGACGATCACTTTACCACACATCATTCAGCTCTGGTATGAACTTCCTTGATGGTATTTCTTGAGTGCTATGTTCTTTTTTTAACGAGGTTTAATAGAAAGCCTTGTACAGACGCAACGATTGAGCTCCTGGCGTTGAGTGCTGCCACGGACGGAAACTTATTTACTCTTACGTATTTTCGTCCGAAACAGTGTGCTTAGAGCGTTTTTTTTAACGTTCTCGATCGCGTAAAAGTTAACTAAAATTTGTATGCTGTTGGGCCCAAAAAACGTCATTTCGGATCCTCTGGATCCACTAACGGTGCTTTTAGATACCCCAAGCACCGGTAATTGTTTTCATCGAACCCGTCGCTTGCGACGAAGGGCTCGGCGAGTAAATAAACCCACAGACAAAGCCCACTGAGTTTCTCGCCGGATCTTCTCAGTGGGTCGCGTTTCCGATCCGGTGGTAGATTCTGCGATTCTCGGCTCTTGCTAGGGTTCGTGCTAGCAGCAACGTCAGGTTTGAGCCCCGTGAGCTCACCTACTCGCCCGGTGATGCTGATATGGTCTCTTAAGTTCATCAGCTTAGGTAGGAAAAAAAATGCTGTTGGTACAGCACCCCTAGTGGCAAACCTAGGCAAACGTTCCAACTCCATACAAACTTGAGTTAACTTTTACGCAATCGAGAACGATAAAAAACTCGCACTAAGCACACAGGTGGCAATAAAATGAAAACTATCGACATTTCATTGGCGCTGTAACCGCGCTGTTATAGTTGTTGTATAAAAAAGCAACTTGTGAGATTTCTGGAAACTTTTTCATTATTTTTCTATGTTTATTAAAAATTCTGACAATTTCACTTTTTATGAACATAATTTTCCGATGTGCAATTCGAATATTGTTTAGTAGTTCAAATAGTAACCAAACTTCTAGCTCAGTATCATGAAATGTTTCGTTCGAACATTCCAGGACGCCTTATCAAGTCCACCAGCACCTTTAGCAGTTCGAGTGCCTCCACAATCTCCGAGGATCCTGTTCAACGGTTCCCACGTGTTACCAGGCCAAAACATCACAGTTCCAGCGGGGTCCAGGGCGACAGTCGTCTGTGAAGCCAGATACGGCAATCCACCTGCATATATCGAGTGGTATTTAGGTAGGTATTTAGGTACTGGTGGTAGAACCTAATGTGTGTGCGCGCGGGTAGGAACCACCACCCTGCCTATTTCTGCCGTGAAGCAGTAATGCGTTTCGGTTTGAAGGGTGGGGCAGCCGTTATAAGTATACTTGAGACCTTAGAACTTATATCTCAGATGGGTGGCGCATTTACGTCGTAGATGTCTATGGGCTCAAGTAACCATTTTACAGCAGGCGGGCTGTGAGCTCGTCCACCCATCTAAGCAATAAAAGGCCTAAGCCTAGCGCGTGGCTGGTCTTGAGCTGATTGCTGCTTTCGAGAAGTTAGTAAGGTTCCCGACAGTTCTAAATAGGAACATGTTAATAACAGGGTGAATTGTGGGTACCATCATCCTGGATGCCAGGAATACTATTACTCCTGATCATTATATAGGTAATGCTAAAAGCTATACTCCAATAAAACGAAGACGTAGCTCTAATTCAAGATGGTTAATCGAAATTTTCAGAAAAAGAACGCCTGACAGCTTGGAGTCAAACCAATGCTTCAGAAGTGGAGCGACCTCGGGTTTGGGCGGCAAGATCCGTGTTGGAACTCGGAGCGACACGTTCGGCTCACGGCCGGACTTTGGCTTGTAGGGCGCATCACCCTTCTTATCCGGCGCCGTACTACCGGGACTCCTACACGATGCTGGATGTCACTTGTGAGTTTCATATCTTTAGGGATATTATTACTTCACGACACTTCACGTATTATTGACTGCTGTGACTGACGAGAAATAAGGTTATCCGTCTACGGAATAGAACAAATCTTGGGAAGACGATGAAGTTAATTGTATCGAAAGAAGTGTTCCAAAATTCAGTATATATTACTATATTGTTTAACTGTTCAGGCATCCACATAAAATCTATTCAAATTTATTTATTTATTTACTACAAGGAGAACCAACAGCCAATTAACATAGTATAATAATGTAACAAATAATAGAAACAAAAAGCCAATTAAAGAAACAAAAATATAGAAACAAAGAAATTAAAAATAATCAGCAAGCAAGAAACAACATAATAAGCAAAGGAGGAATACACCAGACTAATTTAAATGTACACTTATATACATAGAAATGTCACAAATTAATAAAATGACTCTCTTTATATGTATTTATATAAATACAAATTTTCGCTCACTTTAGTATTTATCCACTATTAAATTCATTTTACTATCAGAAGTCAGTGGAAAATGTTTCGCGGATTGATGTCAATCTACCCTATTCACAAAATCTTGCCTAATACCTTACCGACTTTCAGTACTTAATTCCCATAAGTCATCTGTTTTCTTTCCTTTGATTCCAGATGCTCCTGTGGTTTCCATAAACGGCGCCGACGCGAGCACCCTGGCCAATCTGGAGGAAGGTTCCAGTGCTCTATCTCTGGAGTGCAGGGCCAACGGGAACCCTAGCCCTTACGTATGGTGGACTAGGAACGGACAAGTCATACCCACAAATGGCCCAAAACTGATCCTGGCTCCTATAGTCAGGAATCATTCAGGTAAAAGACCAAACTATGAGGCGGTGGTGTGTGGCGTGTCAGTGATGCCTGTGCATTGGCGCAGAGCGGTCGTGTGCTCAGTTACGAAGGGGGAAATAATCTTTATACCGAGTCAATTGAAACTTAATTAAGCGACCATATATTGTTTTCTGATTTAACTAGTTGTGGTATCCAAGACAAACTGGACTCTCTCGGTTAGTCATATGTACTCATCAATCAGTCTTACCAGTCGTAGCCGTTGTGAATTCTGGCCACAAAGGAGTTACGGTGGCGGGAGGTGGGCCAGGCAGCAATATACTCTTACCAATATCTGTATGAATAAGCAAAAATGGAAAATTGTCTCGTCTGTTTGTTGAACCGATTGTTTTTAGCTCAGTTTATCAACAAAATTTATATAACAGTTGATTTTTTATTCCAAATCAACTTGACATGCCATTGACTAAATTGAACCGAATACCATATATGAATCTGCGATGCAAGATTGCTTTCCGACAGAAATTGGGGGAAGGGTGGTAACTACTTGTCCGAGCCGATACCTTTCATCGCCATCTAAAATTAAACAAGTAACATGTGACAGTATGTCATTGCCATTGACAGGTATCTATGGATGCCAAGCCCGAAACTCCGCCGGGACCTCCGACTCAGTAAAAATTGAAATTGATGTCAAATGTAAGTACTTATACAATATTTTTTTTGTTATTCCTACCAATCTAACTCTAGATAAGGTATTTGTTGTCTTCGTGGTCTGAAGTCAAGTACAGTGGATGTCAAACATTAAGCTGGAAGTAAAACTGCTTCGTGGCATCAACAGTCAATATTGTTGTACCTACCCGTAGCGGACTAACATGTAGCAGTGGTATCATTGATTTTTAGTGTCAATTGGTTATGGTCGAAATTCGATCACCGAACACTAGGGAGTAACAAAATATATGACTTTCCAGATCCACCGAGGGTCACTTGGGTCGGGCCGGACACAGTGGTGGAAGCCAATCTCTTCTCGCAAATCACTTTGGAGTGCAAGGCTGAGGGGAACCCGCCTCCTTCCTACCAGTGGTACCATAGGTGAGCATCTAGCCATCTGGATCAGCGCTATAACCAGACACGCGGCGTCACCACTACGACCCTCGACCGATGGGTCGTTGAGGCGATAGTCGAAGACAACAGTGACTTAGGAGTCAAGCCATTGTGCTGTTAAACAATAAAACTCGACCTAAAGTTTGAAGGTTTATCTCATTGTCCTCTAGACTGTGGCTAGCGCAAGTCGACTTATTGATCCGCTTCTCTAGAGGAAACAAAATCAACTAACATAACTAAACAAAATTATAAAAAAAGTGCGCATGCAACTTGGTGCACGTGAATGAAGTGAAACTTCTTTTTCGATGTGTAGTATTGTGGTTTTCTTCACTTTTCATCCTTAAATCAGATTGCTCTTGTAATAGAGAATGCTGTGTATAAGAGATGCGACATCTTCAACATTTATATCATATTAAATTTATAATTTTATATTATATTATAATATACTAGCGACCCGCCCTCGCTTCGCTTCGGAAACATTAAAAAAAAAATGAAACCAAAAAAAAAAAAAAAAAATTAAAAAAAGTAGCCTATGTTCATCAGGGACAATGTCGGCTTCTAATGGAAAAAGAATTTTTCAAATCGGTCCAGTAGTTTCGGAGCCTATTCGAAACAAACAAACAAACAAATCTTTCCTCTTTATAATATTAGTATAGATTAAATTATAGATAGAATAATATCATTAAAATATTGGACGCTACTCATTGCTAGCGCTCGCGTTGGCCTGTAACAAGTATACTACGCGCATGCGTTCAAGTGCCACGCATTCACTCTCGCTCTGTCTCTCTCTATTCCATTGTAGCGTTAAGCGTTTAACGCAACCTTGTTGGAAGTTACCGGTGGTGGGACCTCTTGTGAGTCCGCACGGGTAGGTACCACCATCCCGCCTATTTCTGCCGTGAAGCAATGATGCGTTTCGGTTTGAAGGGTGAGGCAGTCGTTGTAACTATACTTGAGAAATTAGAACTTATATCTCAAGGTGGGTGGCGCATTTACATTGTAGATGTCTATGGGCTCCAGTGACCACTTAAAACCAGGTGGGCTGTGAGCTCGTCCACCCATCTAAGCAATAAAAAAAATAAGTATTTGTCCACTGGAACGATAACGAAGGTTATTTTGTATCACGTGCCGTAAGTCGTGCTAAGTCTCCCGACACTACAGTGACGTCATCCCTATTCCCAGCCCGGGGGGCGCGGCCCGCATCAACGACGCGCAGGAGGAGGGCGTCCCCGTGTCCTCCACGCCGCAGCTGCAGCTGCACAACGTGTCGTACGCGCAGCACGGCCGCTACACCTGCGTCGCCTCCAACCGCATCGGCCTTCAGGACAGGTCAGCCTTCATCAAACATAACCAACGTCTAGATTGACTAAAGGCAAGACCAGAGCTCCTCTCGGACCACTTCAACCTCATCGTTCAGTATTTTAAAGTGGTCGCCGCTGTAGACCCTGACTGCGCAACAGAAGATGGTGAGAGCCAGAGCCGGGAAGATACTCGTCATGTGGCGGAAGCTATCATCGTATATAAAAGACCCAATAAAATCTTGTGAGTAACATGTGACGTTGCTCGGAACTTGTCCGAGCAACTCCCAAACCCACTGGAACTCAAACTCTTTATCAATGGCAAAACTTCATTGTTTCCTATAAAAGATTCATAGTTAAACATCGATTTGTTTTGCCTCAAAATATCAATCAGGTAAGGAATTGCGAATGTCAAGCCTTGAATTAATCTGGACGTGCTATTATTCGAAGATGAATGAAATAAAAGTTGTACTGAGTAAAATTAGCGGAATTAGGACCGTGGCGCATAAGATAAAACTATTCCACTGTATTGTTACACTTTTATTGTTCTCTTCCAAAATCTTCTCTATTATTATAATTCAAAATTAACTGACACCTTTTTTAAGCCTTGCTCGTTCAAACGTCTTCACCATTTTTATTTTCTGTGTCATTCTTTTTTCACTTTTTTACCGTTTTCTCTCACTCACATTTTAACGCTCCGTCCCACACACTTTTCATACATTCCGTTGTTACCAATCCTACATTATTATTACCAGTTGGGTCCTCTAACCAACAACAGTCCGTTCTTACCAACCTTACATTATTATTACTAGTTGGGTCCTCTAACCAAGAACAGTCCGCTCTTACAAATCCTACATTATTTTTACCAGTTGGGTCCTCTAACCAAGAACAGTCCGTTCTTACCAATCCTACATTATTATTACCGGTTGGGTCCTCTAACCAACAACAGTCCGTTCTTACCAATCCTACATTATTTTTACCAGTTGGGTCCTCTAACCAAGAACAGTCCGTTCTTACCAATCCTACATTATTATTACCAGTTGGGTCCTGTAACCAACAACAGTCCGTTCTTATCAATCCTACATTATTATTACCAGTTGGGTCCTCTAACCAACAACAGTCCGTTCTTACCAATCCTACATTATTATTACCAGTTGGGTCCTCTAACCAACAACAGTCCGTTCTTACCAACCCTACATTATTATTACTAGTTGGGTCCTCTAACCAAAAACAGTCCGCTCTTACCAATCCTACATTATTATTACCAGTTGGGTCTTTAACCGTCTACAACAGTGATAATTGGGATGTGTCAGGAGTCACCAGTCGGAGGCGATTCGCGTGAACGTGTTGGGTCCGCCGGTGGGGGAGGCGCGGGGGGCGGCGCACGCGTGGCGGGGGGCCGCCGTGCGCCTGCACGCCGCCCTGTGCGCCGACCCGCCGCCGCGCCGCGCCGTCTGGACCTGGGGCAGTCTGCGCCTCGACGTGCCCGGGGAACTAGGTACGCTCGGCTGTTCCTTACTGACGCATCTTGTTCTAGGACGCAACGTGTATTATTATCGTTACAAAAGAGAATATTTACTGCCTTATCTTCCAGTCGTCGTTCTCGTCGAACCCGTCACTTGCGACGAAGAGCTCGGCGAGTAAATTAACCCATAGACACAGCCCACTGAGTTTCCCGCCGGATCTTCTCAGTGGGTCGCGTTTTCGATCCGGTGGTAGATTTTACAAAGCATCTTGCTAGGGTTACTTTTAGCAACAACGTCAGGTTTGAGCCCAGCGACCTCACCTACTAGTTCGGTAAATCTAGAATAACCCCTCGAGGTTACTAGAAGAGGTAGAAAAAAAACTTAGCTGAAACAATATTTATTTGTCAAACGAGAATATTCTTTTAATACAGAGTTTGTGTGCCCGCAACCTATATCAAAAAAAATAGTCGGGAGTCAATGAACTCAGGTTTCAATGAACGTAGACATTATGTAAATTTTGTAGAATGTGTTCTTATCTCCTTGTGTCGCTTCAGGATCGTATCCAATACATCGCGCCATACTTTGTATTGTAATTATTTATTTATTTCATAAATGGCTGTTTAATTTATAAACGAGCTGTTGTCTCCTTGCTGTTAGAATCCCGTAGACATCATAGTCTAGGAGTAGAGCAGCTGACCCCCTATTCGAACTGCAACGCAGAATTGTAATGCAAATTATATTTTTTACGATTAAGATTTTTATCGCACGATGTTAATCCTTCAATAAGGAAGTCATTCGTTAAGTACGCATTTCATTAGAAAAATTGGTACCGGCTTGCGGGATTCGAACCCCGACACAGTCGCATCGCTTGTACGAATGCACTGAGCGCCTTATCCTTTAGGCCACCACGACTTTAATGTCGGGTTGTTTGTTCATAAAAAAAAAATTATTGCTTACATGGGTGGATGAGCTTACAGCCCTCCTGGTGCTAAGTGGTTACTGGAGCCCATAGAAGACCCCTCTTGGCTGAACCTTTGCTCGCCCACCTACCCTGGTAAAACTGGAAAGGCCTCCGGGCCACCAGTAAATTCTCAAACATAAAAAAATAATTAAACACTATTTTTAATGACCTAATATAATGCAGTGGGCAAAAGATGGACAGCCTGTTCCTTTATTTTAATCTGCAACTTTAACTAAAGACAGCGGAAGATTCTAGCGCTTCCGTGACTGTGACTGCATTACATAATTATACATTTACATACATAACATAATAAAACAGCCCACCTGGTGTTAAGTGGTTACTGGAGCCCGTAGAAATCTACGACGTAAATGCGCCACCCACCTTTAGGCCACCACCTAACGACTGCCCCACCCTTCAAACCGAAACGCATTACTGCTTCACGGCAGAAATAGTCAGGGCAGTGGTACCTACCCGCGCGGACTCACAAGAAGTCCTACCACCAGTAAAGTGTAATTAAAAAAAATCGCATATCGTTCAAGGTCGTTTTAGTTCGCTGGAACCGTCTTCCGAGAACGGCTGCTACCGGTACACGCTGCTCGTGTCCAACGTGGCGCCGGACGACGCCCGCGCGTACGTGCTGCGCGTCGAGAACGAGCGCGGCTCCTCCACGCACGCCGTGGCGCTCACGGTGCACGGTGAGCACGCGCGCTTGTACCTCTCTACGCTGTTAACGCGCTGAGTCTCTCGCCGGATCTGCTCAGTGGGTCGCGCTTCCGATCTCCGGTGATAGATTCAGCGAAGCACTCAAAATCAAAATCCTAAAATTTTTTTTATTCAACACTAGCTGACCAGGCAGCCTTTGTAGTGCCTGAATCGATAAATAAAATACCTAAACTTTTGTATAAAATAAACTTATAACAAACAAAAGGAATCCGTCCCGTCCGACGAGGGGGGAGGGAGGGGGGTGGACACGTCAAAGGAAAAACAAAATTGTTATTTTTATTTGATTCCGAGCATTTTCATGTTTATCTACCTTTTAAACCTTCTCTGGACTTCCACAAACAATTCAAGACCAAAATTAGCCAAATCGGTCCAGCCGTTCTCGAGTTTTAGCGAGACTAACGAACAGCAATTCCTTTATATATATATATAGATAAATGAAAGTACATACTTGGTGAACGTCAAAAAGAACTAACGCCAATTCACAAAAACTAGCCTCCGTCCTGAGAAGAACTGGCAGGAAACTCAGGGGGCATGTCTTTTTTTTTTATATTAGATTTTAGACTTAATAGATATTAGACTGCTCTTGCTAGGGCTAGTGTTAATTTTTAACTGATTTTAATTTTTTACTGATTTTCTCATAATATTAATAATTAATTGATTGAGTCAACTGTAAGAGAGAGATAGAGAGACAGAGAGACAGAAAAGTCAATATATCCTAATACATGTCTCACTCAGTCTCATGCGCGTGGATAATGCCCTCGCGCTCTTACCCACAGAGGTATTAAATTGAATTTAGGGGATGATTGACCCTTTAAAGCGTCTGCAAAGCAATTCGGCCGACGGAAAATGTCTAGGAGTATTGGCGACATATTTTTAAGGATATTGCCTAAAATATACGTAAAAATCAGCTTTCAGAAAATACGTGGAGTAGGTAATGATTTTATGTACTTTGAGTACCTGATACCTGAAAACTGGCCGTCTAAGCAAGGTAGCAGGTAGGCATGCGTTCTTAGTACATACTAACACTACGCAAACGGCCACATTTCGTTCGTCAGACAATACGTGACGTCTGGGGGCCCTGCGATCTTACTCTATTAGAGCCTTTCAGCCCTCATTAAAATAAATTAAACATTGGCGGAAGGCAAGCGTCGCTAAGGAATGACGTCACGCGACAGAAGGCACCAGAGCGAGATAAATAACAAAATGGCCGACGACGACGCATTCGTAATGTCGTTACATTCTAATCTAAAAAAAGACCTGTCTCATTATTTTTTTATTAACACGACGTTTAATAATATTAATTTATGATTGTAGTATTATGAAAGGTTTTTTTTTGTATATCCAGAATTTAAAATCAAGTAATAAACAAATTACGTTTCCCCTACTTATTGATATTGATTCCATTTCGTATGTCAGTTGATTCGTGCTACACAATCCCGTGCGTGTATAAAACTCTTACGTTTTGTTTACGCAGATAATTTTTCGCTAACAGAGACGTCGCACGCGGCCCCGCTCGCGGCCGCCGCGCTGGTCTCCGCGGCGCTGCTGGTGCTCGTGCTGTGCCTCGTCGTCAGGTGCAGGAGGAGGAGAGGTAAGCACCCTCGTCAACACTAACATCCCGTTCCCAGTTAATATGAACTATCTCTTAACATTCCCCAATCCTAAAGTTGTAAATCCATTAGCTTATTTTATTTCCCGCAATAACATTAAACTGTAAAAATAATTACAAACTATCTGACCCGGCAGAATTCGTAGTGCCTCAATAGATAAATAAAAGACCTAAACTAATTCAAGACCAAAATTAGCCAAATCGGTCCAGCTGTTCTCGAGTTTTAGCGAGACTAACGAACAGCAATTCATTTTTATATATTATTATATAGATTTTTCTCCCGTCCTCATTCTTCTCATCTACTATTATCTATCTATATCACTGATATTCTATCTACCTGACATTGGCAGAGTCATTCGTCAAAGAAGAGACTCGAGGCATTAAATAAAAAAAGCATCCTCGTGAAATGTTGCACGCAGAGGAGGCACTCAGTCCCCCAGTCGAGTCGAGGTCTAAAGCTGGTTTTGGTTAACAGCTGCCCCCACCCTTCAGACCAGAACCTAACACTGCTTCGTGGCAACCTAATAGTTACGATTTTTTTCCCTACCTATGCTGATAGCCTTGAGAGGCTATTTCAGCATCGCCTTATCGTGTAGGTGAGCTCACGGGACTCAAACCAGAGTGTTGCTAACACTGGTCCTAGCAAGAGCCGTGCTTCGCAGAATCTACCACCGGATCGGAAACGCAACCCACTGAGAAGATCCGGCGAGAAACTCAGTGGGCTGTGTCTGTGGGTTAATTTACTCGTCGAGCCCTTCGTCGCAAGCGACGGGTTCAACGAGGACGGTGACCGGTGCTTGTGGTGCCTAAAAGCAGCGTTAATGGATCGGGAGGATCCGTAATGACGTGTTTGAGGTCGACGTAGACTGTTTACCATTCGACCCATAGAATCGGGTATGTAATTTCCGGCGGCCACGACAAGAAGTTTTTCGTTAGTTGGTCGGTTGAAATACGGTGCGCGAAGGGTGTTTCGACTAAAGGGATTATTGCAAACTTGATTTTCACATATTTAAAAAAGTATCAGATAGTTGACGTCGTATTCATTTAAAATGTACTTATTTACTACTACCTATACATACCTACAAGTATATGAATATTTTTCGTAATTTCTGATATTTTAAAATTAAGCCTCCAATAAACGATATACATATATTTGAACATGTAACTTAATCTTTTTTGTTAATACGCAATGTAGATAATTTAATTTATTTATACGAGCTTCCATGTTGATGTCCACGGTCTCCGGTGCTCACTTGACACCGGACGGGCCGTTAGTTTGTCTGACCGTCTAAGAAATAAAGAAATTTTCATTGTCCCGTGAATCTTTATCATTACCGATACGTTTTATTAATGGGAGTTTCGTTTCTATTGTTTTCCAGAAAGCGTCGAGTACAAGACTGATGACTTAAATAGGTAATTTATTGATTAATAAATCATAGTAAATATTATATTTTTTGATAAATAATTGTTTAAATATTCTGCACACCTTAATCTTTCAAACTGGTGTACTTTCTTTAAATTAACTGAATAAATAAATTTTGTTTTATTAAGGTATCAACATTTAAAGATATTTCTATTAATCTCTTCTTTACTAAAACAACCTTAACGCCGTTTGAAAGTGATAAAAAATTCGATCTGCCTTTTAAAGTAATATTATTTGGTTAATTTCCAACAATCTGTCAATTAGCGAGAAGACCGTGCTCCCAGCGGACGCGGTGTACACGCCGCGCGTCCCGGCGAGCCCCCCCGTCCCCCCGAGCGCGGCGGGTCCCGCCGGCCCCCCGGGCGCGGCGGTCCCCCGGGCGGCGGCGGGGGGCCGGTACTCCCCGGGCGCGCTGCAGGTCCGGCGCGCGGCCGTGGTGCTGCAGCCGCCCACCACCGTGTGATCTGCACAGGTGTGACTGCACCGTCGCTTGCACCCCCTAACTGCCTCCTAGAGATAATATCGCGTCGCTGTTTATTTCATTCATTTTTTTTTATTGCTTAGGTTAATGGACGAGCTCACAGCTCACCTGGTGTTAAGTGGTTACTGGAGCCCATAGACATCAATAACGTAAATGCGACACCCACCTTGAGTTATAAGTTTTAAGGTATGAAGTATAGTTACAACGGCTACCCCACCCTTCAAACCGAAAGGCATTATTGCTTCACGGCAGAAATATGCAGGGTGGTGGTACCTACCCGTGCGGACCCACAAGAGGTCCTACCACCAGTACAAGAGGGCCTACACCAGTTTATATAAAACTCTCAGTAGATCAGTTCAGTATCTTAAGAAATTATAGCTGAGTGCGGACCTAGTTACAGATCGAGGGGTGAAAAGATATTTCAGTTAATACGCGACATTTATAATTGTAATTAAAGGTCCGTTTTATTTGATATTAGCATCAACAGTTCGATGTTTTATAATAGTTAAACTTCCATTAAGTTTACTCCTTTCAAATAGCCGAAGAATTTTCTTTTTGTTATGATATTTTTTCACATTTTAAACTTTATACGGCTCTTCTGTTAGATTGAAAAATTTTCGCCCAAACCAAACAGCCTTTCACTCCTCGATAAGATCGATTCGCAATTAATCGCTGGCAATTAATATGTCATCGAGGTATAGGCCGCGGCGGACACGCCTTTACTTCGGCGCTTCATAAAAATAATTACTCCCATTAGTTTCCACTTGATACAAGGTCTGCCCAAACTTGGCGAAACAATTGCCAATCAGCCCTATTAAGGCGAAGTTTTGTACGCGATCGTGCATAATATAATCATAAATGAAATAATTTGATGGGCTCTAGTTCGGACCGATATCACTCTATATCAGTTTTATTCAACATTCATGTTTTATTAAATAATTTTCGCGATTCGATGTCTCATTGGTTTTGGCCTTAACAACAACACGCAGTCTACCATTATTGTCAGTGGCAGATTTACTTTCGCACATTTATCCACTGTCAATTAACATGTTGGTGCTAACAGTTTATTTCGTCTAAACAAATTACTCCACGAAATTGAATAAATTGCTCATTTACGGCGATATCACACACGCACAAATAACAATTATCCGTGTGAGTGTGCGAATGTGTGTATGTATGTTTCTCTCTCTCTCTCTCTCTCTGTGTGTGTATGTTTGTGTTTCTCTCTTTTTCTCTGTGTGTGTGTGTGTGTGCTCCGTCATCTGCTGGTAGCACTTTTACTGAAAGAGCTAAACATATTTGAGAAAACTATGATCAATGATAACAATTTACATCCCTACGATTCTATCTTAATTATTTTAATGCTTAATTGTGCAGTTACCAAATTATATACACACATGAATAATTACATTATACAATCATTCGATTCCAGATGAGCAATTATTCAAAATTCAACTAACCTAACTGTGTACTAACATGATTCGCACGTTTATTCGGCACCGCACTACAATCGCGTGTTCATTGATAGTTATTTAACACAAGTACTTCGAAAGTAATAAAATTGCAACCAACCGTTTTTACTTCCCCTCGATACTTCAGCTACGAACAATTCTCTTATTAAAACCTTGTTAACGTCAATTAAATGCGGACAATTAACTATAGACAGCGACTGCCCTGGAATTACTGATTTCTGTCCTAAAAGAGAAAAAAAAGCAATAAATCACATAATATAATTTTCGTTTCGTAGGCAGCACTTTCGTCGCTGGAAAAACAAGCCAAAGATAACGTGTACGCGGTACTAGACCCGCATATACAATACGAAATAACCATAAACAAGCTCGGAGAACCGCCGAGGCATTTGTCTCTATCGAAACCTCTGAATCACCAAAGATCGCAGCACGCTTTCGATCCAAATAATGAAACTAAAGAGATCAACAATAACATCTCCGAGACGAGATTCAGCACGTTCAAACCACAACACAGAATCAATTCAAGGGACAGACAGAATAATAATAATCAAATCAGCAAAACAAATCACGACGTTGAATATTCAAAGGATCCAAAGTTTGGATTCGAACGAGGGAACCGCTGTGTAGATGACTTCAATCCAGACAACGGAACAAGAAGTTCATATAATCGGTCCCGGGAGCGAAACAGCTCAGGACGGAGACCCATTACGATCCAAAAGAATCGCGGATCGTTCGTTAGAGATTCGAAACGAACGTCCACCCGTAGCTGGATCTTCGATACCGCCGAAGATAGAAAAGGGAAAGAAGAGTTCTTCGATGAACTAGAAAAAGCTGAAAGGAAACACGATAAGGTCACGAATGCGGAAGACTGCGTGCCGCAACTTGGTAAAGTCAAGGAGATCGCTTCGAAGTTCAACAGGAGTAGCCTAGAGAGCAGACCGTTGGGCTTACAGAAGGAGAGACCGAAGCCGTTGCAAAGCTACGGGTACCAAGCTTATCTGGACCACGTCTTCCCGGATGAAGTTGAAATATGAGAGCAGCAAACAAAGTCAGATCTCCGCTTAATCTGCGATGTTAAAAATAATGTACTTATTAATATTTACAAATCTTTTACCGCTGTACTTATTTATTAGTGATGCATGCCATACTCTTGTTCACATTTAGTATTAGTGTTGTAGTAGCTCTAGATCGTTCGCGAGCCGCGTGCGATGAACGTAATGTCGGCGAAAATATGAGGCCGTAAGTGCAAAAGTGGCCTAACTCACAACTTTTCAGTATCATGTTTATAATTATGCATATTGCAATTTGTTTAAAATTTAATAAATTTTGATGCAAAACCGGCCTATCCATAGTTGCACCCATAGATAGCAGATGGCTTTGTAAGCATTATTTTACATTTTGCGCGTATTGTTTTTTTGCCTACTCAAATTCAAATTCATGAAAACTTAAACATCATTGCCCCATAATAACTATGGTAAGTTTAGGCCACTTTTGCGCTGACGGCCTCATATATCGTTGCATTTATACATTACGTAGATAATAGCTTTGGAATCACTAGGACTTTTTTACTACGGGCACATGAAGTTACTGTTGCGATAAATAATCAAGTTGTTTAATGTATTTCTGGAAGATTACATTTTAAAATTCTTTACTATTGTACATATATATTTTATTCGTTTAGCACTAGTCTAATATGAGTTAGTAAGAACTCGACTGTCGGTCAGTAGAGCAAAGTTAACTACATACATTTTTGAATATTTTTTTCTATATGTATTTAATAATTAAAATCCATCATTAAATCTAATAAATTATAATTCAAAACAAAAAAATGTAGTTTGTAGGCACCCACTCGATTGAACACCTAAAAATAAATCCATGAATTATGTCTGTTGCGCAAAAGTTAAATTTTTTAAGTTTAGTTTTTTTGTATTGTTGAAGATTTTAACAGTATTAAAAAATAAATAAAAATGAAAGAACAAAAAAAAAGAAACCAATTTTTTTATCATTACCAAAACTGTTTTATTTCTCGTCAACTCGCGGTTCCGTTAGCCGAAACGCGTCACGACTCGCGACCGACGCGACGCCGGCAGTCGCTAGCTCAGTGACCGAGCGACGTGAGCCCCCGGCACTAGCTCGCTCGCGTACGACAATCACAACACGATACTCCGATTAAAACGCGCGCAAACTCCCGATAACACGCTAGTGCTGTCGTCCGAGCTTCATCTACAACGATGTCCGCTTATTTCTTTCTATTACTAATCAGCCCAGTAATAACGGCCCAAATTAACTACACATTGCCCGTATTCAGAGCGAAGGACACGTGCAAAGGTTTATGTGTCAGTAAGTGTTGTCCTAAAAGCGCGGTGTACCACAGTCTGCCATCGAATAAATACAGATGTGGCCCGCCAATCGGAAACGATGTAAACTTGTTGTCTCACACGAAACAGCCACTACACAAAATGCAGTACGTTGTGAAATCAGTGGACTTGTTTGAGACATTTACAGTGATCGAAGGAGTCGCCTGCGGGAAGAAATACTTGTCGAATCACAAATTCTTTCTACAAACTGTGAGTATTCAAAAATCACCTTATTCTTGCCCTTACCCCAAATCGCTGTAGTAATTCCTTTAATCATGCTGCATAGGGCTTTGTCATCAACCCTCCTTGAGATATAGGTATCTCCATAAGTATATCCATTGCAACATGCCATAGGAAGGGACTTTTTATGTTTATTTTTTGGTGTTTCGATAGCTTTCTTAACGATAACCATTTTTGATTCTATAATTTGTATTTTATCTTTACAAATTTTTGCATTAAAATTTAAATATCCAATACTAAAACGATAATACGTATATAGCTTTTTATAAGTTTAATTTTGATTTAATTTTATAAGTATTTAAAAGACATAGAAATTTCAAATTCAATCACTATTTTAATACGATTTCTTGAATAAATTTTAATAATTTATTTTAATATTACATAAGATATTAAAACGTCACTTTAGTAAATAGGTTCGATTTGAGAAATTTATTTAGGTATCGAATTGCCTATTTAATGGATAATGTTTGAAAACTGGGACGCCGCTAATACATACCTACAGAAATTACATTATTTTATTATTATCGAAATCTGAAAGCATACAGCCCATCTGATGGTTATTGGGATGGCCGACCCGGAACTAATTTGTGTTAGGATCGGTCGCGACAAAGGCTATTGACCTAACTGCCTATTATAAATGAAAACGTACCGTGATTGTACCCGTTAGGAACATCACAGAACAAATCAATTAAACAACAACCACGAGGAATCATCGCTCGATATATTTTACTGCTTTAAGTGAATTAAATTGGTCCGGTCATTCTCACAACTCACTCGGCGCTAAGTGGTTAACGAAATTCATAGTTATGATAAGTTGAATGTCACACGTCACGCATGTGCTACTGGTGGTAGGACCTCTTATGAGTCCGCGCGGGTGGGTACCACCACCCTGCCTATTTCTGCCGTGAAGCAGTAATGCTTTTCGGTTTGAAGGGTGGGGCAGCCGTTGTAACTATACTTGAGACCTTAGAACTTATATCTCAAGGTGGGTGGCGCATTTACGTTCTAGATGTCTATGGGCTCCAGTAACCACTTAACACCAGGTGGGCTGTGAGCTCGTCCACCTATCTAAGTAATAAAAAACAAAAAAATGTCACGCGATGTCGCGTTAAGTTGGAGGCAGTTTGGCTGTACACATTATTGGCTAACGTCCATGTGTGACCACTTATCGTCCGGTGAGCCATACGATCGTCTGCCTTCAATCACAATAAAAAATATAGTACCCGTTGAATAAATAAAGAGGGTTTTTTATTGTAAATCCTCACATCGGTCAATGTAGGTTTTTTTATTCAAATACCAAAAAAATTTCAACGGTAACAAATTATTTCAATACATAAAAATAAATACGGTTATGTCCCTCTGCGGGTATTAAAAGCATTTTTTGACGTAATTATATAACAAATTGATTTCATCTTAAATAACATACGTACAAAGCTACGTATAAATCCATAACAATATTTGCCATGTCAATTAGTGAACGCACAAAAACCAAATACGGACTAAACTGGTTTGTGTCATTGAAAATCTCAAATAAACTGTGTATGGTTTTCGATTTGTTTAAGAGACCTTTTAGAGAAAATGGGTGGACGAGCTCCCTGTCTATCTGATGATAAGCGGTTACGATAACTAAAGATAAAAATAAGTTGAGTAATGTTTGCGATTTTAGATCAGGTAACGCGAGTTTCATGCTCAATCAAATGCTACCTGTAAAGATACCACCGACGTACTATCTATCTATCTATCTATTTTTACTGGTGGTAGGATCTCTTGTGAGTCCGCGCGGGTAGGCACCACCGCCCTGTCTATCTCTGCCGTGAAGCAATAATGCGTTTCGGTTTGAAGAGTGGGGCAGCTGTTGTGACTATACTTGAAACCTTAGGACTTATATCTCAAGGTGGGTGGCGCTTTTACGTTGTAGATGTCTATGGGCTCCAGTAAACACTTAATACCAGGTAGGCTGTGAGCTCGTCTGCATATCTAAGAAATAAAAAATAAAAACTATCAAGAAGTAGCATAGTAAGCGGATTGTGCTACTGTTTAAAGACGATAAGGAAGTTTTAGTCAAAGCCATTATAACCTTTAAACTACTGAAATCCCGATTAAACGAACACTATAATAATATAACATAATTGAAACATACATCAATTTTAATTCGGTGCTATCGGCTGTAATAATTTTCACTAACAACTGATATGGAAACAGATGGCCACAAACGCAACGAATGATATGTCCATTTTATTGATGTGAGTAGGCAAAAAAACACTCCTATTGTAATATCTAAGAGGTTGCGAAAAGGATATGAAAATAATTTAATCGAATTCATTCGCCAAGCATTCCGGCTCGAAGGATGCAATTTTAGATGTACAAAACTGCCCTCGTGTCTGAAGATGAGTAGTGGCATTTACATTGGGATGTCAGCTCAGATAAACACTTAATGCTAGACGAACCCTGAGTTCGTTTGTCATTTAAACTTAAAAAAAGTTTACAATTGGGCATCAACAACTTTTTTTATTTCTTAGATTTAAGGTGTTTTTATTCTAGCTGAAATTAGTTTTTAAGTAGTATAAGACCTCAGCTATTGAATTTACTACTCAAACCATCTGCGCCATCAGCTAACAAAAGTATAATCCTTATTTATTAACCATGTCATTAATTCGTATCTAAATTTGCAAATCTCAGGCTATCGCTTATCTCAGGTCAACTGGTGGCGAGAACCATAAAAAGTGTAAAAAATGTTACTAAAACTACCTCGACTCGACTGAGGATAAACATCGAGTGACTTTAATTACAGTTTTCCCTAAAAAAATTCAGTGGAGTCAAGGAAGTGTCGAGGTCTCTTTTTTTATCCCTGCCTATGCCGATAGCCTTGAGTGGCTACTTCAGCTTTACCCTAGCTTGTAGGTGAGCTCTCGGGGCTCAAACCGGAAGTGTTGCTAACACTGGTCATAGGAAGAGCAGTGCTTCGCAGAATCTACCACCGAATCGGAATCGCGACCCATTGAGAAGATCCGGCGAGAAACTCAATGGGCAAGGTCTCAGAATATGGGTAACAGATATACATACTTAACTGCACATGTTCTCGCCATATGCGCTCACAAAAACAAAACTAACAAGAACTTCATTGTTTTTTTTTACGTTTTGCATTAAAAAAAATTATGTTTTTTTATGTTTTAATTGGTGAAATACTGTTTATTTTTGTATAATTTCTCTACTCTATGGTACACTTTCACGGGCCACATTTAATTTCGAATTCTACTCGATAAATTCAGGGAAATTACATTGTAATTTTTTACTTTCGGACCGCTGGGGAATCCATTTACGGATACCCGGTCGAGGGGGGTAAGAGACCGGGTTATGTCGGACTCCGGCGCCTCCAGAGAAGAACAATAATGAGACTTCGATCTTTAATACTAACTTTCGTTTCGGACTCGAGCCTAAGACACATTTTCAAGGATTGAAGTGCTTTATACGCTCAACCAATTGTAGAATAGCCGTGAGTACGTAGTTCACCAAATAATTTACCAAAAATAAACTTTAAAAGTACACTATAAGGTGTACAGCGCTTACAGAATAAACCGAACTACAATTTTGGTTTTCTTTTTCTTCATTCGAACATCACTCACGCAAAAACTATTAGATCAAATGGACATATAAATTATATAATACTTCAAAACTGGTCTACATCACACATACATTTTATAAGGACAACAATGGTAGACGATATTATGCCGTCTGATTATTTTATTGATAACACAGGAGCATAAGTTTGTCGACCTTGCATAGAGATTTGTTTACTCCTGCAGTATTATTGTTTTTTCTACCTTTTCCTTCGTAGCTTATGGGGGTATTCCAACTGGCTGTTAGCTCACGGGTTCCTTCTCAGAGAATTGCTAACAAGAGCTGTGCTTGGCTGAATCCACTATCGGATCGGAATCGCGACCCACTAAGAAGATCCGGCGAGAAACTCATTGTATGTTCATCATTAAAGGTATATTTATCTGTATTTGTAGGTATTTAAAGGACAGGAACATAAACCTTGTTCGCCGACAGGTCACTTCACCGTGACAATAGTTCTTTAACTAACTAGGATTAATAATTGCACTACTTTTTTGGAGAGTCGTAGAAAAATACAAAGTGACGCCCTAGTGATGACCCTAGTCCTAATTTTTATCCGTAAAACCTACTTTCAAATGACAACGGTTGACAAAGGTTTATAAATAAGAAAAAACATAAAACCTATTATAATAATTATAATAAGCCTTTTTATTTCTGGTTTTATAATCTTAGGTGGATTATAATATTACATTATACAACAAAAATGATTTATGTTAGAAAATTAGCTTAAATTATGTTAGTAATATAAGTAAGTGTATTTAAATAATTATAAATTAACAAGAAATTCCGGTTTGGGTACAGGCCTCTTCCAAAGAATCCCACTTTTGTCTATCTTATGCTATGAAGTGTCAGTTTATGCTAGCCGATCTTTTTAGATCATCTTACCAGCGGGCTAAGGGTCTCCCCTTTTCTCTCTTGTCTAGTCGTCAACAAAACCTATTCGAATCGAAATATTATTTTTTTATAACCTTCAGTGTTACTGGTAGGAAGTGGCTTGGCTGTATGTCCAATGTCCAAGTTGTTATCCAATTTCCGGTAGGTAAGCTCAGAATACCTTAGTTGGCAACACAAAAAAAAGAAAGCACCATCGTGGGCGAATTTGGCGGGAACGCGAGGAGTGAAGTTGTGTGATTTGTTTTATTTTGTCTATTTAGTGTTTCTTCAGGTTTAAATGTGTAATAACGGTGGTTTATAAACTATTTAATATCTGTGAAAGTGCACAAATGTGGGAAAATGAAACAAAGTCACTGGACGTAACTTCTCAGGATCCTCCAAAAAGCCTACTGGAAAAATTTCAGTAAATGATCACCATTTTACTGAGATTATATTTCATCCCATATCATCTCTGATCATTTCATTTCATTTTATTCCAGTTGATTAATGTCTCAAATTAATCATCTTCATTTCATTTCATTTCACTCCATATTATTATTATTTTTCATAAAAATAAGAATATAAATTAAAATAGACATGACCTAAAGTTCTTAGTTACCAGGTCATAAAATTCCTTAAAAAAAAGCACCGTCGTGACACACATTCACAAGAATGACATGCCTACGTATAAACATTAGATCGAATTACGATCTAATAGGTCTAGTCGGGGAGGGGTCGCTCGGTCGTAGAGATAAATCTGTTTGTCGTCCAAATAACACGGGATTACAGTGATCACGCTGAATAACAAACACTTTGTCTGCTTGGGTATATTCTGTTTTACGACGTGAATTGACTAATATTTTTGGATATTATTTTACCTAGTGTTTGCATACCATCTCATATCTCAATTTGGGCCACAAGTTCGCATTAGATGGAACCACTTTTGGTGGCTAAGAAATGGTATATGATAGAGGAGTATGGAAGGAGATAACATGTAGCGCCGACCCCAAGTGACTGGAAGAAGGGCAGGTGAATGATGAGAAAGAAGCTGGATCTAGCGAAGGAAGACCGGTTCTTTTTTATTATTGCTTAGATGGGTGAACGAGTTCACGACTCATCTGGTGTGAAGTGGGTACCGGAGCCCGTAGACATCTACAACGTAAATGCCGTTATCTACGAGAACCAGGCGATAGTCATGCCACTTTTACATTAACATTATTTCCATTATCATCATCTTGCCTATACTCATAATACCATCCAATAATATCATATACATACGTCAATGTATTTATCCAATCAATTAACCCAGTACTAAAATCACCCTTGCTCTGTTAAGTAGGGAGCTAAGTCCGGGTAGGGGGGACTACCCGTGGACCATTTTATGCCACATCCACGACCAGACGACAGTTTAAAAATATAATGCAACAACATGTCGGCATAAAAAGTGCTGGAAAAACACTGGGAAACCTTGAACAATAGACATCAATAAATGAAACAACATTTATAAATAGAGTGTTACGAATGTTGAAAAATAAAAATAAAAACGTAACAAAACATCGGAGTGATAAAAAATGGCGTTATAAATTAGGTACATATTAGATCTTAATTACGGAACAACTTGAACAATAAACTGTGAGAAATAACATAATTGTATCATACGAAACTAAAATACAATTTGCATCGTACTCACTACATATGTTTCGAATATAAATAAATTTACAAGAATAATGATATCAATATGTGAGAACCTTTACATTCAATGGTGGCACAGATATGTAGATACTTACCGGCTCAACAAACACGAGATATAACATCTTTAGAATTGAATTGGCTTGAAATTAGTTAGTGTAGTATATAGGTATATATAATGTTTTGTATTGTAACAGTTTAACAGTCTCCTTTAGTCCAGAACAGGATAAACGTAGGTACCTACTTTTTGTCTCTTTTAAATCAAGCGCACACCAAAAAGTATTAAAATCGAAAAGCTAAAATGATTACAACCTTTTTATTACATTTTTGGGGTTTACCAAAAAAAAAACAAGAATTTGGAATTAGTCCACTTCAATTCTAAACGTGCGATATAATATTAAAATAAAACGTAAAGCTAAAACTTTGTCTCCCTTTTTACGAAAATTACGCGGACGGAGGAGTATGAAATTTTCCACACTTATAGAGAATATAGAGAAGAAGTGCACAATGCTAATTTTTTTTTTAAATAATGCATAAAAGATACATTAAATCAATAAAGAAAACATTACACACACTACATACCATATCTTTGACGCACACACGCATGCATACTATTTATTGTCAAACTTTTGTTGTAGACGTCTGTGGCCAAATTGAGAATAGATTAAATATTGTTCGTCTTTATTAATATTTTTTATTGAGCAGCTTTGGTGAAATTTGTGATTATAGAAGTATAAAATACAATTATAATAGTGTACAAACTTACAATCCCAATTAATTATAGTCGAATTTCGACTACTGCGGGACCTCTAGTAATATTAAAAAATGTGACGCAACAAATCGACGGAGATCAAATATTATTGAAATGATAATTCATAATCGGGTTCCAACGAGTAGGCCTTGAGTTTTAAATGAAAAAAAAAGCGCTCAATCATGATGAACGGAACTTTGCCTTTTTATTGATCAGATTGAAGACAATCACAGATAATTTTTTTAAATGTGTAACCTTCTAAATAAGGATTTACGTTTTTCCTTATAAAGTCCTTGTCCTACTGGTATAGCCACGTTCTTTGATGTCGCTTTAAAGATGATTTTAGACATAACAATGTTAATGTCGCTACACCGACTTTGAGACATGACAATAAATTTATATTGTACTAGCTGTACCAGTCCGCTTCGCTGGGCATTCAAAATTAACATTTCTCACCCTCACAAAGATTCTCATCATTAACGCCCCGGCAAGTGGTGCAGGGAGTCCAATACTCATATAAATATTAGCCTATCCATTAAGTAAATGTATTTTCTATATGGATACCAAGTTTCAAGTCAATCGGATGCATGGTTCAGTAGTTATAATGGAACATCCGTAAAAACCACTGTAGATTTATATATTAGTATACCTACTCGTAGATAATACTAAATATGTCAGCTTTATAGATTTCCGGTTTTCATTATTGTTAATTACCGATGTTATTCATTTGTGTGTGGAAGTCCTTCGTGGGAACGTGATTGGTATATAGAAACAAATATTGGCATTTGCCTTCAGGATTTGAGCCCTTGCAGTCACACATCTGAGTATTTTATCCACCAAGCCAAAGTCACAGACTGACAGTATTGATTATTCCAAATTTTACAAGCCGCCATTTTAATCGACAAGATAATTCTGATACTTTCAGAACAGGAATAATGCTTAATAAAAAAAAAAAGACTTCTAGGTCACGTTAAGACAAATCTTAAGTATTAAAATGATAATTTTATAATCGAAGGTAAACTCCAGCCATACAGTTAAGCAAAATTACTTATGAACTTTATTGGGTGTTTTGTTTGATGAGTACCACATACCTGCTCAGGACCTTAGTAAATTACCTTGTTAAGTAGAATAAGTCTTCTTTCATTGTTCATTACGTAGACGGGTCAACGAGCCCAGGGCCCCCTGGTGTTAAATCGAATTGGTTTCCGAAGGTCATAGGCATTAACAATAACTGTTGCCATCCACCTTGAGATAGGTATGATGCTTAAGTTTCAAATCTTATAGTACTACGGCTGCCTTTCACCTTACAAAACGGATTACTTCTTGGCGACAGGAACCTACGCCCTGCTACCTGTAGGTAAGTAGGGGAAGCTGTTGCCATTAAAAACGCTATCATTGGGTTTTTTGAATCAGTGGCGCATAGTACAGGAATGATCCAAATGAAAATTCCTTGGTAGTCCTGGATTGCACAATTTTTTGACTCGCTCTACCATAATATTTCCACTTAAAGCTGTCAGGACTATCAGCTAAAGTATGTTAATTTCCAATGGATCAAAAAAAAAATTTTTTTTCTTGCTTAGATGTGTGGACGAGCTCACAGCCCACCTGGTGTTAAGTGGTCACTGGAGCCCATAGACAACTATAACTTAAATGCGCCACTCACCTTGAGATATAAGTTCTAAGGTATATAGGTATAGTTACAACGGCTGCCCCATAATTTAAACTGAAACGCATTACTGTTTCACGGCAGAAATAGTCCGGGTGGTAGTACCTACTCGCGCGGATTCACGAGAGGTCCTACCACCAGTAATAATATTCTGCATGAGCAATACTTTTAGAAGAATTCGGATAAGTACGGTTAAGTAATAATTGAAATTGAATAGGATCAGGACTGCGGATGGACAATAAAAATATTATAAATATAATAATATATACATAGTTCGTCAACATGTCAAAAAGTGGTCGCGGTGTTGATGCGTCTCGCTCGTTAATCACTGAACTAGGCTAATAATTTTATACGGTAAATAATAAAAAATATAATATAAAGTATAATTACTGAATAACTACTCGATTAGCGCGCAAACCCATTCAGTACAAAGAATATGTTTTGTACTTTTAAAATATTATTTCGACATATTTGCCCAGATAGTCGTCGCAGGCGCATGTTAAGATTCGTACTGAAATCTCACATTTAATTAAATATGCCTGCTAGCGGATAGTTTGCTAATGTAGCACTTATTTTACTATGAACTTCAGTGTGCTTAGTGCGAGTTTTTTAACGTTCTAGATAGGGTAAAAGTCAACTCAAATTTGTATGGAGTTGGAATGTTTGCCTGCGTTTGCCGCTAAGGGCGCTGTTCCAACTGCATAGAGTTAACTTTTACGCTATCCTGAACGTTAAAAAACTCGCACTAAGCACACAGGCCCCAGGATTTCACATGACGATATTATAACCGGAAAATGATCTCTAATAGTCAGTTGATACTAATAACTTGTAATAAAATCGAATATTTTCGTGGGTGTTTTTTTTTTTTTTATATTGCCTTTGTAGGCAGACGAGCATGCGGCCCACCTGATGGTGAGTGGTTACCGTCGCCCATGGACTTCAGCAATGCCAGGGGTAGAGCCAAGCCGCTGCCTAAATTAATGTCACTATACTCATAGCTGCTCTTCGACTAGACTGCCTCTATTTGAAGATCATTAACAGTGTGTTTTATTTACATCCATTTGTTTTTCAGATTTATTTATATGATACACGTGTACATACATGGACCGACCCTGTTTATGGGCAATGTAAAAAAATTGTTATAAACCTTTTTAGTTTAACGTTTAAGAGTTAAACGAAAAAAGTTTAACCGAACCCTTAAACCGAACTAAAAACTAGTATTTTGTTTATTTATTTCAGACCAGTCAGGATTTTAGATCGAAGTTATATTGTAATGTTATAGAACATTGATGCCTCTACTTATGTTCAAGACAAGCGGCCCGCTCCGGCTCCGCTCGGTTCTTTAACAAAACTTTCAACGATATTTGACGTTGTTTTATTTTTTTAAATGAAATAACACTTATTGCGGCATAACTATAATAGTAAGACAGATGCTGTCGTGACACTTTTCTCAAAATAATAATGTGTTCTACAAAGTCGTAGTACATTATTTTATTCTATCATCAACAGTTTTCGCAGGGCACG
Organism: Bombyx mandarina; assembly: GCF_030267445.1. Lineage (NCBI taxonomy): Eukaryota > Metazoa > Arthropoda > Insecta > Lepidoptera > Bombycidae > Bombyx > Bombyx mandarina. The sequence goes on along the minus strand of NC_143215.1, from coordinate 12,450,245 downwards.
CGATGTAAAGAATATTTTACGTAATTTTTTTTCATCTTGGGTTTGGACATTATTGGAGTTTTAGTAAGGCTCCCTAATTTTTTTCAAAAAGATTATAGCCTATGTCACTCGAGAACAGTGTAGCTTCCAAACAGCGAAAGATTTTTTCAAATCGGTTCATTAGTTTCAGAGTCAATTCAATACAAACAAACAAACAAATATTTCCTCTTTATAATATTAGTATAGATAATTATATAAGTTCCCTAATATTATTCGGTGAAATCCCATTACAAAAAAAAAAATATGTTACTTATTATATAGAATTATAATAATTATATCTTGAAGTCGGTAAAATTGGCGTTTAAATATTTGGTTATACACAAACATATCAAAACAATAAAAGCTTTTTTTTTTTAAATAAATACAATTTGAATAAATTGTTTTCAATAATTTTGCAAAAGCATTGGTTTTTTTTTAATAAATAAAGAAAATACGTATAGGTAGAATAAATTTCCGTGAAACTCTAATTGCTTCGTCAACATTGTTTGCATTCATATATTGAACACATTCAAATCATCTGTACGTCAGAGTCATTATCAATTGATTGTCCTTCATTGATATGTGTTCACGTACTTAGGGCCATGCGCCGAGTTCGGATTCGTATTTGCATCATAAAAAATGAGGGCATAAACATAAGCTCCATTGCATACAACCTTTAACTAGAAATTACGAATTCTTCTGGAGAACGATCTAGAATATTTGTGTGAACAAGTAACAACAAAAAGCTAAGAACATTCAGTATTCATAAAAAAAATATTGCCCTTGTAGGCAGACAAGCATACGGTCCGTCTGATGGTCAGTTGTTACCATCGCCCATGGACGTCAGCAAAGTCAAGGGCAGAGCTAATCCGCTACTCACAGAATAGTCAACAATTTCTATACAAAAGAAGGTCCATTTAATTAGCCTATCACAGCCCTTATCGACTTCTTGGATCATTACCGTTATTTAATTTGTTGACAATAACCGACCTTGATAGTTTGGGTATCCGAATTAGCAGTACGTAATTACAAGATACGTAAGCTAAGCACTGATTAGATAATATATTACGGATGTGCATTTAATTATTATGATTTAGGCGGTGATTTTATTAGGATGCGTTACAAGAATGTGAAGACGTTAATATTTTGTACTGGAGGAAAAATAATTTATTGCTAGCTATTTATCGACCTCACAAGCATAAGGACGAAATGGTATCTTAAATGTAATATAAATAAAAAAAGATGTGTGGTGTCGTGGGACACCGGACAGGAACGAAGTTCCATATAAAAAAAAAAGAATTACGAGAAAAAAATCGCGCGGTGAAATATCGCTGTGCGGAAAACAAGGCCTTATTCCACGGACTTTTTCTTACGGTTTTTACTATCACATTTTTTTCAGTTCGGTCGCGCAGCAAAATCCCTATCTCCTCCAAGTCTGCCGTAAGGAACTTCGTTACAATAAACATAAATTTGTGTATTTAAAAGCGTTTTGTAAACCAGATACTAGCAACCCGGCCCGACCTTGGACGTCTGAATAAAGCTTGTACCGATAGTAGATTAAAGTAATTAAATATTAATATTTTATATAGGAATCCTTAACTTTATATATGTAGCATTTTAATTGAATTAAATATAATTCAAAAAGTGTTAATTAAGTCTCTAGTTCAACCATAAAGAGGTATTTTATTAAAGATGCCCATAAAATATATAGGTACATTTACAAGAGTTCACTCTTCTTGTTCTTAGAAATGTCGGAGTTTTATACAACGGTACATTGTTTATTTTAATCCACACTGGTGAAAAATTCAACAGATCCTTGCTTAGGGTACCGTCACCATAAAAAGCATCAACTGCCAAAATGGTAAGTTTATTCAGAGGCTTAAGCTCTGCGTTAATGCATTAGTCAGATTATGATAATGAGGAATTGATGGACTACATTCATCAAGAAATTCAGAAGATTAAAAAAAGACGTAATCTACTTATCTATATATATAAAAATGAATTGCTGTTCGTTAGTCTCGCTAAAACTCGAGAACGGCTGGACCGATTTGGCTAATTTTGGTCTTGAATTATTTGTCGAAGTCCAGAAAGGGTTTAAAAGGTAGATAAATATGAAAATTTAATTCCGAGATTAAATAAAAATAACCATTTAGTTTTTCCTTTGATGTGTCCCCCGTCGGACGGATTCCTTTTGTTTGTTTATTTTATACAAAAGTTTAGGTCTTTTATTTATCGATTGAGGCACTACAAAGTCTGCCGGGTCAGCTAGTCTACTATAAAATCGGAATCGCATCCCACCGCGAAGATCCGGCAAGAAACTCGGTGGGTTATGTCTATGGGTTAGGTTGCACGTCGAACTCTTTATCGCATTCGACGAGAGCATAATAGTGACCTTGTTTGATTACGTCATCAATATTAAAAAGTTGTTAAGCACACAATGCACATGAGTATGACGTATGAGGCAGCATTTGCAACTAGAATTCGTAACCAGTTCCATGACGTCAGTGCAAGCGACTAAAGAGAATGTTGTTTAGCGTCCGAATTGATATAGAGTTATGACGTATAATACTTAAATTTAATGGCTTTTTTATTGATTAGGTGGGTCGATTAGCTCACAGCCCACCTGGTGTTAAGTGGTTACCGGAGCGCATAGACATCTACAACGTAAATGCGCCACCCACCTTGAGATATAAGTTCTCTAAGGTCTCAGTATAGTTACAACGGCTGCCCCACCCTTTAAACCGAAACGTAGGGAAGGTTCGGGATATAGTACTACATGGTCAGCTAACATATATTTGTGGTAAAGCAAGCGATTTGGACACCGCGTTCGTATTATTTTGTATATATAAATATGTATATATGGACGGGCGAAATATTTATGTGATTTAAGTCAAATTTTAGCAACTATACAGGAGAGCCATTTAAAGTTTAAAATTTGGAAAAATAATCATAATAAATAAAACAAAAATCAGCTATTTGAATGAATTAAACTTAATTGAATTAGAATTAAAAACATCGAACTGTTGATGCTGATGTCAAATAAAACGCATCTTTAATTACATAAAAACATGTAAATGTCGCGTATCAAGCGAAATGTCGGTTAATCCAATTAGCCTTACACCCCTCTATATTGAATGTTTGCACGAATCTGAAAAATACACATACCGACGGTATTTCAAACTTGTGATTTCTGAGACCTTTCATTGCTGGCATTTTATTAGTAATTACACTTCCTTTATATTTTAATAAATAGTACACCGACAATAGCATTGCATTACGTACTATCTCAAAATACGTCGTCGTGGCCTGAGAGATAAGACGTCCGGTGCATTCGTGTTGAGCGATGCACCTGTGTTCGAATCCCAGGCGGGTACCAATTTTTCTAATGAATTACGTACTCAACAAATGTTCACGATTGACTTCCACGGTTAAGGAATAACATCGTGTAATAAAACTGAAACCCGCAAAATTATAATTTGCGTAATTACTGGTGGTAGGACCTCTTGTGAGTCCGCGCGGGTAGGTACCACCGCCCTGCCTATTTTTGCCGTGAAGCAGTAATGCGTTTCGGTTTGAAGGGTGAGGCAGCCGTTGTAACTATACTGAGATCTTAGAACTTATATCTCAAGGTGGGTGGCGCATTTACGTTGTAGATGTCCATGGGCTCCAGTAACCCCTTAACACCAGGTGGGCTGTGAGCTTGTCCACCCATCTATGCAATAAAAAAAATACAGTGTATCGATTATTTTATCAATTTCCGTTATAAATGGCAGCTTGTTATGATCGAAGAGCTTGTTGATAAATTGTGCCGCATAATAACATTTGTATTATTATATACAAAAGCGTGTGACCGTGATTGTATCTAGGCTTAAAACAGGGCACAAGCAGTTTCGTTGAAATCGCTCCGGTTTTCTTTTTTTGCTTAAATGAACAGATAATTTAAAAAAAACGGACTCTAAAACAAAAAATTCGACCGAACGATACCCTCATTACGTAGGATGTGACCTTTACACCCCAAGCATGACTAGAGACATAAAAAACATTGTGCTTTGTTTGGTGTTTGGTAACAATGTAATTATGTAAGGTAAGATTATATACATTTACCAAAACGTGAAGGCAAGAGTACACATTTGCCGGGAAATGTACATATACCTAGTCAGGTCATAAATTCTGTCACATGTTTAATGTAAAATAATTGAAACAAGTTTATTCATTATGTAACCATTCATATACCAAAATGAACTTAACAAAGCATAGATTCTCATGACACTAAAGTTTATTCAAAATGACCTCCGTGATTTTGAATACAGGCCTTCAATCTGCGCGGCCAGTCGTCTATCGCAGCACGAACGAGGTCCATGTCAATATCGGCGGCTGCCTTAATCAAGGATGTCTTGAATGACTCCAAATTGGGATGAGGCTTTGAGCACGCCTTTTCCTCCAAGTGTTTCCATATCTTGTAATCTAACGGATTCAAATCTGGACTGGAGGAGGGCCAGTCTTCGTGCCGAATGAAGTCGATTTCACGCGCCGCCAGCCAGTCTTGTGTGCTCTTCGCTCTATGAGCTGGCGCCGAATCTTGTTGCAATACCCAGTGCCTGTTATTGAACATGGTATGAGAAACAGGTTCCACAAGGTTCGTCAGGACTGTATTTTGATACACAACTGCATTCGTTTTTACACCTTTCTCACAAAAATGTACCTCTGTTAAGCCCCAATAAGAAACTCCCAACCATACCATGAGCGAGGATGGAAAATGACCTCGTTGGACACGCGGAATACGGTTGCTCGCTTCTTCACTACTGTGTGCGTACACCTTATCATGTTGTTTGTTGTAGCTCTCTTCTACGGTAAAAAATTTTTCATCGGAAAAAAGAATTTTCCGATTTTTTTTTCCCGCGTACCGCTTCAACAAAGCGCGGCATCTCTTCAGTCTCCGGTCTATTAGACGAGCATTCAAACGATGTCCTGTTTTTCTTCGATAAGCCCGAAACCCTAAGTCTTCATTTAACACCCTTTTCACCGTGGTTCTGCTTAACCCCATCTGAAGGGCCAACAGTTTCTGCTTACGTTTGGGATTTCTTTGAATTCGCGCCTTCACAGCTTTTATCACTGCTGCAGTCCTAACAGACCGAGGGCGACCACTTCTTGACCTGTCATCTACACTAGAGTTTTCATTGTATCGTTTGATGGTACGATAAACGAATCTTTTGGTTATATTCAAATTTTTCAGTATGTTAAAAATTTGAATTGGCGCGTAACCGCAACGATGCAACGCAATAACTGCAACACGGTCTTCTTTAAGCGTCCACTCCATATTTAAAAATGAGTAAAATTCTAAAAATATACATTTTTATTTTCATGAACAATTCGAAATTCGAATTCAATAAACTTTTTTGTGGCCAGCATTCTAAAAGAAAAGTTTTTACTGTGTGACAATACTTATGACCTGACTAGGTATATTATAGTCAGTTTACATATACCAAACTTTTTGGCAAATGTGTACATTGACCGGTAAAAGTTTACATTTACCGTAACATATATATCGCTTTAAAAAAAAAGGTTCTCTATCATCTATATTTAATTGATTTTAGCCTACAGATCGAAGCTTCCAGAAAAAAAAACAAGTAATCTGTCTTAACGGGATTCTTCCAAATAGCAGTACCTATTTAACTTGCTTCTGATATAATTTTGTGTTCGCTTTTAACGTCAAGAAATATGAGGGAAGATATCGGATCCGCGTCGTATCGTCAGAAGAAAATGTCTTATTCGGACGCCTTAGTTTCAATTTCCATTAGGCCTACAAATTAATTATGTAAAAGCCGCTTAGCTAACAAAAATATATCGTATTAAAGGGCACGCGGTGACAAATTAAAACAGTTTGTAACAGGAGTATTCTGTGAAGGGAAATTAAACTATATATTATTTTATGGTTTTGAAGGGTGATTTTTTTATAAACTAGTGGTCCCCGCAGTAGTCGAAATTCGGCTATAATTAATTGAAATTAAAAGTTTAAACATTATTATGGTTCTATTGTCAAGTATAATTATACTTCTATAATAATACAGAATTCACCAAAATTATACTATAAATAAATAACATTAAATACAATATTAATCTATTCTCAATTTCACCACAGACTTTAAAGAATAACAAAAGTTTCACCATTGACAATACACAAAGAGTATATTTACACGTATGTGTTATGTCAAATACATCGTAGTGTGTGTAATGTTTTCTTTATTGATTTAATGTATTTTTAAAGCACAATTTTTTAAAAAATATTAGACTTCTGCACTTCTTCTCTATGTTCTCTATAAGCGTGGAAAATTTCATGCTCCTCCGTCCGCACAATTTTCGTAAAAAGGGATACAAAGTTTATGCTTCACATAATAATATATAAATAGATATTGAAAAAAAAAAACATAGTTTTGAATTAAAAATCGGCTAAAATATCGACCGTTACGTAATCAAAATTGGACCCTTCGACCGCATATTTCATTTCGCAGTAGTCGCCACAATCATGTTGGCATATCTATAGGTTCCTCTAAATGGGGCTTATGTCCGAGCAGTAAAACCTTAATGTACTATTTAGTGAATTTTTTATAGAAACTATGGTAATATGCAGCTTAAATAATTGTTAATACAAACTACGTTAAATTAAAAGACATTGTATCCTATTATATAAATTTAAATAATATAAATATAAATTAGGTATTTCCAGTATTGGTCTCTACGCCGTCTCGTTCGCTCGCGTTATTAAAGCAAAGTGTATGAGCAGGACAGCGTGTTAGTAATCTTAGTATTCAAGTCAGGATACCTTAGAACAGGAAAAAGCAAACATAACTATGACCACGGCAATAATACCTTTAAAATATCATAATACGTTTTTGAACAATTTTATAAGGCGAAGCTTTAATATTTAACAAGTGTTATTTTATAGAGCAGATTGATATTTTGACAAAGGAGTCTTCTTAGTTAATCACATTACACACAATGCGTGCAAATTGTGTCATATTAATAATTGTAAAAGAGTTCGGTGTAAAATTATTAGTTAAGATTAATTTTAATTCGTTATTCCATTGTGAATGAACCAACAAACGAAATTTTAACATTATCGCTATATATGTGAAAATCGAACACGTGGAAATCGATTGAAATTGATATGAGGTTAATATATGTACATCAAGTTAACCATGCATCATACTCAACGATAAGCCACAGGTG